>NW_011494857.1:685054-706098 GCF_000754665.1 Bison bison bison
CCTACCTGGCCTCCCTAGCAGCCGCATCTTTTCGTGGACACTGAGATCTAGCTTGCAACTGCCATGCTGGATCCGGATGCTCCGGTCCGTCGACTTCTCCCTCTTCCACTCCGGTGTCTGTGGATGCTTCGAGTCCGGCCACGCCCGGGCGTCTGGGGCTGGCCCGGGCATCCTGGTGCCGGCGGCGAGGTGCAGAATCTGGTCTCCAGGCTGTTCCACGTGCGGATGCAAAGCCTTCTCCAGCTCTCAGGATCCCGGCGTGAGAGCCTCCGGCCCGAACGTGTCCCCACGCCCCTCAGGGGCCGCTGATCCCGCCCCCGCTCCCCTGCTCTAGCAAATTCCAGAGTCCTAGGCTGTCCTTTCGAGGGAATCAGTATCCGGCGCCTGCCTTTCTACTTTCTAAAAGGGCATGTCCCGCCTCTCCCGAGGTCAGGAACGGAGAAAGCAGAAATAGAATAGAGTTTCTCCTCCCTGTCTGCCTCAGAGGTCGCAGCAGGCCTCTTCAAGGAACAGACGCTGGACTCGTTCTGCAGACCTGAAGCCATTTCCCCTGTCGACGGTTGCTCCTCACTCGCGCCCATTCCCCCCCTCCTCCCCCGTGGCCCGAGTAGTCTGACTATTGCCATTCAAGAAATCAAAGACCCAGGGATTGATTGGACTTGACTCTCCAGAGATGTGATCATAATTTCTCCAGATCCAGGACTCCCCAGTCCCTGGCCCCCTCTTCAGACTGAGAAATCTGGGCCCTCCACTCACCCTCAGTCAGATCTGGTGTTCAGACTCTGTTGCTGAGGCGTGTGCGACCCCATGGACTGCAGCCCGCCAGGCTCCTCTGTCCATGGGACCTCCCAGGCAAGAGTACTGGAGTGGGTTGCTCCTCCTCCAGGGAATTTGCCAGACCCAGGGATCAAACCCGTGTCTCCTGCATCTCCTGCATTGGCAGGCCAATTCTTTACCACAAAGCCACCTGGGAGGTGGTCTTTACCATGGACCTTGCACCCTTTGGTTCCAGGAAATTGCTCACCCCCTCATTCCCCTTGGGATCTTGGGTCTAACTTTTCCCTGAATAGCCTGGGTCATTTGCCAACTCTGAGTCAAAGACTCTCACCATCCCCCAGCTTCCCCAGGCTATTTTGAGGGCACCTGTCTGATCCTGGGTAGCGTCTGTGGTGAAAGAAACATCAGGATTGCATCAGGACCCAGGAGGAGGAGGAGGCTGGGATGTTTGGGGGCGTGAATGCCTAGCCTGCAGTTACTCAGGAGCTTGTCTTGTAACTTCCAGATCATGACACCTGTTTCCTTGAGGAGGACGCTTTGATCCTGTGTGGCTAGCTGCTTTCCTGATGATCAGCAAACCTCAGAAAACCCAGAACTTCAGGTGAGATGCGGAAATTCCAGTTGCGGAGCACGATCTGCCTCAGTTAGCCAGAAAGGCGGTCCCGTTCCATTCCTGCTCAGGCTGCAGAGTCAAGGTTCCCAGCCCCTTCCTTCCTTCCTCAGACCCAGGAGTCTGAAACCCCAGCTCCCTCCTCCCTCAGGCCAAACAGTCTGGGCCCTCCAGCTGCTTTCACCCAGGTCCCAGTTCATCAGATTTCTATCCCCCTGGTGCCTCACATGGTGGAGGCCAGGCCCCCAGCTGGAAGGACCCCCGATTGCATCATCTGTCCAGGTTGACCTGGACACCGTGGAATCCTAGCATCTGCCAAGTGGGTCAAATATCACGGGTCAGGCGTCGGGAAGGTGATGGGGCGGGTCTGTCTGGATATAAATTCTGGAGTGTCTGCATCCATCCCAAGAGATCTGGGTGTCCAGTCAGCTGTGAGTCCATGTGCAAGGGGACCCAGGCTACTGAAGCAGTCATCTGAGAACCTGCTCTCCTGGGCAACCGGGCTCCGAAACAGGATCTAGACCATTCAGCTCTTCAAACCCCAGACCCCAGACCCCACCTGAGGACGTGAACCACTGATGGGCTGGGACGAGGCCAAGTTCAAGCACTTGGGACTGTGGGTCCCTGTGCTGGCTGTCCTCCTGCTAGGAACCTGCCGGGCGCATCCCATTCCAGACTCCAGCCCCCTCCTCCAGTTTGGGGGCCAAGTCCGCCAGCGGTACCTCTACACGGATGATGCCCAGGAGACAGAGGCCCACCTGGAGATCAGGGCCGATGGCACAGTGGTGGGGGCAGCCCGCCAGAGCCCCGAAAGTGAGTATGTGTATGGGGAGGTAGGGCTTGATCCTGAAGCAGTAGGGAATTGGGGCCTGGACTCCCGAGTCTGGGGGAGGAGAGGGATGGGCAAGGCCTTCTGAGCCCCTGACCCACTTTCTCCCCTCAGGTCTCTTGGAGCTGAAAGCCCTGAAGCCAGGCGTCATTCAGATCTTGGGAGTTAAAACATCCAGGTTTCTCTGCCAGGGGCCAGATGGGAAGCTGTACGGATCGGTGAGTTTCCAGGATCCCCGTCCTTGCCCGCCACCCTTCCTCTCCCCATCCTCACAATCTGAGGGACCAGGTTGCACCTTTGATGTTGGTCAGGCTTGGTTTGACGTTCTCCGCATGCCCCTAACCCGGCCACAATCCCCAGAGGAGAGCGCTGTGGTCATCAGCGTTCACAAGAAGAAACTGAGGCTCTGGCAGGGCGACCACCGGCCCCAAGTCACAGGGCCCATGAATGACAATGACCTGGGAGGCCAAGTCTTGTGACTCCTGTGCTGACCATACAGGTTCCCACAGGCCTGGCTCATGCTGGGCGAAGGGTCGCTCCAGGAATCGATGGCCTGTAAAGTGAACATGACCTTGGGTGCTAGCCAGATGCCCCTGCCAGGACTTAGAGAGCCTCCCCTGATCCCTGGGCTGGAATAGTCTTCTCTGTGAAGTGGGGGGCGGGGAAGTGCGTGGGTCTCGCAGCGCCATCTAGGGGTTAAGGAGGGACCTGCCTCCGTGGTTTTGAGTCTGGGAGGAAGGGGCTGGGGAGACCTAGACGATAAAGCTGAGAAAGGAGGGGGTTCCCCCAGCTCCCCAGCAGTCCTAGGACTGGAGGGCCTGGACTCCTGAGTCTGGGAGAGGTTGGGGCTGGGAGTCCTTCAGGAGCAAGGGGGTATCGGAACCCCCACATTTCTGACCTGACTCTCATCCCCGCAGCTGCACTTTGACCCCAAAGCCTGCAGCTTTCGGGAGCTGCTTCTTGAAGATGGATACAACGTCTACCAGTCGGAGACCCTGGGCCTTCCACTCCGCCTGCCCCCCCAGCGCTCGTCCAACCAGGACCCGGCCCCGCGGGGCCCTGCTCGCTTCCTTCCACTGCCGGGCCTGCCCGCGGCGCCCCCGGATCCTCCAGGGATCTTGGCCCCCGAGCCTCCCGACGTGGGCTCCTCGGATCCCCTGAGTATGGTGGGACCCTCGTATGGCCGAAGCCCCAGCTACACTTCTTGAAGACGGCCGCTGTGTAGTACTGGGTCTCCTCTTTATTTATGGCATTATTTATCTTATTTATTTTTTTATTTTTCTTACTTGAGATAATAAAGAGTCTGAGAGGAGGATCAGAGTGAGTTTGTGTGTTTGAGGGAGAAAATGGGAGTCTGCTTCCGTGCCTCTCCTTGTCCCTCCATTGCCAGCCACGCTATGAGACGGTCCCAGCCTTTCTGCACCCCTTCCCCAGCTGACCCTGTGTTTGGCTCCACTAAGGTGTCCCCAGAGACTCTGGACTACCCTTGCCCTTTGACAGGACAGTATTTGTTATTCTTCCCTCACCCCTCTCCCTGACTCCAACCACGTGTTTGTGTTGTGGAACTATTTCTCTGGGGTAACTCAATAACGGGAACACTTTTTAAAATGGCACAAGCGGACCCACATCCTTATGGGAGATGTAGTTTTGGGGGGTTCATTTAGCACTAGGAATGGTCCTCAGGGCTGGGGCAAGGACTCTTGGATTCTGGAGATACAGTCGTTGCTAGGAAGGCCCTTTTGAGTCCTGAGGATTCAGAGGGCTGGACATCTGGACACCTGGATCCCAGGAGAGCAGGGGAATCTGGGCATCCTTGTCTGAGAGAGGAGGGACTGGAGATTGAGAGTCCTGGATCTCAGAAAAAGAACTTGAGAATCTAAATGCTTCCATCCAGGTGCTTATGGACCTTGGAGAGGAATGACTGTCCCAGAATCCAATCTCAGTGAGCAAGTTGCCCATCCCCACTTCCTTTCCACCAACTAGATTTCCATATTGCTCTTCAAGCTATTTTCCTGTTAGGAAAGACGTGAAGACAAAGGTTTAGACTACACTTCCTAGGACCATCCCTAGTGCTAAATGAACTCCCCAAAAACTACATCTCCCATGAGAGTGTGGGTCTGCTTGTGCCATTTTTTAAAATGTCCCATTATTGAGTTACCGCAGAGAAATAGTTCCACAACACAAACACGTGGTTGGCGTCAGGGAGAGGGGTGAGGGAAGAATAACAAACACTGTCCTGTCAAAGGGCAAGGATAGTCCAGAGTCTCTGGGGACGCCTTAGTGGAGCCAGACACTGAGGGTCAGCAGGGGAAGGGGTGAAGAAAGGCTGGGTCAGCTTTGGTGGGGTCCCAGGTTTCTGACTGATCACTGCAGCCTCACAGGAGTTATGGTCTTGAAACATGAAAGTGTTAGTCACTCAGTCATGTCCAATTCTTTGCAGCGCCATGGACTGTAGCCCCACCCCACCACCCCAGGCTCCTCTGTCTATGGGATTTCCCAGGCAAGAATACTGGAGTGAATTGCCATTTCCTCCTCCAAGGGATCTTCCTGACCCAGGAATTGGGTCAGGAGACATCTCACGAGTCTCCTGCATTGCAGACAGATTCTTTACACTCTGAGCTGTCAGGAAAGCCCCTCTCATGAAAGTACATTTAACAATTCGCTTTGAATTAACAGCCATATTGGTCTAGAAACATTAAACATAATTTTTTCCATTTGTACAGGGGTAACACACTGTATTAAATATGTAAGGTCTTATTTACATGAGTTTGATTACAGAAACTAATAAAGTATTCTCTAAATAATGAAAAAAAAAAAAAAAAGAATTCACTTTGTAGGGAGTGGGGTGGCCCAGGATAACTTTCCTAGCCTCACTGTTCTCAGAGTTCACTCTTTGCTGTTTCCATAGAGTATGAAAAAATATAACCTTTCAGCACAGCCACACCGCCAGTATTTCAAAGAGAGAGCTATACCTCCTCTATTTATTCCCCACCCATACATGAGCCTTCTCTCTCCTTTGGAGTTCCTGCCAAAATCAATCTGGATTTTGCTTCCATTAGTTTTCACAAGAATGGAGCTTTGTCCAAGTACTCAAAAGAAAACTATGTCACATGATAGGTGTAATTCTCACTACAATAGCACTCATATTGCAAGATATAAATGTATCAAACTAACAGATTGTACACCTTAAATTTATACAATGTTATCTGTCAGTAGATGTCAAGGGTAATTTTTTTTTTTTAACTATGGAGCTTTGTTCTTCCAAAAGAGATTCCCTTGAGTAATTCTGTGATCTCTGAGGACCCAGACCACCCCAGCAGCTTTCAACCTTCCCATAGCGTCCCATATCCAACTACTAATTGGACTATGTGAAGCTGCGCACGCGCGCGCACACACACACACACACACACACACCCTGCTGTTCTCAGATCATCTCACCAAGTTCTCAGCCAAGAGGGCAACTTCTTCTCTAGGGGTGAGGACTGGTGGGAAATTTCCAGTTTGGTTTTGTTTGTATGGGGTTTCTAGTGTGTTTGTTTTTGTTTGGGGCAGTGCTGTTGTGGCAGGCAGGCTCAGTAGTCACAGTCCGGGGGCTTAACTGCCCCATGGCATATAGGGTCTTTGTTCCCCAACCGGGAACTGAACCCACATCCCCTGCATTGGAATAATGTGGATTCTTTTTTTTTTAATTTGTATTTATTTATAGTTTTGGTTGCATTGGGTCTTCGTTGCTGTGTGCAAGCTTTCTCTAGTTGCAGCAAGCAGGAGCTACTCATCATTGGGGTGCACGAGCTTCTCATTCTGATGACTTCCCTTGTTGGGCAGCACGGGTTCTATGGCGCGTGAGTTCAGTTGCCCCGCAGCAGATGGAATCTTCCCGAACCAGGGATGTGACCCGTGTCCTCTGCACTGGGCAGGCAGATTCATAACCCCTGGACCCTCAGGGAGGTCCTGGAATGTGGCTTCTTACCCACTGGACCGCCAGGGAGTCCCAGGAAGTTCACGGTGCTTTTGCTTTTCTTCATGCCCTGGCACTGGTTTGGCTCCGCCGCCCCCTCATATTTCGGGGTTCCTGGGGCTCCACGGTCTGCTGGTTTTGTGAAAAGTGTTGTTTGTGAGCTTCTGTTCTCCTACTGGCTCTCCCATGGTTTGTTTTTTCTGGGAGGAGGGGTGGAATTTGGGAAGATTAAGAAACTCTAACCCGAGTCTAATCACGGGGAAACAGCAAACAAACTCCAATCGGCGACCTTCGCTATAACAACTGGCCTTGACTCTGGGAAAACGTCAAGGTCAAGAAGAAGGTGGGAGAACTGTTTAAATGAACAGAGACCAGAGTCAGCACAAGGAAATACAGTTGGCTGAGCAATTCAGGTGTTGTCCTAAATGTTAACAAGACTCTTGATGACACTTGAATGAGTTCTGTCCTTTAGAAAGTAGTCATTTATCCTTGTTAATATTTTCTGGTTTTGATTTTTGTACAGTGGTTATTAAACAGGATGTCTTTGTTCTTAGCAAATACACACTAAAGTACTTCGGGACAAAGGGGCATGGTATCTCCAGTGCTTTCTCAAATATTTATGGAAAGGTAAACACATAATAATATATGGACATAGAGAGTGAATGCCTGCTTTTTCAAAAGCAAAAAGGAACAGGAATAGCGATAATATGGGGAGCCTAGTTAAGATTATGAGTTCTTTGTACAAGTCTTTTTTTCAGTTGAGATATAGTTGATGTACAATATAAGTTTCAAGTGTGCAAGATAGTGATTCACAATTTTTAAAGGATAGATTTCATTTCCTATTATAAAATATTGGCTGTGTTCTCCATATTATACAGTATTTTCTGGTAGATGATTTGTTTTATGCCCCTTAATCCCCTGCTCCTATGTTGCTCTTTATCTGCAACTTGAAACTTTCTATAGGTTCAAGACTCTATCAGGTAAAAGTTACTCCCAGTGCCCCCCAAAACAAATCCATGCTGTTTACAGCCTCCACTGCTATCTGGCCTCTTTCCAGACATCCTTTGATGCTGCTTCTAAGAAGAAAGGGAAATTTTCAGGTCCTCTCCCCATCCCACTTGTGAAAGAAAGGATTGGAAGGAAGGAAAGAAGGGAAGAATGGAGGGAGAGGGAGAGAGAAAGGAAGAGAGAAGAGAGAAAGAAAGAAAAAGAGGCGAAAGCAGAGGTGAAAGAAGAGGAAGAGAGATGGGAGGGGGAAAAGAACACGTAAGAAAGGTGTGACACACCAAGTGGAAAGTGTGAAGCCCCACGCAGGCCCCCGGCATCTCTGATTCTGTGACAGGACATGTTTTCGAGGTGAGGCTCAAAGGCATGCAACGTGACTCAAAGTTTAAAACCCCACCAACCCACATACAATGGAATATTATTCAGCCTTGAAAAGGAAGGGGATTCTGAAGCATGCCAAACACGGCTGGATCTTGAAAACATTTTACTAAGTGAAAAAAGCCACACGAGGATAGTTACTGCATGATTCCACCGATAAAGAGGTACTTGGAATAGCCAAATTCATAGAGACAGGATATTGAATGGTGGCAGCCAGGGGCAGCGGGGGTGGGAATTTGTTTCATGGGCTCAGAGTTACAGTAATGAAATCGGGTTCTGAGATGGCTGATGGGGATGGTTGCGTAACAGTGTGAATGCACTGACAGCCACTGAACTGTATGCTTGTCAGTGGTCCAACTTCATTCTTTTGCACGTGGGCATCCAGTTTTCCCAGCACCGTTTGCTGAAACGATTGTAATGATATCTTTTAATGCCAGAAGAACTTTTGCATACGTGCACAAATATTCACAACTATTTGGTCTTGGGGTAATGATTAATTAATTTTCGAACCATCAACTTTTCTCTAAATATTCACTGACTACTCTGAAGCCTAAAAATAGCAAGCCGCCAGTTTCACAATTTCAGACTTCCCAAAACATTTGAACAAGGATTGCAAATTTAATAAACAAACTTTACAAATCTGGGACCTCAGAGTCCCTTAAATAAACCTAGAACTTTGAAGAGAAGCACAAGAGTCATACAATCTTTTTATTTTTCCAAGTGAAAGCAGGTTTATCGAAAGAGAGAAACATTCCCTAGGCAGAATGCAGTCCCTCTCAGAAGGCAAGAGCAGCCCAGAATAATATCATCTGGAGCATATATTTCACAAGTCTAATATAGCAGATTCTTATAAACACTGTAATACCTTCAGTTCAGTTCAGTCGCTCAGTCGTGTCTGACTCTTTGCGACCCCATGAATCGCAGCACACCAGGCCTCCCTGTCCATCACCAACTCCCGGAGTTTACACAAACTCATGTCCATTGAGTCAGTGATGCCATCCACCCATCTCATCCTCTTCCGTCCCCTTCTCCTCCTGCCCCCGATCCCTCCAGCATCAGGGTCTTTTCCAATGAGTCAACTCTTCGCATGAGGTGGCCAAAGTATTGGAGTTTCAGCTTCAGCATCAGTCCTCCCAATGAACACCCAGGACTGATCTCCTTTAGGATGGACCGGTTGGATCTCCTTGCAGTCCAAGGGACTCTCAAGAGTCTTCTTCAACACCACAGTTCAAAAGCATCAATTCTTTGGTGCTCAGCTTTCTTCACAGTCCAACTTTCACTTCCATACATGACCACTGGAAAAACCGTAGCCTTGACTAGCAGACCTTTAAGACCCACAAATAGAACAGTGATGATCACATTCATCAGTTTGCTTACATTAAACTGGTTGCAGGACTTCCCTGGTGGTTTAGTGGTTAAGAATCTGCCTGCCAATACAGGGGACTCAACGTCGATCCCTGGTCCAGGAAGATCTCAGAAGCCAACTAGGCCCATGGACCACAACCACTAAGCCTGCTCTCTCCAGCCCATGCTTCGCAACAAGAGAAGCCACTGCAATGAGAAGCCCCAGCACCACAACTAGAGAGGAGTCCCCGATGGTTGCAACTAGACAAAGCGTGTACTCAGAAACGGAGACCCAAAGCAACCAAAAATAAATTGGTTTTTAAAAACTGGTTGCAAATATTTTTATGTCATATTTATATTATGGATATACATGTGGTTCTTTGGTGCTTCGATTTTGATCAAAGATTTTGATTCACAAAAACCTTCTGTGTTGCAGAGCACAAGCTCAGTAGCCTCGGGCTATTGGAGCTTAGTTGCCCAGAGCATGTGAGATCTGCTTCTCGACAGGGATCAAACCCACGTCCCCCGCATTGGCAGGCGGATTCTCAACCACTGGACCACCAGGGAAGTCCTAATTCCACAGTCTTGATATTTACCTGTGATATTTCTTACCTACCAGAAAGTTAAGCTTTGCTTGTCTACCACCTGAGTTAACAGTTTTGATGGCTGAAGATTCAGGCCTGGGGTCTCTTCCAAAATTGACTCACACCATGCCTGAGTTCCAGGACAATTAGACTTTGTTGTGACCACATGACCACCAGAGTTAGGAAATTGACTTGGGTGATCCTGATTTACTTCTCAGCACTGTTTGTTCAGAGTGTCACCGCCTTGTAGAACAGCCCGAACAACGTGTCCTAAGAGTCGTTGTTGGTTTAATACCCAAGATTATTTAGCGGCTGTTTGTTCTGGAGCCTACCCCATTAAATGTGTGAAATATTTCCTCTTTGTTTTGCACGCGAGGGTGAGACTTTTCCCTCCCTTTGTTCTGGGGAGGCTGTACCACGGTCTCTGCAGCGTGAATCTCACATTCTCATTCTGTGATCCCTTCAGACAACTGACCAGAGTGGCAGGAAGGACCTGGCAGGAGAGCAGGAGGCAGGAGGACAGGCTAAGGAACTTCCTTTCGCCTGCCCCGAGCTCCAGTCTGTGTCTCGCCAGGAGCCACAGGCAACAAGCGCTCATGCTACCGGTTACTCCTGGCACGTCCATCCACAGCTGGCTGCACGGAGATTTTCAGTTTCTTTGGACAGACGTATTATCATCCACGGGCCAGAGCACCAGCTGCCTGGAGCCCCCTGCCCAGAGGTTTAGTTCTACCCTGGATAGGTAGACAGTTCTACCTATCCTCTGAGCTCCTACAGCCCCAGATGTGTTGATGTAGGTCCCTCAATCCTGTCTGATTCTTAGCAACCCCATGGACTGTAGCCCGCCAGGCTCCTCTGTCCATGGATTTCTCCAGCAAGAATACTGGAGTGGGTAGCCATTTCCTCCTCCAGGGGATCTTCCCTACTCAGGGACAGAATCCAGGGCTCCCATATTGCAGATTCTTTACCATCTGAGCCACCGGGGAACCCACAGCCCCAGAAATCTCAGCTACTTCTGGTCACTATTGCCCCTATTACCTCAGGGATCATGTCTGGTTCTTCCAGCCTCTTAGTATGTGTGTAGCCAATTCCCCTTAATAAATTCCCTGTATTTTAAATACCTGGAGAGGTTTCTGTTTTCCTCAGCAGACCAAGAAACCTGGTCCGGGGTTTCAGTTTGATTGAAAACCTTTGGTTAATGTTGAAGTCACAGCTTATCTTTCTAAGAAAGCTTAAGATGGACAATATTAACAACTGCAAAATGAATATGTTCAAATGTTTAAAGATTTTTAAAAAAAGGATCAGAAATGAGGAAAGTCACGGCATTATTAAAAGATCAGGCAGGTTTAGAAAAGAACAAAATAGGACGTGCCGCGGGCTTCCCAGGTGGCTTAGTGATAAAGAGTCTACCTTTCAATGCAGGCGATGTAGGTTCGATCCCTGGTTGGGGGACTAAGATCTCACATGCAACTAAGCCCAAGTGCTAAAAGTACTGAAGCCAGAAGAGAGTCCGGGCACCTCAATGCAAAGGTCCTGTGTGACACAACCTCTGTGTGCTGAGACAGAGGTGAGGCAGTCAAACTGAAAAAAAAAAAAAAGAACTACTAAATGTAATTTACCAGGGGAAACTAAAAGAAGCATGGCCTCAGACTTTTACACAGCAAGCATTACTTCAAGATAAAGTGGAACAATGCTGGCCATGACCACAAGGAAATAAAATGTCATCCTTAATTTTCATGCCCAGCCGAACAATGTAATGTCAAGAATCAGTGTTTTGGAACATGTCAGGATGTGGACTAGAGCTCCCGTGGTGATTTAGTCCAGCTCTTTGTCATCTCATGGACTGTAGTCCACCAGGCTCCTCTGTCCATGGGATTCTCCAGGCCAGAATACTGGAGTGGGTTGCCATTCCCTTCTCCAGGGGATCTTCCCAACCCAGGGTTTGAACCCTTGTCTCTTACATTGCCTGCATTGGCAGGCAGGTTCTTTACCACTAGCGCCACCTGGGAAGTCCCTTTTTCTCATAAAATACCCCAAATACTAAGATCCCTTTTTGGCCCCTGGTTTTTTTTTCATCTATCACTATATGTTGGAACTCTTTCTGTATGGATACCTAGAGAGCGTTTCATCTTTTATATAGCCACATATAATTACATTGCTTACATGTACCATAAATCTGCTTCCTTTTGATGGATATTTGAGCTGTTTCTAATCACCTGCCATATCAAAGAATGCAACCATTTACAGTCTTGTAAAAACTTCATTTGATATATATCTATATCTATATATCTATATAAAACATACACACACACACACATATATATACATACAGCCAACTTGTAAGCTAAATCCTACAAAACAGGATGACTAAACCAAAGGATAAACCCAGTTGTAGTATTACTGCTGCTGCTGCTGCTAAGTCGCTTCAGTCGTGTCCGACTCTGTGCAACCCCATAGACGGCAGCCCACCAGGCTCCCCCGTCCCTGGGATTCTCCAGGAAAGAACACTGGAGTGGGTTGCCATTGCCTTCTCCAATGCATGATAATGGAAAGTGAAAGTGAAGTTGCTCAGTCGTGTCCAACTCCTAGCAACCCCATGGACTGCAGCCCACCAGGCTCCTCCATCCATGGGATTCTCCAGGCAAGAGTACTGGAGTGGGGTGCCATTGTAGTATTACAGATGTTGCCAAATTACCCTCTATACAAGTAGCATGAGTTTGTATACTTACCCATAATCCATGCATTCCTTTTCCCACATAAAGTGTGTTATCAGACTTTAGGATTTTTGACAATCTGAAGCACAGAAATGGTATTTAGTTGTTTGCATTTCTCTTTTTGTCAATGAGATCAAGCATCCTTGCATAGATTTACAAGCCATTTTAATTTCCTTTTTAGGGAACTTTGTGTATTTATCTTTTGCCTATATTTGTAATGGGTTGTTGGTCTTTCTCATAATGATTTTTTTTTTTTAATTTGGCTGCGCCGGGTATTAATTGTAGCAAGCAAGATATTTAGTTGTGGCATGCGGACTCTTAGTTGCAGTAAATGGGATCTAGTCCCCTGACCAGGGATCAAACACTGTCCCCTACATTGGGAGCGTGGAGTCTTAGCAGAAATGATTTCCATAGTTCTTTGTATATGAGAAATCAATACGAGTTGTAAATATATCTCCCCATTTGTTATTGACCTTTTAAGTTTTGCTGAAGGTGTTTTCATTTGCCACACAAGGTTTGTTCTTTAGAAAAAAGAAAACAATATTTTTCTCCACTTTGACACAATCACAAATTTACACCAAATGTTGGAAGTACAGTATAAGCAGCTCTTATTTTCCAGAACCATTTGCACATAATTCAGTCTCTTGAGGTCTCATCATCACGCTAATAACATGCCGGAACTTGTATTTCTTACAGAGTCATTCTCCTAAGAACCGTAGCACAACCTTAGAATAACAGCTTACTATCCTGGAGTCTTCAGACCTCTTTCAAGTCTCGCCAATTGCCCCAGTGATGTTGTTGTTTAGTCGCTAAGTCGTGTCCGAGTCTTTTGCAACCCCATGGACTGCAGCCCACCAGGCTCCTCTGTCCATGGGATTCTCCAGGCAAGGATACTGGAGTGGGTTGCCATGCCCTCCTGCAGGGGATTTTCCCCAACCAGGGATCGAACCCTTGTCTCCTGCCTTGCAGGTAGATTCTTAATCACTGAGCCAGCTGGGACGCAATTGCTCCAATAATATCCTTTATGGCAGGAGAGGGAAGTTCAGAACCCTGCATTGCTGCTGGTGTCAGCTCTCCCAGCAAAGAACAGCTCTTCGGTGTCTCTTGACCTTGACATTTTTGAAGACTAGAAGCCAGTTATCTCGTGTAATCTCCCTTACCAGGAGTTTGTCTGATGTTTCCTCCGGATCAAATTCCTCAGCAGCAAAACTGCTGATGTGGTCTGTTCTCACTGCATATCAGGGGCTCCCGATTTCTCCTTCTCTGCGTAGACCTGATATTTCCTTCACTCAAAGGTGGCATCTGACAGTCTTACACATTGCAAAGTTACTCCTCTTTCTGCCTCTGTGACTGATGAGAACTCTGTAGAGAGACACTTTGAAGCCGTTCACATACCCTACTCCTCATCCAACTTTCAAGTTTTTAACTTTTTTTTTTTTTTTTGCCATGCCTCATGGCTCGTGGGATTTTGTTCTCCTATCAGGGATTGAACCCCTGGCCCCTCAGCAGTGAGAGCGTGGAGTCCTAACCACTGGACACCAGGGAAATCCCCTTAATTTATTTCTTTCATCAACTCTCCTGTACTTTACCCGTCCCTTCCCTCACCCTTCCACCCCCACCCTTATCACCCAGCTGGGGTTTTTACTCCCCAGGCCAGAGGGCCCCCTCTTCTAGCACATCTCCCACTTGGATCCTCCCACTAGGCTGAGTTGCTCACAGATACCCTGCTTACTCCACCAAGGCCCCTAGGCTGGGCCATTGTCCCCAACCCCACCTTGCCTGCCTCATATAACGGCCTTAGGGCTGTATTGTTCAGAAAGAAAAGGAGAGAGAAGAGGAGGAACATTGGATCCTGTTTCATGCATTGAAATGTATCAGTGCTTTCTTTCACGGCTTCTGGATTTTGAGTCATAGTTCAAAGGTTGTCTTCATATTCAGCTGATAAAGGCTTTGATGCTTTCATATGTTACATTGATACCTTAGATCCATTTGGAGTTTACCCAGAATATTATTTTTTCTTTTCCTCCCTTCTATTGGGTTTGTGGGGTTTTCTTTCTTTCTTTTTGGCTATGCTGAGAGGCATGTGGGATCTTAGTTGCCTGATCAAAGATCAAACCCACTGCCCTGAACCACTGGACTGCCAGGAAAGTCCCTGTGGGGTTGTCTTTATTCTCCTTTTTTCATACTTATTTTTTATTAGCGTGTAACTGCATGTTTATTTTTAATCAAAGTTATACACGCACAGGGTAAAGTCTCAGAGTGCTGTGTTCTCTTTAAACTTCCACACCTTGTTCCTTTGGCAACTGATTCCTGTAGTTAGTGAAAGCAATATTAATCACCGAGGCTGATAGCTCTGAAATGTCAATGGTTTACGCAACTGATTTTCATTTTCCTTTCATATAAAGTCCAGTCATCAGAGAGAAAGCGGGGCAGGAACGCAGGCTCACGGCAGCTGTGCTGTCTTTTTTTTATACATGATTTCGTTTATTTAATTTTAGCTGTGCTAGGTCCTCATTGCTGCTCGAACTTTTCTCTACCTTGGGTGATCGAGGGCTCTAGTTGCGGTGCCAGGCTTCTCATTGCCACGCCTCCTCTTGTTGTGGAGCACACGCTCTAGGGGACACGGACTTCAGTAGTTTCGGCTCCCAGGCTCTACAGCACATGTTCAACACTTGTGGTGCACAGATTTAGTTGGACAGCAAGGAGATCCAACCAGTCAATCCTGAACGAAATCAACCCTGAATATTCATTGGAAGGACTGATGCTGAAGCTGAAGCTCCAATACTTTGGTCACCTGATGCGAAAAGCCGACTCATTGGAAAAGACCCTGATGCTGGGAAAGACTGAAGGCAGGAGGAGAAGGGGGCGACAGAGGATGAGATGGTTGGATGGTATCATCAACTCGATGGCCATGAGTCTGAGCAAACTCCAGGAGATAGTAAAGGGCATGGAAGCCTAGTGTGTCGAAGTCCATAGGGTCGAAAAGAGTCAGACACAACTGAGCAACTGAACAACAGACCAGGTTGCTCCGAGGCATGTGAGTTCTTCCCTGATCAGGGATCGAACCCATGTCTCTTGCATTGGCAGGTAGATTCTTTACCACCGAGCAACCAAGGAAGCCCAGTTCTATTGTCTTAACGTGTCAGCGACAAATTGGCACTTGCCAAGAGCACTGGCGAGAAAAAAAAAAAAAAAAAAAAAAAAAAAAAAAACCAACAAATTCCCTTGGGAATCGCAGTTTGCAGTTGACATGTTGGATCCCTGGTCTGGGAAGACTCCACATGCTGTGGAGCAACTAAGCCTGCGCACCACAGGTATTGAGCCAGTGCTCTAGAGACTGCGTGCCACAACTACTGAATAAATAAGTAAAACAAAAACACAGACCACGATGAGATATTTTTTAAATAACTAAAGTTATATTAGCTTAACACTCATTACCTGGGAGGAAGTGTTCCCCGAGATGTATAATTTATCCTTACAGAAAACATCCCTTTAGTGATTAGCTCGTAGTAAAAGCAAAAAATACAAAGGTTAAAGTAAAAGAAACAAGCCCAATATGGAGTCAGATTTGTTCTTCCCTCTTATACTAGGTTCCAAGGACACCCAATAGCCTATAGAGACTCCATCAGACAGAGAAGTTCGGCCTCTAGCCAACAGCCCCATGAGTGAGCCTGGAATTGACTCCTCCAGCCCCACTGAGCTTTCAGATGACTGCGGTTTGACCGAAACCTCATAAGAAAGCCTGAGTCAGAACCACCCAGCTGAAACTGTTTTGAATTCCTGACCCTCAGATACCACATGAGGTAGTAAATGTTTGTTATTTGACATTTTAAAGATAAAGTTCCAATTTTAAGAGGAATTGGGGTGGAAGTAATTTGTTACACAGCGTAACTAATACACTACCACCCACATCCAAACAGCAGGTGGAGAAGAGAGATGGACACATTGAGAGATTTTTATGAAGCAGATCTGGAAGTGGAGCAGAGCTCTCTTGCTTCCATTCCATTGGTCAGAAACTAGTCACACGACCAAACCTTCTTGCAAGGAAAGCTGGGAAATGTAGTCCCTCCGTGGGCACTATGCAAGGGGAACACACATGCTTGGTAGTCAGCTGCCCTTCTCAGCCACCAGTGTTCCTCTGCCTGGAGGATTCATCTCCATCATGATCTGGTTCAAACGTTACCCCTCTGGGGAGACGTTTCTCAGTCCATTTGCCCATACCACCTCTCAGTAACAACTCTCACTCTACTAGGTTCTCACTGAAATGTGTAAAATTGGGACTAGGGTTGGGTTTGCCACTAAACACGTCTGATTCACCAGCTATCTTCATCTTCCCCACAACCCTGCTTCCTAAAGTGAGTTTCAGTATCACTTCTGGGATTTTTTTTTTTTTTAACAGGCTGCTGATCTCCACTCAGTACTGTGAAGTCTGTAACTTTGATGTCCACACACATGCAGGCAATAAAAATGTATACAATCCCAAGGGTTATAAGATACATCTCTACTTCAGAGATGTTAAAACGTGCCCCTTAGGACTTCCCTCGTGATCCCACGGTGAAGGCTCTGCACTTCCAATGCAGGGGAGTGAGGGCTTGATCCCTGGTTGGGGAACTAACATCCCACATGCCACACAGTGCAATAAAATGAAATAAAAATAAAATATGTCCCTTAGACCAATGAGGTGCAGGGTATTGGATACTCTGTTCAATTCATTTTGCTCTTATAAGGTATCCATGCTAGTTCGTGGCTGCTTTAAACATGCCAGACAGGGCTGTAAATTAGAGCATCATTATTTTGAAATATCCAGCAGGAGAAAGTTCAACTGGGGTTAAAATCCATTTGCCTTATCAAATGGAGGTGGTATGGGCTAATGGATTGAGAAAGGTCTCCCCAAAGAATTGTCAACATTACTCTTGTCAGTGAAAGAAAAGGGAAAGCTGTTAGGTTAATTTTTAAGCCTTTTATGCAGACATATAACATAAACACATAACACATGAATAAAACGGAAATGTTTGGTTGCTGGACCAAATTACTATTAGTTGGGTGCCTTAAAATGAAAAGAAATTATTCTCTCACAATTCTGGAAGCCAGAGGTCCAACGTGAGAGTCACCAGGTCAAAATCAAGGTGTAGGGACTTCCCTGGTTGTCCAGTAATTAAGACTCCATGTTTCCATTGCAGAGCTCATGGGTTTGATCCCTGGTCAGGGAAGTAAAAGTCTACATGCTGTGGCCAAATATAAATAAGTAAATAAAACTGAAAAAAAAAAAAAAAGGGAAATCAAGATGTGGGCAGGGCTTTGATCCCTCCAGAGGCTCTTAAAGGAGAATCTGTTCTTCCTTATCTCCTCGAGTTTTCGATAATTACGAGCAATCCTTGGCTTGTGGCCACGTGACCCCAAAGCTCAAGGCCAGCATCTGCAAATCTCTCTCTGCTCCGCCTTTACATCACGTTCTCTTCTATATGTGTCAAGTATTCCTCTGCTTCTCTCGTACAAGGATACACCTGATTGCATTTAGGACTTGCTTGTTGCCCAGGGCTTCCCAGGTGGTTCAGTGGTTAAGAATCGCCTTGCAACGCGATGCAAACATTGGTTCTATCCCTGGTGTGGGAAGACCCTACCTGCCATGGAGCAGCTAAGCCCGTGTGCCACAACTACGGAGCCCACTTTTTAGAGCTTGCAAGCTGGAACTACTGAGCCTATGCACTGCCACTACTGAAGCCCTTGCACCCAGAGCTTATGCTCTGCAACACCTGCTTGCCACAACTAGGCAAAGCTACGTGCAACAACGAAGATCCACCCCAGCCAAAACATAATATAAATACATCTTTAAAAAACACAAAGAATTTTCCCAGATAATCACCTATCTTAAGACCTAATTTAATCACATTTGCAATAATCTTTTTTTTTTCTTGTTATATAAGGTACATTGGCTGGTTCCAGGACTTAGACTTGAATCCCACTTAGAAGGACATTTTTCAGCCTACCACGTACCATTTAAGAAATAAGTATGAAACAAACTCTTTAGCCACCACCACCCAGTTTAAGCAATAGAACATTTTCTTCCCCAATTTCTGGTTGTGGAGCCTTCATGAGAAAATATCAGACAGACTGAAGCTGAAGGTCATTCCACAACATACTCAACCAATATCCTCCCAAACTGTCAAGGTCATGGAAAGAGAAGAGAAAACATAAAACTCACAAATAGAAGAAAACTAAGGACATAGGATGACTATATGCCATGTGGCATTCTGGATGGATCTGAGAACAGAAAAAGGACAATTGTGGGAGAATTGACATTCAAATAAAGCCTGCATTTTGTTAATAGTATAGTACTGTTGATTTCTTAGTTTTGACAAATACACCATAGTTATTAAGATGTTTACATTAAGAGAAGCTGGGCAAAGGGTATAGGAACCCTGTACTAGCTTTGCAAATTGTCTTTGTAAATATGAAGTTATTCCAAATCAAAAAGTTGACCTGTAAAAAAAAAACAAAGAAAAAAATCAGCACCCCAGAAAGGAAAGACAAAATGAAAAAACAAAATACACCCTCCCAAAAAAACCTCCTAAACTAAACTAAATTGAAAACAAAAGCTGAAAACACTAAGTTCATTGGTTGATGGACACTTGAATTGTTTCCATATCTTTAGTTCAGTTTAGTTGCTCAGTTGTGTCTGACTCTTTGTGACCCTATGGACTGCAGCACGCCAGGCTTCATTGTCCACCACCAACTCCCTGAGCTTGCTCAAATTCATGGTTTTTGAGTTGGTGATGCCATTCCAAGCATCTCATCCTCTGTCTTCCATATCTTGGCTATTGTTAAAAAAAAAATGCTGCTATGTACATCGGGGTGCATGCATCTTTTCCACTTAGTGGGGCTTTGTGTGTGTGTGTGTGGTGGTGGGGGATATACCCAGGAGTGGAACCTTGGGTAGTTCTATTTGTAATTTTTGACAAACCTCAATACTGTTTTCCACAGTGACTGCAACCTCCCACGTTACTCTAAATCCTCTCTAGATTCAGTTCAGTTCAGTTCAGTTCAGTCGCTCAGTCGTGTCCAACTCTTTGCGACCCCATGAATCGCAGCACGCCAGGCCTCCCTGTCCATCACCAATTCCCGGAGTTCACTCAGACTCACGTCCATCGAGTCAGTGACGCCATCTAGCCATCTCATCCTCTGTCTTCCCCTTCTCCTCCTGCCCCCAATCCCTCCCGGCATCAGGGTTTTTTCCAATGAGTGAACTCTTCACATGAGGTGGCCAAAGTACTGGAGTTTCAGCTTCACCATCATTCCCTCCAAAGAAATCCCAGGGCTGATCTCCTTCAGAATGGACTGGTTGGATCTCCTTGCAGTCCAAGGGACTCTCAAGAGTCTTCTCCAACACCACAATTCAAAAGCATCAATTCTTCGGCGCTCAGCCTTCTTCACAGTCCAACTCCCACATGCATACATGACCACAGGAAAAACCATAGCCTTGACTAGACGGACCTTTGTTGGCAAAGTAATGTCTCTGCTTTTGAATATGCTATCTAGGTTGGTCATAACTTTCCTTCCAAGGAGTAAGCGTCTTTTAATTTCATGGTTGCAGTCACCATCTGTAGTGATTTTGGAGCCCAGAAAAGTAAAGTCTGACACTGTTTCCACTGTTTCCCCATCTATTTCCCATGAAGTGATGGGACCGGATGCCATGATCTTCATTTTCTGAATGTTGAGCTTTAAGTCAACTTTTTCACTCTCCTCTTTCACTTTCATCAAGAGGCTTTTTAGTTCCTCTTCACTTTCTGCCATAAGGGTGGTGTCATCTGCATATCTGAGGTTCTTGATATTTCTCCTGGCAATCTTGATTCCAGCTTGTGCTTCTTCCAGTCCAGCATTTCTCATGATGTACTCTGCATATAAGTTAAATAAGCATGGTGACAGTATACAGCCTCAACATACTCCTTTTCCTATTTGGAACCAGTCTGTTGTTCCATGTCCAGTTCTAACTGTTGCTTCCTGACCTGCATACAGATTTCTCAAGAGGCAGGTCAGGTGGTCTGGTATTCCCATCTCTTTCAGAATTTTCCACAGTTTATTGTGATCCACACAGTCAAAGGCTTTGGCAGAGTCAATAAAGCAGAAATAGATGTTTTTCTGGAACTCTCTTGCTTTTTCCATGAACCAGCAGATGTTGGCAATTTGATCTCTGGTTCCTCTGCCTTTTCTAAAACCAGCTTGAACATCAGGAAGTTCACGGTTCACATATTGCTGAAGCCTGGCTTGGAGAATTTTGAACATTACTTTACTAGCATGTGAGATGAGTGCAATTGTGTGGTAGTTTGAGCATTCTTTGGCATTGCCTTTCTTTGGGATTGGAATGAAAACTGACCTTTTCCAGTCCTGTGGCCACTGCTGAGTTTTCCAAATTTGCTGGCATATTGAGTGCAGCACTTTCACAGCATCATCTTTCAGGATTTGAAATAGCTCAACTGGAATTCCATCACCTCCACTAGCTTTGTTCGTAGTGATGCTTTCTAAGGCCCACTTGACTTCACATTCCAGGATATCTGGCTCTAGGTCAGTGATCACACCATCGTGATTATCTGGGTCGTGAAGATATTTTTTGTACAGTTCTTCTGTGTATTCTTGCCACCTCTTCTTAATATCTTCTGCTTCTGTTAGGTCCATACCATTTCTGTCCTTTATCGAGCCCATCTTTGCATGAAATGTTCCCTTTGTATCTCTAATTTTCTTGAAGAGATCTCTAGTCTTTCCTATTCTGTGGTTTTCCTCTATTTCTTTGCATTGATCGCTGAGGAAGGCTTTCTTATCTCTTCTTGCTATTCTTTGGAACTCTGCATTC
>NW_011494857.1:706198-711405 GCF_000754665.1 Bison bison bison
TATTCTTTGGAACTCTGCATTCAGATGCTTATATCTTTCCTTTTCTCCTTTGCTTTTCACTTCTCTTCTTTTCACAGCTACTTGTAAGGCCTCCCCAGACAGCCATTTTGCTTTTTTGCATTTCTTTTCCATGGGGATGGTCTTGATCCCTGTCTCCTGTACAAAGTCACGAACCTCATTCCATAGTTCATCAGGCACTCTGTCTATCAGATCTAGGCCCTTAAATCTATTTCTCACTTCCACTGTATAATCATAAGGGATTTGATTTAGGTCATACCTGAATGGTCTAGTGGTTTTCCCTACTTTCTTCAATTTAAGTCTGAATTTGCCAATAAGGAGTTCATGATCTGAGCCACAGTCAGCTCCGGGTCTTGTTTTTGTTGACTGTATAGAGCTTCTCCATCTTTGGCTGCAAAGAACATAATCAATCTGATTTCGGTGTTGACCATCTGGTGATGTCCATGTGTAGAGTCTTCTCTTGTGTTGTTGGAAGAGGGTGTTTGCTATGAGATTACTTACTTATAATACCTAATACAATGTAAATGCAATGTAAACAGTTATAATTATCACGTAAATACTGTGTTAATAGTTGCCAGCACACAGCAAGTTGAAGTTTTCAATGAGCCAACTAACAACACAGCATGAAAAAAAAAATCTCATAAAACAATGTTGAGCTGAGGAAGTCCTATTTTACTTCCCTTTCTCCACCCACATGTGGCCGGTAGGGGTGTGAATCAACACTTCGGGAAATCCTGATGGTCTGATCTCCGACTGGCACCCTGATCCGATCACTTCTGGCCCCTCCCGCAGTTACCACCCTGGTCCTGCAGTCATCGCAGTGACCGCAGTCACCACAGTCACCACAGTCCCCCGGACTCTTCACCGTCTTTCTCAAGGGACGCTTCCGGCTACCGCCCTCACCGCCCTCTGTCGATTCCTCCACGCGGCCGCCAGAGGGCGCCTGTTCCCATTTACTGACGGTCAAGATTTTCTGCTCCCAACGCTCTCCTGGCTCTGGGCTCAACCTCGCTGTTGTTCAGCCGCTCAGTCGTGTCTGACTCTTTGCGACCCCGTAGACTGCGGCACACCAGGCTCCTCTGTCCATGGGATTCTCCAGTGGGAAATGGAGTGGGTTGCCATTTCCTACTCCAAAATGCTTGCTGCTGCTGCTGCTGCTAAGTCGCTTCAGTCGTGTCCGACTCTGTGCGACCCCATAGACGGCAGCCCATGAGGCTCCCCCGTCCCTGGGATTCTCCAGGCAAGAACACTGGAGTGGGTTACCATTTCCTTCTCCAATGCATGAAAGTGAAAAGTGAAAATGAAGACGCTTAGTCGTATCCGACTCTTAGCGACCCCATGGACGGCAGCCTACCAGGCTCCTCCGTCCGTGGGATTTTCCAGGCAAGAGTACTGGAGTGGGTCGCCATTGCCTTCTCCCCAAAATGCTTACTAATATATAAACATATATAACAACTATTGGAAGGACTGATGCTGAAGCTGAAACTCCAATACTTTGCCACCTGATGTAAAGAGCTGACTCATTTGAAAAGACCCTGATGCTGGGAAAGATTGAAGGCGGGAGGAGAAGGGGACGACAAAGGATGAGATGGTCGGATGGCATCACCGACTCAATGGACATGAATTTGAGTAAGCTCCGGGAGTTGGTGATGGACAGGGAGGCCTGGCGTGGTGCAGTCCGTGGGGTTGCAAAGAGTCGGACAGGACTGAGCGACTGAACTGAACTGAAAACTATTGAGCCTGTGCTCTAGAGTCCAGTAGCTGCAACTACTGAAGCCCGTGTGGCCTAGAACTTGTGTTCCGAAACAAGAGAAGCCACAGCAATGAGAAGCTGGCGCACGGAAACTAGAGAGTAGCCCCTGCTCGCTGCAACTTGAGAAAACCCCACGTGCAGCAACAAAGACTCAGCACAGACAAAATAAATAAATGAATTAAAAAAATTTTTTTTAAGAACTGCTTGTTGCTAATTAAGGATTCATCATTACACAACACATTCAGTACAACAGTCCAGGACAGAATGCTGTGTGTAGGAACCAGAGGACCCGTATTCCAGCATCCTAGTTGCTGGAATCGGTGCATCCTGTATCCCAGCATCTCTAACTAGCGACACTTCCCCATTTTTATGCAACAAGATGCGCCCGTGCCTGCTCAGTCGTGTCTGACTCTTTGTGACCCCACGGACTGCAGCCTGCCAGGCTCCCCTGTCCTTGGGGATTCTCCGGGCAAGAATGCTGGAGTGGATTGCCATTTCCTTCTCCAGGTGTGCCCATCTTTATTTTGGATTGTCTTTCTGTCAAGTTGTAGGAGCCCTGCTGGGGACAGGGGGCTTGTAGGAGTCTTGGTAGAGTCTGAATCTAGACCTTACCACTTATATGATTTGCAAATACTTTTCCCATTCTGTGGGTTTTTTCATTCTCTTGATAGCGTGATGATGCACAAAATCTTTCATTTTGATGAAGTCCAGTTTTCCTGTTTTCTTCTTCTGTTGCCTGTGCTTTTGGTGTCCTAAGAACTCATCACCAAATCAAGTCATGACGATTTAGCCCAGTATTTTCTTCTAAGAGTTTTCTAGTTTTAGTTCTTACATTTAGGACTTTGATGGTTTAAAAGTTGTATATGGTATGATGTAAAGGTACAACTTCAGACTTTTGCAAGGGGGTATCTGGCTATCCCAGCACTATTTGTTGAAGAGACAACTCTTTCTGCCATTGAATGGACTTGGCTCCCTTATCAAAAATCAACTGGCCATTGATGGATAGGTTTACTTCTGGGCTCTGCATCTACTCCCTTGATTTCTATGTCTTTATAGCAGCACCATATTGTTCTGATTACTGTGGCTTTGTAGTCAGCTTTGAGATCGAGATGTGTGAATCCTCTAACCGTGTTCATTTCCAGGATTGTTTTGGTATGTGGGGTCCCTTGTGGTTCCCTATGAAGTTTAGAGTCACCTCTTCCGTTCTGCAAATAAGGACTGGGCTTTTGTTTTGTCTTATTTTGGTATTTTGATAGAGATTATATTGGGTCCCTAGATTGCGTTATTGCTTTGGGGACTTTTTTTTTTTTTTTGTCTCATGCCATGCAGTGTGTGGGATGTTAATTCCTTGACCAGGGATGGAACCTTCATCCCTGCATTTGAAGCAAGGAGCCTTGATCACTGGGCTACCAGGGAAGGCTTGGTATTGCCATCTTAATAATACTGCCTTCCAATCCATGAACACAGGACATCTTCCCATTATGTGGTGCAAAGGTAAAGAAACTGCCTGCCAATGCAGCAGATGCAAGAGATGCTGGTTCGATCCCTGGGTTGGGAAGATACCCTGGAGTAGGAAATAACAACACACTCCAGTATTCTTGCTTGGAAAATTCCATTGACAGAGGAGTCTGGCAGGCTATAGTACACTCACAGCAGGTTTTTAGTGTGGATTCTTTAACTGTTGTTGTTGGGGAAATCTTCACCAGAGACTCACCAGGGGTGTCCCCTTTAGCATTTTATATGTATAAGATCATGTTATCTGCAAATAAAGATAACCTTACAACTTTCAAACTTAACTGCCTTTCATTTTTTTCTAGCTTAACTGCTCTGAATAGAAATTCGGCTACATTTTTGAGTGAAAGATGCAAAGGTAGCATCATTTCTTGTCCTGATCTTAGAAGGAAGACTTTCAGTCTTTCACCATTTAGTAAGATGTTTGCTGACAGTTCTTCTTAAATACCCAAGCCAGTGTTTCTTTTTTGTTGTGGCTGTTAATTTTATTAGAGTTGATTTACAGTGTTGTGTGAATTTCTGCCATACAGAACAGTGATTTGGTTACACACATATATACATGCTTTTCATGTTCTTTTGCATTATGGTTTATTACAGGATCGTGAGTATAGTTCTCTATGCTATACTATACAGTAAGGCCTTGTTGTCTAATCATCCTATGTATAATAGCTCACCCCAAACTCTCAATCCTTCCCTTCTCATCCTAAACCACTGTTTCCTATACATCTTCGAAAAAGAGTCTTCTCAAACAGTGTCCCTCCAGATGTTTGTAAATTTTTATAATGCAATAAAATTGTTTTAAACCAATTTTGTTTGGACTCTGCTCTTCCTTCCGCCTTTGAGACTTTATCCCACCATTGGCCGCCAGATGGCGCCAGCGGCACTTCCTGCGGCTCCTGAGGCCGGATCGCTCAATGATGGTTACTTTAGCTGATATTTACTTTCAATACAGTTTTTCTTTTCCTCTGTTTAATCTTATTCCTCATTATTTTGTCTTGTTTATTTATTTATATCACGATTTTTATATATTACTGGATATTCCTACACAGAGCATCAGTCATTTCAGTTCAGTCCCTCAGTCATGTCCGACTCTCTGCGACCCCATGAATCGCAGCACGCCAGACCTCCCTGTCCATCACCAACTCCCAGAGTTCACCCAAACTAATGTGCATCGAGTCGGTGATGCCATCCAGCCATCTCATCCTCTGTCGTCCCCTTCTCCTCCTGCCCCCAATCCTTCCCAGCATCAGAGTCTTTTCCAATGAGTCAACTCTTCGCATCAGGTGGCCAAAGTACTGGAGTTTCAGCTTTAGCATCATTCCCTCCAAAGAACACCCAGGGCTGATCTCCTTTAGAATGGGCTGGTTGGATCTCCTTGCAATCCAAGGGACGCTCAAGAGTCTTCTCCAACACCACAGTTCAAAAGCATCAATTCTTCCGCGCTCAGCCTTCTTCACAGTCCAACTCTCACATCCATACATGAGCACAGGAAAAACCATAGCCTTGACTAGACGGACCTTTGTTGGCAAAGTAATGTCTCTGCTTTTGAATATGCTATCTAGGTTGGTCATAACTTTTCTTCCAAGGAGTAAACGTAGAACATAAGTGATGTTTATAAGTTTCTCTGATCTTTTCATCACTTAGAACTAGTTTAGTATTCACAGTTAGACTAAATCTGATTTTTTGAACTTATTGTTTGTTTTTTAGAAGCCACTGAACATATTATTATACAAAAGCATGACTGTTGAACATGATTAGTGAAACGGGTATTTATAGCTGCAGACAATCAAACTTACAAAATGTTTTCTTTTTTCTTTTTGGCCACACCACGCAGCATGTAGGATCTTATCTCCCCAACCGGGATGGGAAGCTGCACCCGCTGCAGTGGAAACATGGACCCTTAACCACTGGACCACCAGGGAAG
>NW_011494857.1:711505-737943 GCF_000754665.1 Bison bison bison
TTTTAGCGAACTTTTCAGAATTCTGAATAAACTAAATGAAAATTCCCATTTTGCTCTTTCTACTTAGTGTATATTTATTATTTTCTAATGAAGAACATCCTTAAGCATGAAGATGACATAATATTTTGAACACACACACACACACAATTTTTTAAGCCATTAAGATCTACAGCCCCCTAAACATTGTTTTTGTTGTCGGTCAGTCACCAAGTCGTGTCGATTCTGTGACCCTATGGACTGTGGCGGCCAGGTCTCCCTGACCCTTACCCGGGATTTGCCCGAGTTCTTGTCCTTCACATCAGTGATGCCATCCAACCATCTCATCCTCTGTGACCCTCTTCTCCTTTTCTGCCCTCAATCTCTCCCAGCATCAGGGTCTTTTCCAAAGAGGAGGATCCTGGCGGGCTACAGTCTGTTGGATCTCAAAAGAGCCAGACACGACTTAGTGACTGAACAACAGCAATGACATGGCCTTAAGAAGTAGGTACTATGATCTGCATTTTTGAAATGAGGAAACTGAGGCTCAGAGAGGTGCACTCACTTCCCCAACATCACACAGCTTTGTTGTTGTAACTATTTAGTCCCTAAGTCATATCTGATGACTTTTTTTGAGACCGCATGGACTGTAGCCCATCAGGCTCTTCTGTCTGTGGAAGTCTCCAGGCAAGAATATTGGAGTTTGGTTGCCATTTCCTACTCCAGGGGAGCTTCCTGACGCAGAAATTAAACCCAAGTCTCATGTTTGGCAGGCAGATTCTTTACCACTGAGCCACCCGGGAAGCCCATCACATAGCTATTAGAGAATTTTTTTTAAAGTTGATTTTTAATTAGGCAAAGCATGAAGGGTATCTGAAATGTGAATGTGTGTGCTCTAATAATTCTCATTTGCAACCTGAGTGTCTTACTCACTGTGAAAAGTGATCAAATGAAGCAATAATGCCAAATAAGCCTACTGGAATCTTCCTACAGAATGTTTGTCTCAGACAGAAAAGGCTCTGAAAATGTCTACGAATGCAAAACAAGAAACAAAGTTCTTTTCTGTGATAAACTGCAACTGGATCAGATTTGTTGTTTATTTTGTTATTTAACCAATGGTCACATCAGCTTGCTGAGAGTCAGGCATTGTCCGTGGACAGCATTTCTCAAACTTTTTGGACCTGAGGCCACTTTACACTTTTAAAAATCACTGAGAACCGTTAAGAGTTTTAGTTCATATGGGTTACATCTATTAATATTTATAGAATTAGACATTATGACAGAAGGTGAACAAAATATTCATATATTTTAATATTTTCAATCTTTTTAAATATTAAAACTCTTTAATATTTAATTATAAATATTAAAGATTTATAATATCTTTAAATATTCATTTAAAGATAACAAGCCTTAGCCTATGGCATGTCAAACATATCGCTGTTTATTCTCAGATGCCACTGCCTCGAGTGATTTTCAAAAAGCGACTTGAGGAACTTGCCAGGTGGCACTAGTGGTAAAGGAAAGTGAAAATGAGAGTCGCTCAGTCGTGTCCGACTCTTTGCAACCCCATGGGCTCTGTAGGCCAGAATACTGGAGTGGGTAGCCTATCCCTTCTCCAGGGGATCTTCCCGACCCAGGTGTCAAACCAGGGTCTCCTGTATTGCAGGAAGATTCTTTACCAACTGAGCTATCAGGGAAGCAAAGGTATCAGTGGTAAAGGACCCGCCTGCCAATGCAGGAGACGCAAGAGACACAGGCTTGATCCCTGATTGGGAAGATCCCCTGGAGAAGGAAATGGCAATCAGTCGGACACACGCGTGTGCACACACACACACACACACACACAGCTGTGGTCCAGGGGTTAAGACTCTGCCCTTCCTCTCCAAGGCGCACAGGTTTGTTCCCTGGTCAGAGAAATAAGGAAAAAATATTGAGCGGGCTTCTGCCTTATCTCCTAATAGTGGCTAAAGAAGACTAACAAAACACGTGCGTGTGTGCTGTCACTCAGTCGTGTCTGACTCACTGCAACCCCATGGACTGTATCCTGCCAGGCTCCTCTGTCCATGGAATTCTCCAGGCAAGAACACTGGAGTGGCCATGCCCTCCTCCAGGGGATCTTCCTAACTCAGGGATTAAACCCAGGTCTCTTATGTCTCCTGCATTGGCATGTGGGTGCTTTGCCACCAGCGCCAGCTGGGAAGCTGGGTAAATGTTGCCTGCCACCTCATAAACAAAGGATGTGGCAGCCACCAAGTCAGCACATCACAGTCCCCCTGACAGTGAGCCCTGAGGGAACTCAGGGTAGAAACAGAATGCCTGCCATCAAACAGTCAGCTGCTACAGCCGCCCTTCTCCCCAGCAGTGCACTCAGAGACCAAAGATGGACAAGAATAAGACACTGACCCTAGATAGCTAAGGAGCATAGCAAAGGAATGATTTCAGGGAGCAGACTCTTGCATCTTACCATACACAGAAAAGGGCTAAATTCCTTAACTTTAGGTATTTGGTTTTCTTTAATTGACAGTTATCTCTGTTTTTGGCTTCCCAGGTGGGTCGGCTCAGTAGGAAAGAATCTGCCTGCCAATGCAGGAGAGGCAGGAGACTTGGGTTCAATCCCTGGGTCAGGAAGATCCCCTGGAGAAGGAAGCGGCAACCCACTCCAGTATTCTTGCCTGGGAAATCCCATGGATGGAGGAGCCTGGCGGGCTACAGTCTACAGGGTCACAAAGAGTTGGACATAACTGAGCACACACACAATCTGTTTTTTAAATTTTATTTTTATCTATTTATTTGACTGTGCTGGGTCTTAGTTGCGGCACACAGGATTTTCAGTCTTCATTGCGGCACGCAGGATCTAGTTCCCTGATCAGGGATGGAATCCGGGGCCCCCGCACTGAGAGCACAGAGTCTTAGCCACTGGACCACCATATTTCACAGTAATCTCTTGATGTTTTGACTACCTAGTCTTCATTGCAAAAACTCCTATATATCCTGGCTCCCCCACTCTTTGCTTCTTTGAAGCATCTCTCACTATATGAGATGCCATGTCTTTGGCTTAAGTCCTCAGTTTTGTCCACCAAATAAAGCATAATTCTGAGTTTTTTTGTTTTTTTTTTTTTAAGCGACAGCTACTTACCCTTTCCTGATCATTCCCTCAGGATTCAAATCTAAGATAAAAATCTGGCCTAGGTCTTCATTTGGGACCTGGCTACTAGAATCAGGAATTCTTCCTGATGTGATCAGCTCTGGCCAACAGAAGATCCAGGGAAGCAAAGAAGTTTTTGACTGTAAGTTTCTCTCTCTCTCTCACACACACACATAATACAATTGCAAATAACAAAAGATAAACCATCTGACAAAAGTGACTTAAATGGCTTTTTGTTCTTTTTTTTTGTTTAAACAAAACAATCCAGAAATCAGAGGCTTCCCAGTTGAAGGAGCCAGGATCTTTCTTTGTGCTCTGTTATATTCAAAGTAGGCCTGGCACTCTTGGCCGTGAAATGGCTGCAGCAGCTCCAAGCATCACACTTGTAACTAAGCCAAAACAGAGGAAAGAAAAGCAGACGTAGCCCTTCTGGAATGTTTAATTTAGGAAGGACAGCTTTCCCAGAGGCCTCCAGGCAAATTTCCTCTTGTATGCCCTTGGCCCATGGCCTTCCCTTGAACAACGATTGAAAAAGAGAATGAGGGGGGTGCCTCATTCTCAATGAGGCAATGGTTGCCTGCTGTCTCAACAGATCAGAGTCCTGGTACCAAAGCTGATGGCTGCTGGACAGGCCACAAATGGAGTCTACCCACTAGTCCCACAGGGTCTCCCCCAGGATCAGAGCTCAGGCATACCCCAAGTTACACACTGATCAGATAACAGAAGAAAGTTAGAATCCAGAATCCAGATCTGTAGCCAGTTATGCCTGGCCCTGCAGGGGCAGCTCTGAGTGTCGAAAGATCCTTTCCAGGTCAAACTGGAAGCCAGGACAAGGGTCCAGGCAGGAGACAAGATCTGAGCTGAAGCCAAGAAGACAGAGTCTGGGGAAAGAGGACAGGGCTGGGGACTCAGAGGCTTTTGGGGGTAGAAGTACAGTGCAGAGGGGTCTGGCAGAGTGACTGGAGTGTACAGTGGGGCTGTCCTGCAAGATGGGGATGCGGGTCCCTTTTTAGGGAGGGAAGATGTTAAGCTCAATTTGTGACAAGTGGAAAAATCTCCCCATCTGAGAAACCATCAGGACTCTGAGGGTTTGGATTGCTGGGCTCTTGAAAATGAAATGGGTTGAACATGTGGGTTCCTGGTTAAGACGCTAGAGCCGCTGAATTGCTTCATTGAAGATGAAACTTAATGTCTTGTTCTTTGGCATTTTATTTCAAAATCGCAGCTAGGGGAAAAAAAAAAAAAAATCAACTGTAGCACCGGGAGATCTGGCTTGAAAACGGAGATGCAGATTTGGGGTCAAAGTGTATCCCTGACCCACAACACGGAGCAGCGGGGAGTACAGGTCCCCAAGGCCTGAATGGCGGGGCTAGGGGCCAAGACGCCTGGGTCAGGCCCTTATGGCTTTGGGAGTGTAACATGGGGGCACCGGAGATCCAGGCGTCCGAGCTCCCCCGTCTTTTACTTCATATTGCACTTCAGGTGAGTCATTGGTACGGAGGTGAAGGTCCAACAGGGGCTGGATGCTACAGGTCGGTGGTCCGTGGAGTGGTCCAGCGTAGCCCAGAGCATTACACCGGGAGCATCCATTCATGGGCTTTTGATCCGTACTATAGAATAACACAGGCGGAGGTGAGAGGAAACCACACTACAACTCCCAGCAGGCCCTGGGGCATCCTAGCCTGAGCGCCGGCAAAGTTACGCCCCAGGGCCTCACGGGAAATGAGGCCACTTCCCGGAAGCCCACCGAACGTGGCAAAGGTGGCGCAGAGGCCCAAAGGAGTTGTAGTTCTGCAAAGAGGAGTTCTTGTAAGGCCCTGAAGGCTCGGGGGAAAAGTTCTTCAGCTGAGAAAACCTGGATAGGCAGGAGGTGTAGTTCTCGGTCCAGATACTCTGGAATTTACAGAAGCTCACAGAAAAGGAGCTCCAGTTCCAGTGCCAGGAAAGGCCAGATAGCTCGGTTCAGACGTATGAAAGTACCTCCAGGGGCTTATGATAGGAAACGTTCTTAGGCCACAGAGTCGGGGCAGAGTGCAGAGGCTGGTAGGAGCAAGATTCTCAAGCCAGCGGAATAGCCCAGGGCTCCTGGGGATCTCTGGGACTTGGAACTCAGTGGCCAGAAGGTTGGCTTCAGGTCCCGGAGGCTCATGGGAAGGGAATTTCTCAAGCCAGGGCTCCCGAGGCTCACAGAGAAGCACCATTTAGTCCCAAGAAGTGTTCTAGGCCACAGGGCCTTGAGGAAAGCAAACTCAATCGGAGGCCCAGAGGCCAATGGAAGGAGCCATTTTCAGCTGGTGGGACTATGGTGGGGGAAGGGAAGCCTCAGTTCAGAGGCTAGTGGGATGTGAACTTCTCTTGGGCAACCAAGCATCCAGCCCAGCTCCCAGCTGGTGCACCTCACCTGGATCGCCTTCAGTTCCTTGTGGAAGCGGAGGATGAGCTGGGGCCCGTTTTCCATGGTGGGAATGTGGAAATGCTGGGGAAGAAAGGGTGGTAAGAACGGGCCCCCACCCCCTTCTTCTCCGTGACGGTCCAAGCCGGCCCTTCCTCACGCTCTAAGCTGGCCCTTCCTCACCTTGCCTTGGTACAGGATTTGGTGCACGGGGCAGACCTGGCAAGCAGTGCCTGAACCGAAGACTTCTCGGACCCGGCCATCCTTCAGCGCCTGCAGGAACTCCTTCATGGTGATCTTACGCTCTACCACTCGGAATTCACCCTGCGGGGTGAGACACAAATAACCTCTGAGCCCGGGGGGCTGCTCTGCTCCCCGCTCTGTGTGGATGGTGAAAAAGAGCCATGCCATTGTGCCCAGTCCCCTCCACCACCCCCAATACTCCAGTCCTGCAACAGAGGAGTACCGCATCATTCTGGCCACCCGAAGACAGCATGCCCTCACCCAGGTCCGGGCCAGGTCCAGCAGACTCTGTCGGACTATTCCAGGTAGGATGATGCCGTCCAGTGGGGGGGTCACCAGTTCCAGCACTGGGTCAGGTGGAAGAGAAGGGGGAGGGGGCGTGTTACCTCATACCATCCCATCCTCTTAGGAGCCACCCCACTCACAGCCAAGCCCCAAGACCTGCAGCCACTAAGAATTTCTGCTCCCGCCCACTTCCGCCCAGCCTGGGGTTGGTCATGGGTGGGCTCACCCCCGTCCTCATAGGTCCAGAAGACGAAGATGTTCATGGTGCCCACCTCCGTGAGCTCGTGATCAGGCCCATACAGCCAGAGGACCTGCTCGCAGCCCTTCTTTTGTGCCTCCTGCTGCACTAACACGGTGGGCCCGTAATTCCTGGCGGACAGCAACATGGTGGACCAGGTCAAGGGACCCCCAGCCTTCCCCCGACGTGGCCCGATGTGAGTCTTTCCAGACCAGCGCTCATCCTGCTCCCGCCCCATTCACAAACAGCTGTGACGTCATCTCTGAGAGGCTTACTGAACCTCCAGGCTGGGTTTCAAGCCTTCTCTGGGCTCTCGCGATCAACTGGCCACCTCAATGCTTTCCCGTTTTGCCCTGATTTAACACTCACTGTCTCTCACCCAGAGCTGACCTCGCACCTCGTCTGCTCACAAGCCTCTCGGGGCTCCCCACTGCCTCTAGGACAAGATCCCAGCCCTTCAGTCCAGTGTTCAGGGCTGGGCCTGGTCTGGGACTACCTGTTAAGCCTTTTGCAAAAGCCAGACTTATTTTTCTTCTCTGACAACTTCGGTGACTCTGCCCCTCCCCCCTGTCTCCACTGGTGTGTTCCCAGGATTTGAAATCGACCCACTTCGGTATTCTTGCCTAGAGAATTCCACTGATGGAGGAGCCAGGCGAGCCACAGTCCATGGGGTCGTGAAGAGTCAGACATGACTGGGCGACTCACATACACACCACTTTTGTATTCAGGAAACCATCTCCAGCCTACCCATCGGACCTCCTTTGTGAAGACTTTCCCATGTTCTGGTCATTTCCATCAGAGCACGTGCTGCCCTGGATACTCGGGCTCCCACCAGCCTGGGAGCCTATGGAGGGCAGGGCCCAGATCAGACTTATCTGTGTCCCCAGCTTCACCCAACATAGGGGTTCGGTTCAGTTCAGTTCAGTTGCTCAGTCGTATCTGACTCTTTGCGACCCCATGGACTGCACCACGCCAGGTCTCTGTGTCCATCACCAACTCCCGGAGTTTACTCAGACTCATGTCCATTGAGTCGGTGATGCCATCCAACTATTTCATCCTCTGTCTTCCCCTTCTTCTCCTGCCTTCAGTCTTTCCCAGCATCAGGGTCTTTTCAAATGAGTCAGCTCTTTGCATCAGGTGGCCAAAGAATTGAAGTTTCAGCTTCAACATCAGTCCTTCCAAGGAGCACTCAGGACTGATCTCCTTTAGGATGGACTGTTTGGATCTCCTTGCAGTCCAAGGGACCCTCAAGAGTCTTCTCCAACACCACAGTTCAAAAGCATCAATTCTTCAGCACTCAGCTTTCTTTATAGTCCAGCTCTCACATCCGTACATGACTAGTGGAAAAACCATAGCCTTGACTAGACCGACCTTTGTTGGCAAAGTAATGTCTCTGCTTTTTAATATGCTATCTAAGCTGGTCATAACTTTCCTGCCAAGGAGCAAGCATCTTTTAATTTCATGGCTGCAATCACCATCTGCAGTGTTTTTGGAGCCCAAGAAAATAAAGTCTGCCACTGTTTCCCCATCTGTTTGCCATGAAGTGATGGGACCAGATGACATGATCTTAGTTTTGTGAATGTTGAACTTTAAGCCAACTTTTTCACTCTCCTCTTTCACATTCATCAAGAGGCTCTTTAGTTCTTTGCTTTCTGCCATAAGGGTGGTGTCATCTGCACATCTGAAGTTACTGATATTTCTCCCAGCAATCTTGATTCCAGCTTCTGCTTCATCCAGCCCAGTGTTTCTCATGATGTACTCTGCATATAAGTTAAATAAGCAGGGTGACAATATACAGCCTTGACGTACTCCTTTTCCTATTTGGAACCAGCCTGTTGTTTCATGTCCAGTTCTGTTGCTTCCTGACCTGCATATAGGTTTCTCAAGAGGCAGGTCAGGTGGTCTGGTATTCCCATCTCTTTCAGAATTTTCCACAGTTTATTGTGATCCACACAGTCAAAGGCTTTGGCATAGTCAATAAAGCAGAAATAGATGTTTTTCTGGAACTCTCTTGCTTTTTCCATGATCCAGTGGATGTTGGCAATTTGATCTCTGGTTCCACTGCCTTTTCTAAAACCAGCTTGAACATCGAGAAGTTCACGTTGACCATCAGGAAACTTCAACGAGATATGTTTTGAAAGGATCTGAATGAACTCCCAGCTGGGGCCACACTTGCTGTTCCAATACATCCTAAGCCTGCCCTCTGCCTTATCCCCATCCTAACCCTCCTTGCCCTGCTGAGCTGATGCCCTTGGCAAGACAGATAAATCCACAGGAAGTCCACAGGCAGGGTGGTGGATGCCAGAGCCCCTGGGCATTATGGGAGCTGAGGAAGGTTGGGTTTTCAGGGGAGGCTACCTGGAGGAGAGACCAGTGAGCTAAGTGTAAATTCGTTTCTAGAGACTTCCCTGGGGGCCAATCTGAGTTTCTCCACCGGACATCCAAAGACACACCCTGTGTCTCTGACGCCCAGTGCACCAGACCCTGGGGTGGGCAAGGGGCTACTTACCCTCCCAGCTTGTAGTTGCCGACCCCACCCACCCAGGCCCGGATGAATGATGGATCTGCCAGGAGGGAGACAGGTTTCAAGGCATCTCCAGGGAAGTAGGCGCCCACAGGGCTGAGAATGACGAACAGGAGGGCTCGAGTAGGGTGGCCGACACCTAGCGAGGGCTGTGATGGGCGGAAGGGGACATCAGGGACCCAGGAATCCAGGCCCCCAACCCTTTCCCTGACCCAAGCCTAGGTCCCCGGCCCTTCTCCTTCAGGAAGGCAACCCGCCCCCCAAGTGTGGCTCCCCAGCCCCCAGAGCTGGCCCACCTCGTTCCCGATCAACACGGGCCGAACGTAGAGGCTAGTGCCCATGCTGCCAGGGACCCAGTCCTGGTCCACTTCCACCAGCCGGCGGATGCACTCCAGCAACTCAATTTTGTCGAAACTCTGGGTGGGATGAAGATGAGTCAGGGTACCCTCTTGACCCTGGCCCCCGCCCATGCCCCCTGCCCCACCCTCCTTGGGCGGCCGGGGGCCCCTCACCGGTAGGCAGAGGCGGAGGGCTGAGCGCAGCATCCGTTCCATGTTGAGCCAAGGTCGGAAGAGGCGCACGCGCTGGTCCCCACCTTTGAATGCCTTCATGCCTTCAAAGAGCTGCAGAGACAGGCAGGGCAGGAGGTCAGGGTTCAGGGAGACAGCTCACCCAGCCAGGGAGAAACGGGCTGATACACAGGGATACAGACACAGAAAAATACAGTGAGCAGGGAAGAGATTAACCCACTGAGCACAGAGAGGAGGAGAGAGAGCAAAGATCCAGACAGACCAGGAGAGGAGACAGCAAAGGACAGAAGCCAGAGAAAGCAGAACAGAGAGGCCCAGAGCAAGGAGCACACTTTTTTAAACCCTTTCCATGTTACTGGGACCATTTCTCAGGAATGAAGATGACATGGAAGTTACCTGTTTATTTATTTGGCCACACCACATGCTTTGTGGGATCTTAGTCCCCCGACTAGGGATTGAACCTAGGTCATTCGGCAGTGAGAGCTCAAAGTCTTAACCACTGGACCACCAGGGAATTCCCAGAAGTTATCTTTTTAAATAGCCTTTTTGTGTTTTAGAGAAATACTTTAATAGCCATGGATGAAATCATACAATGTCCACCCAGATGGCCAATAGGGAAAAGATGCTCAATATCGCTAATTATTAGAAAAATGCAAATCAAAACTACAGAGAGGTACCACTTCATAGGTCAATATGGCCATCATTCAAATGTCTACAAATAACCAATGCTGGAGAGGGTGTAGAGAAAGGGACCCCTCCTACACTGTTGGTGGGAATATAAATTGGTGCAACCATTATGGAATACAGTAAAAACAACAACAGTAAAAAAAACAAAAAACAAAAAAAATAGAGTTGCTGTATGATTCAACAACCCCACTTGTGGGCATATATCAGACAGAACTAATTCAAAAAGATGCCTGCACCCCTGTGTTCATAGCAGTGCTATTTACAGTAACCAAGATATGGAAGCAATTTAAATGTTCATCAACAAATACATAAACCACTAAAGAACCACCCTCCTAATCCCACCAACCCCAGGTAAGTTCTTGGTGCATAGTAGGTTTCTGTTGACTGACTGAATGAATGAATGAATGAAGAATGCAAAATAAAAATAATTGGAGTATTTTGGGAAAAAATGTAAAAATAAGGGCAAGAGGTAAGAGTGGGAAGCTGCCTTATCACATATGAAAACAGATTATGAATCTACAACACTTGAAGTGACATTGACAAATGAACTGACAGATCAAACAATGCAAGAGACTAGAAAGTGGATTATCGTATAGCTGAATCACTTTGCTGTATACCTGAGACCACCACAATGTTGTAACCCAACTGTATTTAAGTAAAAATTGTACAAAACATGATCAATTCAGTTAAATGGTGCTGAACAACCAAATATCCATTTCTGGGGGGGAAAAATTAAGTTGGATCCCTACCTCATACCGGAGAAGGCAGTGGCACCCCACTCCAGTACTCTTGCCTGGAAAATCCCATGGACAGAGGAGCCTGGTAGGCTGCAGTCCATGGGGTCGATAAGAGTCGGACACGACTGAGCGACTTCACTTTCACTTTTCACTTTCATGCATTGGAGAAGGAAATGGCATCCCACTCCAGTGTTCTTTCCTGGAGAATCCCAGGGACGGCGGAGCCTGGTGGGCTACTGTCTATGGGGTCGCACAGAATCGGACACGACTGAAGCGACTTAGCAGCAGCAACAGCAGCTACCTCATACCTCACATCAGGAAAATTTTCAGGTTTAAATGAAATTTCTTCTATAAGCAATAAAGGAAAACACAAAAGGACCATTTTATATTTTGAATTGGGGCTGGTGTTCTAAATATGACAAATCACAGAAATCAAAAAGAAAAGACTGCATAAAAATAAAAATAAACAAACTGGGTAGAAACTTTGAACTCACATCACAAATGATTTATCTTTAATACACAAAGTACTCCTACAAATAAATGCAGAAACCCACTCTAATAGAAAAATCAGCCAAGAAAATGGACAGTTCACAGGAAGGAACTAAAAATGGCTCTTCCATTGTGAAAAGATGGTCAACTCCATTCATAATCGGGGGGAAAAGGCAAATTAAAATTACCTTGAAGTACCTTTAAAAGCACTTAGTACCTTTAAAAGCACTTTACAAGACATCTAAAAGTTTGACAAGGGTCATCCTGGGAACAGGGAAAACAGGCCTGGCTGGTAAATGTGAAAATTGACACAGCTCTGTCACAACATCTGTCACAGAAGATATTGATGACTCAACATCTGTCAGCAATCACAAGCACATACAGCCTTTGAGCCAACAGTTCCAGAAATTGAAAGGAGAGATACATTTGCTTTTAAGGGAAGTGAAGTGTTTGTTGGTTTATTGCAGTGCTGTTTATAATAGCACAAGACTGGGAACAACCTAAGTGTCCAGCAACAGGTGATTGCCTAAAGGAGGCATTTTTAGGATGGAATACTACACAGCAGCAGAAAAGGAGGACAAAGCTCTTCAAGGGCTGCCCAAGAATCTCTAGGCTACATTAAAAGAAGGAAAAATGAAAGTGTTCGTCACTCGGTCTGTCTGACTCTGTGATCCCATGGACTGTAGCCCATCAGCCTCCTCTGTCCATGGGATTCTCCAGGCAAGAATACTGGAGTGGGTTGCCATTTTCTCCTCCAGGGGATCTTCCCAACCCAGGGATCGAACCCGCATCTCTTGCGTCTCCTGCATTGGCAGGCGGGTTCTTTACCACTGTGCCACCTGGGGAGCCCTATGTAAGAGCTATCATGAAAGACATGGTTTTTTGCATGCTCAACCCCTTCATCTTCACTCACTCTACTAAAGAAAAAGTACTTGGTCCCCAAAAGTACTTTTGTCCTCCAAAAGTACTGTTGGAGGACATCCTGTCATGCTGGGCTGAAAGGAGAGCCAAATAAATGGTGATCTCCAAAAGCCACCTTCCTGGGGGCGGGGCTCTGTAGACACGTCCTGACCATCCATCCTTTGTATCTGTTCCCCACGCTGGGTCTCCTCTGCACAGAACTGATCCATTTGAATCAAATGTCCAGAGTAGGTGGGAAGAAAAACCATCAAAATTCTGAAAAGAAAAGAGGAAAAAAAAAGGGGGGGGGCGGGTGGAACATGCCTAATGTTGGAGAACGACTCCATAAGGGACAAAAATCAGTCAAAGTGCCAACCAGCTACAACTGCAGTGTGTCCCTCCAAAATTATGCAACAAGTAAAGCTTCTTTGGAAAAGACTTTGCTTTCAGCCATAGCTTGAAGCTGGAAACTGGGTCAAATGTCTCCTTCATCTCTCTCCTCGTGGGCCCTCACCAAGTCCCACAAAGCCAATCCTCCTCTTCCTATGTCCCCATATCGGCATGGTCCAGTGGTCTACATGGTCACCCGGCTAAACCACTGGGCACAGTCCTCAGCCCTCCCTGCCCTTCTCTAGCCCAGCCGGTCAATCCCTAGTATCCCTGAATTTCTCTGCCCCATCCACTCCTGGTGATCCCCCTGGCTACGACCTCAGCTCATCCTTTACATGGCCTGAGAAGGGTCTTACTCTACCTGCTCTGTGCCTGCTCAGAGCCCTCGGAGCTCCCAGTGCCCTTGACAAGGTCCCAGCTCCTCTGGGGTTCTGATGGCGTCCTCAGCCTCCCCGTAGCCTCCAACCCCACGCTTCCCTCCCAAATATACCAGGCTCTTCTTTGGACTGTGTCTTTATACTGATGTCGCCTCTCCCACTAAGAGCCTCAGCTCCCCTCTTTGCCAGGAAAGACCCCACTTTCGGTCGAATCAGAGGTAGGGTGGGCATTCCTCTTCTGGCCTCCCACAATACCTCAGCTGCCTCCATCAGAGTCCAGATCCCCCTGGGTGAGCACCAAAGTGTGGGGGTTTTCAAGTGAAGGAACTGGGTCTGCTCATCTCTGGGGACCTGGCATCACCCAATAAATATGGGACTTGGAACATGACAAGCCTGAGAAAAATGGATGAGGAGTGCGTGGAAATGAGAAACACACAAAAAGCAAACCCAGGGAGGTAGACCCAGCAAGAGACTCAGCAAGATGGAAGAGATGCAGGGAGAGGCAGGGGAGGGAGGGCAGTCGCCCTGCCACCTGCAGGGAGTAGTGCAGAGCGGAGCAGGCCGGGTGCAGCGTGAGGTTCTGGAAGGGCTGGATTCGGGGCTGGCCCCAGCCCTTCTCCTGATTCCATTCCACCATCAGCATGTGGTCGGTGAATGTCTTCCCGAACAGCAGGGGCTGGCTGGGGTCAGGCTTCTTATGAGGCTCCTGTGTCATTTCCAGCTGCAGGTCAGCAGCCTGAGAAAAGATAGGCATCCTGGAGTCTGACCACAGCTTCCAATCTGAAAAACTACAACTCCCAGGAACCCCTGGGGCTGAGAACCAGAGAGAAGAAGGATCTGTAGTCCCAGAGGCTCCTGGGACATGCAGTTTCATCTCTTTTCCACGGCCTGATGGCAAGCAATTAGGCTAACCCATTGCCACCCACCTTCACCTTCGGACCCTGGATCTTTTGGAGATGCCTAAAGCTAGCTCCCAGCCCTTGCCTCCCTCAGACCCACTGGTCCAGGCCCCCAGCCCCTCTTCCTTGAGATCCAAACCCTAATCCCCACTGTCACCTTGAAGCTGGATGAGGCATATCTTCTGGAACCACACAGAAACCAAGGAACAGGGAGAAATCTGGGGATCCAAATCTGAGGGTGGGGACAGAAGTAAGAAAGGTGATGAGACCAGGAGACAGAGAGCGCAGGGGGTCCTGGCACCCATCTTTTCCACAGTCTGCACTGGGGATGTTCTCGGGCATGCTCTGTCCCAGGCCCAGTGCTTCCAGGCCAGGTCCCTTCCCCTGCCCTGATCAGCATGGAGCAGGAGATCCCCAAGGAGGCCAAGTCTGCTCCCTGCCCCCACAAGGGCCATCTCAATAAAGAGCTGAATCGGCTCCCATCCCTTCCTCCAAGCTGGGGCAAAGTCAAATACAGGCACCTCCTACCCCAGGGAACTTTGGCCCCAGCCCTGCCTGAGCCCAGATCAGACAGAGGACGACAAGAGAAGGTGTGCAGGTAAGTGAAGGCCTCCCCGGGGGAACTCAAATCCTGAAAAGAGTTAGAAAAGAGGAGGGCCCATAGGTCATGCTCCCCCAGGGCCCAGGGCCCCAGCCCTTCCTATTACAGACCCTGGATTCCAGGCCCCCACCTCAGGATCCAGACCCCCAGCCCCCTCTGCCCTCAGACCCAGAATTGCAAGTCCTTCCCTTTGGGGTATTAGATCAACTGGGCTCAGCTTACTTGAGGCCCCAGTCCCACACCCTGCTACTGCTGCTGCTAAGTCACTTCAGTCGTGTCCGACTCTGTGTGACCCCATAGACGGCAGCCCACCAGGCTCCCCCGTCCCTGGGATTCTCCAGGCAAGAACACTCCAATGTATGAAAGTGAAAAGTCAGTCATGTCCGACCCTCAGCGACCCCATGGACTGCAGCCTTCCAGGCTTGTCCGTCCATGGGATTTTCCAGGCAAGAGTACTGGAGTGGGGTGCCATTGCCTTCTCCGAGTCCCACACCCTGGACACCAGCAATTCCAATTCCCTATGGTTCCCAGGGCTGTAGGGAACTGAGGGGCAGCCACATACACTCAGGGACCACCCCAGTCATCGAGAGACACTGCTCAGATGAACGCTTCCCCTGTGGTCCGGCCCGAGGCCAGCGGGGGAGAGAAGGTCTGTCTTCGTCTAGCAGGATGGCCTCTCCCCCACAGTCTCTGACCTCGCGATACCTCTTTCCTCAGCCCAGTGGGAAGGCAGCTGTGATGAGGTTTGGCAGACAGAACAGCCTAGCCTGCTCCTGCCCTGTGAGCTGAGGGAACCGAGAACAGATGTGAATGGCCGAAGTCACTGGTCAGTAGGTGAGTCATGGTGAGACGGGGGCTGTGGGTTTGCAATGTCCTAAAGTCTAGGCCATGAAGTCTGAGGAGTGGTCCTGGATGTTATGAGCACTGGAGGGCTACTGGGATGATCGGAGTGTGGGTCCTGGGATGGCCTCTAGGTGGCGCTCTCTGGCTTGACCAAGCCAGGGCCGGGTTACTGGCCAGGAGGGGGACAAGACACCCCCGGCATTGAGATAACACCAACTGGCAGGGCGGAGGCAGGCAGCAGGTGGACAGGAAAGCAGCCCTCAGAGGAAGGCAGAAAGGAAAAAAGTAGAGAAGAAGAATGAGAAAAAATAAGAGACAAGGAAGTAAAAGACACGGACATTAAGGAACAGGAATCCAAGGCCAAGAGAAGTCAAATTAGATATGATCATAGAGGGGCTCAGCAATAAAGAATCTGCCTATCAATACAGGAGAGCTGGGCTCAATCCCTGAGTCGAGAAGATCCCCAGGAGAAGGGAATGGCAACCCACTCCAGTATTCTTGCCTGGAGAATCCCATGGACAGAGGAGCCTGGAGGGCTACAGTCCAGGGGGTTAAAAAGAATCAGACAGGATTGAGCAACTAACACTTTCACTTTCATACAGAGAGAGGGGGAAATCCCCTGGAGGAGGAAATGGCAACCCACTCCAGTATTCTTGCCTGGGACATCCCTTGAACAGAGAATCCTGGCTGGCTACAGTCCATGGGGTTGCAAGAGTTTGACACAACTTAGTGACTAAACCACAACCACCATATATAGAGAGACTGAGACAAGACACACGAGGGAGGGAAATTCAGGCATGGTAAAGCCTGGAGAAATCAAGAAAAAAAAAATACTGAAGGCAAGATGAATTGAAGCCATAAGAGAGAGAGAACAAGAGAAAGGAGAGTAATAGATCAAGACCCAATGTCGGGGGACAGCACAAAGTGAAAGGGAGGCCTAGGGAAATGAGGAGAGACTAGCAGAGACAGAGTGATGCCAACACCTGGAGAGAAACTACCTCAGCAATGCTTGGAGACAGAGATATCCAGGAGAGACAGAGAGGAGCAGGAAAACACACCCACAAGGCAGAGAAAAGGTGCCAGGCACTGTTTCCAGGAGATTTTAAATCTGTACTGGCCATAGAGACACTGTCACACTGGGAGAAGCTGCCTTCACCCTCCCAGGATATTTTTCTGGGGGCAGGGGTCTCACCTCCCCTCAGGGAAGGTGCTCCACCACCTGATACCCCAAACCATTGGGGGATTGGGCCCCAAGGAGATCTCAGATAATCCCTGAGCTTTAGGGACATAGAGTTGTAAAAAGCTCTGGGGCTGAATTAGGAAATGAGAAATAGTTGGAGTTGGGGTGGCGTATGCACAGAGCAGAGCTCTATAATATGATGGAATCTCCACTGACCCCAGCACTCACAGCCCAAGGCTGTCCTACCACCACGGCCCAGGAGTGTCATCGTAAAGTCAAGATTGTCCCAGACACAGCCCAGGCTGGTCTCCGTCTCAACTCAGAAAGGAAACATCTGTCCTGCTATCCATCAAGCTAAGAGTCCCATATAAAGTCAGGTACAAAGTTAACAGGAACCATTTTTCCCAACGTTAAGCTGCAGCTGTCAAGGGTTATAAAGAATCCCTTCTTCGAGTTGTTATTGTTTCCTTCCTCACTGAGAAACCCTGTTCTCTCAAATCACAGGCTCTCCGAAGCTCTGCCTGTTGACATGTATCAGTAAGAATGGAGGGTCCCACTCACAGCAGGAGAATCTCTGTCGCTGACAATGAGGTATTAACTCTATTTTCAACCCTGGCGCAGAGTTTCAGATAAGGGGTTTCCGGGCACAACATTCTACCTCTATCTTTAGTGCCAAGAAAATAGGGCCTTGGGTCCTAGTCCCAGTCCAGACCTGAAACTGAACTCTGCCTCCATCCTGCTCCCACACCTAGAGGGTCTGGGAATCTTATTCTGGCGCCCCCAAAGTCTCCCTTCTCTCCTAATCCATCCCGTCACCCCAGTCCCATGCTTCTCCCATTGCCGTCTCCTCTTCCATATATCCATCCCTAGAAGTCCCATCTGGGTCCCCCTTCCCACCGATTACTTCTCTCCCTTCATCCCCATTAAAGCCTCGTGCTCCTTTCTAAGGGGCCCCCTCCTCCTTGGCTCCCTGCAGCGGAACCTGAGTGCGGGAGTACCTGCGCCCCACCGGATGGGCCACCGGCGAGTGGTCCCGGAAGTGCGCCTCCCCTAAGAGCTCCCCAGACCCCCGGCACTGGGCCGCGAACCCACCTGCCTCAATGCCGCTGTAGCCATGGTCTGTGTGGTTGGTATCTGTGCCCGCCCAGGGCGCGGCCCGGGATAAAGACGTTCCGGCCCCGCCCCGCCCCCTCCAGTGGGATGGTTTGTCAGCCTAGCACCCTAGGCGGGCCTGGCCTTCCCAGTTGCAGGGCGCCCGCGGGGAGCAGGGCCCTACCGCAGAGCGCATGCGCTAGACCCCGCGAGCAGAAGGGAGTAACTTGAAACACATCTTCCTTCCAGCCCCGACGCTAGAGTGTGCATTCAGCGGTTTTCAGAAATGCATTTTAATAGGTACAGTACCGTGGTGGAGAGCTAAAGGGAAAAGAAGGGAGGGGTGGGGAGCAGAAATCTTCACATATCGCGATTCTTGGTGAAAAACCACGCAATTAAGGTCGGTGGGCGCAGATGTTATGTAAAAATACACTTTTGAAGGGAAAGGACTCTGAAGAGGGCGGCAGATAGGGATGAAGGGAGAGCTTGACTCTGTCCGGATACTTCCCTGTTGGAATATAGGTTTCCTTTCCAACCAGAAGATATACGTGTACTCTTGGTAACTTTTTAAAGAGATAAACACACAAGAGTTCACCATGCCTCCTTCCAGCCCTTTTCATCAGGGACGCCTGAAATTGTTCAGTTCCTGGTGGGCTGCCGTCTCTGGGGTCACATAGAGTCGGACACGACTGAAGCGACTTAGCAGCAGCAGCGGCAGCCAGTTCATCAATGAGCTTCAGTGAGCAGCCTCTAGGCAGGATTCCCTGGTTACGCCCCTTCAAGATTGTCGCCCCAGTTTCATGACCCCCAGAGGCAGACAGTCGATTACAGTCCCTGCTGAGTGCGTGCGTGCTCAGTTGCTTCATTTGTATCCGACTGTGTCCATGGGATTTTCCTGGCAAGAATACTGGAGTGGGTTGCCGTGCTCTCCTCCTTCTCGACTCAGCAGGGATCGAACCCGCTTCTCCTGCGTTGCAGGCGGATTATTTACCCACTGAGCAACTTGGGAAGCCCTACAGCCCCTCAGGATCTCTCTAATCGCTAGCAATTCAAACCTGTTTCAGTGTTCCCTATATCGTGCCCCGAGGTCACCGTGCGCACCCCCTCCCCAAATCTTCCGTGGTCAAAGTTCCCCCATCTCCTGCACCCAGGTTACAGTGACACCAAACTGTTGTTCCTGTTGTATCCTCAAACTCCGCTCCTTAGGTCACTGTGTCTGCGTAATTCGACCCTGAGACATTTTGTTCCCAATTTCTGGTTCCCCAGTACGAAAAGCCACAGGCCCGGGCAGTCAGATTCTGAGTCCTTCCCCGCAGGACGTCTCCTTGTTTTTCTTCCCACCTGCCCAGTCCTCCTCCCCTACCACCTAGGCTGGAGCCGCAAGGGTGCGGCGCCCAGGCGGCTCCCCGCCTCCGCCGCGGCCAATCAGGGATTGCGGCACACACCCCCGCCTCGGCCAATCCCGCAGCAGCGATGCAGCCCCACCTCCCCACCCGGGGGACTTACCCCCGATGGGGCCCCTCGCCCCATCTGGAGGGGGCGGCCAGACTCCGCTCCCTCCCAGCCAGGGAGTCCACACCGCCTAGTTCCCTCCTCCTCAAACCCTGGAGTCCAGATCCCAGCCCTTTCTCCCTCTGACCCGGGAATGTCAACCGCCTAGCTTTCTCTTCCCTCATTATTTTTGGTGCTGGGCAGCCTCCTACTCCGCTGCAAGCGAAGTCAAAGCTCCTTTCCCCTAAGGGCCAAGAATAAAGTGGAGGCCTGTTTGCTTAACCCCCTCCATTATCTCCTAATTAGAGCTTAACTGACTCTCCCTTGCGGGCCTTTTTAATTAGCTCGCCGGTGAAGCCAACCTGCAATACTTTTCCCAGGAGCCCTGGGCTGCAGTCTCCTGCCGCAAGGCCTGCCGGGAGTTGTAGTCCCTCGGGTCTAAGCCACGCGTGGGAATGCGTGGGAGCTGGGTGGGGCGGGGTCGGGGGACCCGGTCCTGGCATGGTAGGACTCATAAAGGGTCGGAAATAAATGCAGTGATGCCCTCCTCCTCCTGGTTGCAAAGTGCTTTTATGGGAAACTGTGGGGTGGTTTGGCACATTGGTGAGTGGTCTGAATGTCTACAGTCGGGGCTGGGGTGGGTGGAGTGCTGCACTTCAGAGGCAGAGGGTGGAAACTGGGATTTGGGAGACAGAGTTTGGGGTGGGAGAACCCTCATCAAGGAGGCCCAGGTGGAAATGTGGGAGATCAGGAAGGGGTGGTGGGGGCCTCCGCCAGGGCGGCCTGGCCTGCCTTGCGCCCATACCCCAGCTCCGCACCCCCGGTCACGAGCAGCTCAGTCCCCGTGCAGAAGGTGGCTTCGGAGGCCAAGAACACAGCAGCAGCCGCCACCTCAGCTGGCTGGCCCATGCGGCCCAGGGGCTGGGGAGAGACAAGGGGGAAAGGAGAGTCACGAGGAGCCCCCACCTGACCTCCACGCCCACACCACCTCGACCCGGGCCCCACTCCTACCTGGGCCAGAGTGCCCTCTCGGATTGTAGCAGTGGGGTCAGGTGTTGAGGCCGCCAGCTCTTCCCACAGAGGGGTCCAGATGTTTCCAGGGGAGATGCTGGGGTGGGGGAGCAGAGGAGGTCAGGGAAGTCCAATGCACACACTGCCCCTTGGGCTCACTCCCTCAAGAGGCTCTCAACCCACGTGAAGCTGCTCACCAGTTGACACGGACGCCATACTGACTCTCATCCAGGGCCAAGGCTTTGGTCATTGCTGTCACTGCCCCCTGCAGAAGACGGGGCATGGAGAAAGTTCAGAGGAAATGAGGTTCCTTCTGCGGTCTCCTCCCATCCCTGAAGGAGGGCATGGCAACCCACTCCAGTATTCTTGCTTGGAGGATCCCATGGACAGAGGAGCCTGGCGGGCTATTGTCTACGGGGTCCCAAAGAGTCAGACACGACTGAGCACATGACCTGGCACGCATGCACCCAACCAGGGGGCGTCAAGCAGGGGCATCGGAAGAGGGAAGTCACACTCTCTCTGCAGGTTGCCTCCGGCTGCACCAGGCTCTGTTTCCTGGAAGGCCAGGTGGCCGTGCCTCAGGCCATACCTCAGGGCTGAGACACCTGGAGGAAGGGGCAGGGTATCTCGGCGGTGTACCTTGGTGGCCACGTAGGGAACCGCTTGGGACTGGCCAATCGCCCCGACCAGGCTGGAGATGTTGATGACATTTCCCCGGCTCTTGCGCAGGTGAGGGAGGGCGAGCTGGGGAGACAGAGAGCGGAGTAAGCCGCCCAAGCCCCTGGATCTCCCCCCAGCCCCGTTGAAATGCCTCCTGGCCATCTCCCTGAGGTGCTCACGAGCGGATCTGGGTGCCTTGTACAGACAGCAGCCAGGGCTCCAGGGCACATTCTGTGGTTTGCCCCGTGGTCTCTGAGTAGCAGCCCTTGAGGAGTCTGTCTTTATCTGAAAGGAATTTTTCTTTCTTTTTCTTTTTTTGGCTGCACTGTGCCTTCGTTGCTGCAGGCAGGCTTTCTCTAGCTGAGGAGAGTGGGGGCTACTCTCTCTTCTCTACAGGGCTTCTCTTGTGGTGCACGGGCTTGGTTGCCCCAAGGCATGTGGGATCTTCCTGGACCAGGGTTCAGATGTGTGTTTCCTGCACTGGCAAGCAGGTTCTAAACCACTGGACTACCAGGGAAGTCCTGGGAAGGATCCTTTTGTCTCTTGGCCTGCCTGCCTCTGTCTGTCTCTGCCTCCCCCTTCTGTGTCCCTGACCCCCTCTCTCAGGGTCCCTGTGCCTCTCTCTCTAGCTCTTTGTGTATTACTCAAACTCCTGTTCATTACAAGATAGGAAAATGAAAGATAGACCAAGATGGCTGCATATGTTACAAAAAAAGAAAAAAAGGGAGGAATCCCTTTTATACATGAAGGGGAAGATAAGTTTCTCTGAGTTTCAGGGAAAACTCTGGTCCAAACGTGACATGGCAGACCTTCATGAAATGAACTCCCTACTCTGCCAACCCTGCAAGCCCCTGGCCACCCGGAGGTCCCTAAACTAACTCTCAACTCTCTCTCCCTTTCCTTTTCTCTTCACTCCAGTCTGTCTCTGCTCCTCAGTCTCGAATGACCTTGAGTAAATTCCAATTCTACCCCTCTCCTTGCTTGCTTTGGGCAAGGCCCATTCCTATCGCTAAAGATTGATTAATGGGTACAAGGTGGCTCCCCCCAAGGGATACTCAGAATGGGAAGCTAATCTATTCCCTCTCTGTATCACCCCACCAGCTCTTGCAGACCTCCACTCCTTCACAAAACAGCCTCTGCCCCATCCTCAGTGCTGTATCTTCAGATATTCCCCCAAGTGTTCCAACCTTAGGGCCTTTGCACTTGCTATTCTCGCTGCCTGGAATGTTTTTCCTGATATAGCATGTGACTTATTCCTAGGGTGACCAACTCTCCCCAGTTTGTCCAGGAGTGAAGGGTTTCTGAGGACACAGGACATTCAGTTCAGGGCTGAAAGGGGATAGTCCTATCCCCTCAGCAACTTTAGTGCAAATGTTACCTCCTCAGTGAGGTTTCCCTGACCATTCTATTTAAAACATCATATTTTTTTTTAAAGGATGGCTAGGTGTCCATCTCTGTAAGAGTCTGGCTTATTAATCCCAAGTGGCCATCCACACATACATTCAACATGCTGTGACTTTCTTTTTTGGCAGCACCTCAGATCTTAGTTCCCTGACCAGGGATTGAACCCACACCCCTACAGAGGAAGCACGGAGTCTTAACCACTGCACCACCAGGGAAGTCCCTACCATTCTATTTAAAACTGCAACCTGCCTATCCCTGGGTCCCCAGCCATTTAACTCCCTCCTCTCCCCGACCCTGGCAAGGTGAGGTCCGTGGGAGCTGAGCCAGGCTTATTCGCCACCTCATCTCAGCACTGGGCACACAGCTAGTGTTCAATAAATATTTGTCCCGTACTCCTGTGGCCCCTCTCCAACCCTCACACACACTCCTCCCCAACCCCTCCCCACATGCTGGCTCCTCCCCCACCCCTCCTGCCAAGGTCACCTATGCCTGTGTGTGGCTACATCAAGGACCTGCTAGTCTCTTATCAGCCTGACCTCTGCGCCTCCCTCCCTTGGACAACCCGACCTAAGAGAGCCTGGCTCACTCAGCAGACACAATGTAGCCTCACCCTGGCCTGACTCCATTTCCCCTAAATGTTGGGGTTCCTGGGTCCGCTTCTTGCCTTCCCTGCTCTGCCATGGGAGGCCCACGTTCCTGGGTTTCCATGGGCACCTCCTAAGTCTCCCTCGGAGCCCCCTTGTGGAGCTGGATCTGCCACCTGCGGGCATTTACATCTCTGTGTCTCAAGGGCAAAACTTAAGTGTTGGGTCCTCCCAAACCTGCCCCCATCCCTGGCCCCCAGTCTCTGCCGTGGGGTCCACTCCCACTCAGCCTCTCAATTCAGAGTCTCAGGAGATGTGTGTGGGGGGGCTTCAGGAGACTCCCCCTTGGGTCCTCAACTGACCCATCACCAAGGTGCTCTTAAATCTCTACAATTCCCTAGCTCACTAATTCATTCAACCAACATATCATGAGGACCTACTGTGTGCCAGGTAACGGGGTAAAAGCTGGGGATACTGCAGGAAACAAGCCTGGGAGAGATTTCTGCCCTCATGGAGCTCAAGTTGCATGGGGAGGCAGCCAGAAGCAAATGCAAGTGCACTGTGGAATGTTCTAGAGTGTGTTTGGGCTTCCCAGGTGGCTCAGTGGTAAAGAATCTGCCTGCCAAAGCAGAAGACTTGGGTTTGATCCCTGGGTTCGGAAGATCCCCTGGAGAAGGAAATGGCAACCCACTCCAGTATTCTTGCCTGGGAAATCCCATGGACAGAGGAGCCTGGTGGGCTACAGTCCATGGGGTTGCAAAGAGTTGGACACAATTTAGCGACTAAACAACAAATAAAGAGTGTGACTGGGGACATGGAACCAGAAGGAGAGCAGGATAAGGGAGAATGGGAGTGTTGGGCTGGGTGCAGTTTCAAACAGGGTGCCCGAGTGAAGGCTTTGGGAAAGTGCGTGTATGCTCAGTCATTTCAGTCGTGTCCAACTCTTTGAGACCCCATGGACTGTAAGCCTTCAGTCGCCTCTGTCCATGGGATTCTCCAGGCAAGAATCCTGGAGTGGGTTGCCATTCCCTTCTCCAGGGCATCTTCCTGACTCAGGGATTGAACCTGTGCCCCCTGCAGTGGAAGCACGGAGTTCTAATCACTGGATGGCCAGGGAAATCCCAGATTTGAGCATTTTGAGTCCAGGCTTGAGCTGTGGGCATCTCTTAGAGAAAACCATGCCAGGCAGCAAGAACACGGAGTGCAGAGGCCCTGAGGCAAGACCAGGTGGGGTGTGTTTGGCAACAAGAAGGGCATTGTGGAGGTAAGTGACATCAGAGGAGCGATAGGGGTCAGATTGCGTGAGGCCTTGAAATGCAAGTGCGCAAATGCAACCGCCTCCTGATGTCAGTTCCTACCCCACTCTGCCCTCTGATTTCTTCCTCATACAAGAGCTAGAGTGGTCTGTTAGTAGTAACGATCTTAGTATTCATGGGCTAACATCATCTTCCCGGCTGGCACTAGTAGTAAACAACTTGCCTGCCAATGCAGGAGTTGCAAGAGACACGGATTTGATCCCTGGGTTGGGAAGATCCCCTGGAGGAGGGGCCTGGCAACCCACTCCAGTATTCTTGCCTGGAGAGTCCCATGGACAGAGGAGCCTGCTGGGCTACAGTCCATAGGGTCACAAAGAGTTGGACAGGACTGAAGCGATGTAGCATGCACATCACCTTCTTGCTCAAATGCTTTCGATGCCTCCCTGCTGCTCTTGAGGTGAAGACCAGATGCCTCAGGGATTTCCCTGGCGGTTCAGTGGTTAAGTCTCCACGCTTCCAAATGCAGGAGGTGCAGGTTCTGTCCCTGGTCAAGAAACTAAGATCCCACGTGCCACTCAGCATGGCTGAAAAATTAAAAAAAAAAAAAAAAAGACCAGATGCCCCAATAGGGCCCTCCAGGCCCCGTGTATGTGCCCCTCAACCCCTTCGTGCACCAACCCCTTCCCTCAGCCTTGGGTCCTCAACAGACCAAGGCACTCTTGAATCTCTACGATTCCCTTGCTCATTAATTCATTCAACCAACATTTCATGAGGACCTACTATGTGCCAGGTAACAGGGTAAAAGCTGGGGACACTGCAGGAAACAAGACTGGGAGAAACTTCTGCCCTCATGGAGCTCAAGTTGCATGGGGAGGCAGCCAGAAGCAAATGCAAGTGCACTGTGGAATGTTCTAGAGTGTGTTTGGGCTCCTAATTCTCTCTCAGGGCCAGGCCTCTGCACAGCCTATTCCCTTCCAGGAATGTCTGCACCTCTGTGTACCTCCATTAGGGACCCACCGGACTCTTAACGGCCTGACTGCCTCCCCTTCAGACACCAATCTCTCCCACCTCTCCCCGAGTTAACATCTCTCATCTTTCATTTTCTCCAGGAAGCCTACCAGGACTTCCAGAACACACTCACTCATATAAACTCCTCTCTTGTTTATTTGGTAACACTTGGCTGCCCTGTGACTATAAACTCCACAAAGGCAAAGACCACGTGGTTCACCCCGCAGCACCTACAAATGCTTGCTCAGTCTTTGATGAGTAAATAGATAAATGAACGGATGGGTCTCTAAGAACCAATCCAGCTCTGAGCGCTTACGATGGACACTCCAGTGCTCAAATGCCTTCCGTGAACACCCTCCTGACAAGATTCTCTTTCCTTAACTATATAAACATCCCAACCTCCTCTGGCATTTTCTCTAACCTGGGGAACGGCTAACTTCGCATCAGAATTCACCAGGGAGGTCAAAGACCCAGAGATTCTGACTCAGGAGGCCTGGGCTGGGGTCCCAAGAATCAATATTTATAGAGCTTACAAGGAGGCGCTTCCCTGGTGGTCCAGTGGCTAAGACTCCAAGCTCCTAATGCAGGGGGCATGGGTTCGATCCCTGGTCAGGGAGCTAGATCCCTCGTGCCACAACTAAGACTCAGCACCGCCAAATAAACAGGTAAATATTTTTAAAAATAAATAAAGGGCTTGCAAGGGATGCTGGTGGTGATCCTGATGGTGGTGATGAAGGTAGTGATGATGATGGTGGGAGTATGATGCCAATGATGTTGAAGATGGTCATGATAATGATGGTAAATGATGATGGTGGTGGTGATGGAAGTGATGGTGATTAAAATGATGGTGAAGGTGGCCATCATGGTGACGATGGCTATGATGAGGTTAATGATGATGATGATGGCAATGGCAGTCATGGTGGTTATGGTTATGATGACAGTGGTGGCAAGGGCAGCAACTTACGCATGTTGACAAATTTCTTTGCAATAGGCACTGGGATAGAGGCAAAAACAAGCAGACAAAAGTCTCTGCCCTCTGAAAAACCAGAGGCAACAGGCAGACTTTGGAGCTTGGTGTGAACAAATCAACTGTTATTAATAATAAGACATTTGGGAACAACTAGGTGAAAATCCCATGGATGGAGGAGCCTGGTGGGCTGAAGTCCATGGGGTCGCGAAGAGTCGGACATGACTGAGGGACTTCACTTTCACTTTTCACTTTCATGCATTGGAGAAGGAAATGGCAACCCACTCCAGTGTTCTTGCCTGGAGAATCCCAGGGACGGGGGAGCCTGGTGGGCTGCCATCTATGGGGTCACACAGAGTCGGACATGACTGAAGCGACTTAGCAGCAGCAGGTGACTTTAAATAGGGCTTGGGCATTAAATGGTATTAAGAAATTACTGTTCATTTTCTTAGGAGATCTAATAGTAATTTGGTCATGTAAAAAAATCTTAATTTTAATTTTTAACATGAAGTCAAATTTTTCATTGTTA
>NW_011494857.1:738043-738511 GCF_000754665.1 Bison bison bison
AAAAAAAAAAAAAAAAGACCAGATGCCCCAATAGGGCCCTCCAGGCCCCGTGTATGTGCCCCTCAACCCCTTCGTGCACCAACCCCTTCCCTCAGCCTTGGGTCCTCAACAGACCAAGGCACTCTTGAATCTCTACGATTCCCTTGCTCATTAATTCATTCAACCAACATTTCATGAGGACCTACTATGTGCCAGGTAACAGGGTAAAAGCTGGGGACACTGCAGGAAACAAGACTGGGAGAAACTTCTGCCCTCATGGAGCTCAAGTTGCATGGGGAGGCAGCCAGAAGCAAATGCAAGTGCACTGTGGAATGTTCTAGAGTGTGTTTGGGCTTCCCAGGTGGCTCAGTGGTAAAGAATCTGCCTGCCAAAGCAGAAGACTTGGGTTTGATCCCTGGGTTCGGAAGATCCCCTGGAGAAGGAAATGGCAACCCACTCCAGTATTCTTGCCTGGGAAATCCCATGGAC
>NW_011494857.1:738611-740526 GCF_000754665.1 Bison bison bison
AAATTTTTCATTGTTATTTTTTTTTTTTTTTTTGCCACCCCAAGCCACTTGTGGGAGTTTTAGTTCCCTGACCAGGGACTGAACCTGGGCTCTTGTCAGTGAAAGCACTGAGTCCTAACCACTGCACCACCAGGGAATTCCCTAAATGTATTTTTAAATTAAAACAGTATTTGGCTGTCCTTTGCCTCTTGGGAGTGGAGGGTAACTCTTGGGTTCATGTTTCTCCATGACTCCCAGAGTGTCCGCAGGGAGTGGCCCCCACTTGCCCTGGTGATGCCCTTCATTGGCTCCCTGACAACTACTCCCCAGGCTGAAGACAGCGATTCACGGGATGGCTTTCCATCCACCCTGCCCTTCAATCCCCACCTAGGCTCTGCTTATGGGGGAACCCCAGCTAACACAGGTGTGGCCACGAAACTGTGATGACAAGAATTCTAAAAATCTGAATAAGAAAGTTTCAAGATTAGCTAAGACCATGGTATCAATGTTAGTCTTACTGTGATTTCGTAGAAGAATGTTCTTTTGATTTTAGGAAATACCCTCCAAAGCACTATGGGTAAAGAGACATCATACATATACATGCAGGCTCAGTTATGTCTTTGCAACCCCATGGACTGTAGCTCGCCAGGCTCTTCTGGCCATGGAATTCTCCAGGCAAGACTACTGGAGTGAGATACCATTTCCTTCAGGGAATCTTCCCAACCCAGAGATCGAACGCGAGTCTCTTGTAGCTCCTGCATTGGCAAGTGGGTTCTTTAACACTTGCCCCACATGGGAAGCCCTCAAAATAGATTGCAACTTATTCCTAAATACAGAGATAGAAGGATATAGCAAATACAAGGGGGAGTCTGGATATACAGAAATTCTCTGTACTATCCGGGAAATATTCTGTAAGTCTTAAGTTATGTCAAAATAAAAATAAATAAATGTTCTAATCCATTGGTAGTATTCATGAAGTTCTTACTAATGAAATTATATGATGTCCGGGTACGGGATGGTAGAAGGCAATGGATACAACAAGCTTAACAAAATGTTTCTAATATAATTGGACTTCCTTGAAGATTAGTGGTTAAGACTTCTTGGTCAGGAAGTCTCACATGTCACACAACGTGACCAAAAATAAATAAAATACATTTGCCTTGGAAAATATTTATAATTGCTAAAGGCAAATGGAGATGGAGAATTTCTAGGGTTAAAATCTACCTGGGTGGTTTCTGCCCCAGGGCCTTTGCTACTCTTTGGGCAGCAAAACGTCCTACTTCTCTACTTCCTTCACTTCCATTCAAAGTTCAGCTCAAGCCTTAACCTTTCCCTTCTACTCCTCCCAGGCTTCATTTGCCCAATATGTATATCAGAGACTACAGACTGAGTAGCCACAAGAAACAGAAATGGAGCAAGGTTCACAATAACAGTGATACCTTGCAGAGAGTAAACTGGGTGCCAGGCATGTTCTAAGGGCTTTGTGGGTATTTAATCATATTCAATTCTCAGGACAACCATGTGAATTAGCTAATGCTATTAAGCTTCAGCAATATGTGAACCGTGAACTTCCAGATGTTCAAGCTGGTTTTAGAAAATGCAGAGGAACCAGAGATCAAATTGCCAACATCTGCTGGATCATTGAACAAGCAAGAAAGTTCCAGAAAAACATCTATTTCTGCTTTATTGACTATGCCAAAGCCTTTGACTGTGTGGATCACAGTAAACTGTGGAAAATTCTGAGATGGGAATACCAGACCACCTGACCTGCCTCTTGAGAAACCTGTATGCAGGTCAGGAAGCAACAGTTAGAACTGGACATGGAACAAGAGACTGGTTCCAAATAGGAAAAGGAGTACGTCAAGGCTGTATATTGTCACCCTGCTCATTTAACTTCTATGCAGAGTACATCAAGAGAAACGCTGGGCTGGAAGAA
>NW_011494857.1:740626-741558 GCF_000754665.1 Bison bison bison
GCACTGAAGAACTGATGCTTTCGAACTGTGGTGTTGGAGACTCTTGAGAGTCCCTTGAACTGCAAGGAGATCCAACCAGTCCATCCTAAAGGAGATCAGTCCTGGGTGTTCTTTGGAAGGAATGATGCTAAAGCTGAAACTCCAGAACTTTGGCCACCTCATGCGAAGAGTTGACTCATTGGAAAAGTCTCTGATGCTGGGAGGGATTGGGGGTAGGAGGAGACGGGGACGACAGAGGATGAGATGGCTGGATGGCATCACTGACTCAATGGACGTGAATTTGAGTGAACTCTGGGAGTTGGTGATGGACAGGGAGGCCTGGCGTGCTGTGATTCATGGGGTCACAAAAAGTCGGACACGACTGAGCGACTGAACTGAACTGATTCAGCTTCCTACTACAGATGAGAAAACCTAGATGCAGAGAGACTGAGTAACTTGCCCAATGTTATAAGCAAGAAGTGACAGAGAACCCAGGCAGGCAGATGCCAGATCTAGACCCTCAGTGGTCTCTGCGCCAGCCGTTCACAGGTAAGAGTCACAGGAAGGAGACCCAGGAGGGAGAGCTTGGGACTGGGAGAGTCAGGCCGCGTCTGGCAGACTGTCTCCCTCCCTGTGGGTCCAGCTGTCAAATTTCCAGGAGAAACCAGAAAACCGGTTGTTTATGAGAAATTTCTCTCTCTCCCTTTTAAAAATGCTGATAGCTAATGAGGGAGGGAGAGAAAGAAAAAATATATATAGGGCTTCCCTGGTGGGGCTCAGTAGTAAAGAATCCACCTGCCAATGCAGAAGACACAGGTTCAATCCCTGGTCCGGGAAGATCCCCCATATTGTGCAGCAATTAAGCCTTCGTGCTGCAAATACTGAAGCAGGAGGAACCTAGAGCCCGTGCTCAGCACCAGGAGAAGCCACTGCAGTGAGAGGCCCCGCTCACA
>NW_011494857.1:741658-742058 GCF_000754665.1 Bison bison bison
AACTTCTATGCAGAGTACATCAAGAGAAACGACTGGGACTGGAAGAAGCACAAGCTGGAGTCAAGATTGCCAGGAGAAATATCAACAACCTCAGATATGCAGATGACACCACCCTTATGGCAGAAAGTGAAGAGGAACTAAACCGCCTCTTGATGAAAGTGAAAGAGGAGAGTGAAAAGTTGGCTTAAAGCTCAACATTCAGAAAATGAAGATCATGGCATCTGGTCCCATCACTTCATGGGAAATAGATGGGGAAACAGTGAAAGCATGTCAGACTTTCTTTTTGGGGGCTCCAAAATCACTGCAGATGGTGACTGCAGCCATGAAATTAAAAGACGCTTACTCCTTGGAAGGAAAGTTATGACCAACCTAGATAGCATATTCAAAAGCAGAGACATTA
>NW_011494857.1:742158-757975 GCF_000754665.1 Bison bison bison
GCACCAGGAGAAGCCACTGCAGTGAGAGGCCCCGCTCACAACAACTACAGAGCAGTCCCCACTCTCCACCACTAGACAAAAGCCTGAGCACAGCCAAAAATTTTTTAATTAAATTAAAATATATATATATATATGCACACACATATCCTTTATGGGCTGTGATTTATGACTGTCTTACTGTACAGAGGTGCTAATCTTCCTCTTATTATTATTATTATGCCATGCCCCACAGCTTTCAGGGTCTTAGTTCTCAGACTGAGGATTAACCCCACACCCTCGACAATGAAATCACAGAGTCCTAACCACTGGACTGTCAGGGAATTCTGGCTGTGCTTAGTCACTCAGTCATGTCCGACTCTGTGACCCCATGGACTGTAGCCTGACAGGCTCCTCTGTCCATGGGGATTCTTCAGGCAAGAATACTGGAGTGGGTTGCCATGCCCTCCTTCTGGGAATCTTTCCAACCCAGGGATCGAACCCAGGTCTCCTGCGTTGCAGGTAGACTCTTTACTGGTCTGAACCACCAGGGAAGCCCATGCATACTGGAGCGGGTAGCCTATCCCTTCTCCAGGGGATCTTCCCGACCCAGGAATCAAACCAGTGTCTCCTGCATTTCAGGCGGATTCTTCACCAGCTGAGCTAGGCACCAGTCTTAGAAGCTGAACAGAAACTGGGGACAGGAGCCAAGGCTGACTGGTTGAGCAACAAATTATCCAGTTTCCCTGGGGACATTTCACCTGGATCTCCGACAAGATCTGGGGAGCACTTGAGCATCCCCACACAGGTGACCCCTGGCCCACAGAGTGGGCCTCTGCCCTCTGATTATATTGTGTTGTTTTTAATATTTACTTATTTGGCTATGCCGGGTCTTAGTTGCGTCACACGGGATATTTTTCAGTTGGGGCCTGTGGGATCTAGTTCCCTGACAAAGGATGGAATGTGAGCCACCTATATTGGAGGTGTGGAGTCAGCCCCTGGACCCCCAGAGAAGTTCCAGTTTATAGGGTTTTTTTTTTTTTTTTTCTGAGCTCCTTTAGCCTTGGGCTAGCGGGCTCCAAACTGATGTCTTCAAGCCTCAACCCCTGCTCTAGATGCAGGGCTCCCACGTGGGAATCCGGTTAGCATCTCTCATTCAACAGTCCCCCAGGCCGTGTACTTCTCCCCCGGCCTTCCCAGGGCAGTGGATGGCCACACACTTCTGCCAGTTGCTGGGGATGGGGGTGAGGGAAACAAACGAATCAGAAACAAACTCCACCGCCCCTTTCTTTGGCAAATCTGCCCCCACATCTAGTCTACTATAAGGAAATCTTTACAATCCACCATGACAATGCATACAGAATCAGACCGTTTCTCACCAAATCCACCAGACTGGTGGCCTCCGACATCACCTACTCCAGCCTGGACCACCCCATCAGCACCTGTTTACTGGCTTTGCGGCCTCTGCCCTCGTGCCCCACTCTGTTCCCCACGCGGCTGCCAGATGGCACAATATCCCACTTACAGCAGTTCGAGTTCCTCTGCTCTGAATACTCTATGGCTCCTGGCTCAGTTCAGTTCAGTCACTCAGTCGTGTCTGACTCTTTGCCACCCCATGGACTGCAGCATGCCACGCTTCCCTGTCCATCACCAACTCCTGGAGCTTGCTCAAGCTCCTTTCCATCGAGTCGGTGATGTCATCCAACCATCTCATCCTCTGTCATCCCCTTCTCCTCCTGCCTTCAATCTTTCCCAGCATCAGGGTCTTTTCCAGTGAGTCAGTTCTTCGCATCAGGTGGCCATCAGGTACTGGAGCTTCAGCTTCAGCATCAGTCCTTCCGGTGAGTATTCAGGATTGATTTCCTTTAGGACTGACTGGTTTGATCTCCTTGCAGTCCAAGGGACTCTCAAGAGTCTTCTCCAACACCACAGTTCAAAAGCATCAATTCTCTGGTGCTCAGCTTTCTTTATGGTCCACCTCTCACATCCATACATGACTACTGGAAAAACCATAGCTTTCACTGTATGGACCTTTGTCAGCAAAGCAATGTCTCTGCTTTTTAATATGCTGTCTAGGTTGGTCACAGCTTTTCTTCCAAGGAACAAGCGTCTTTTAATTTCATGGCTGCAGTCACCATCTGCAATGATTTTGGAGCCCAAGAAAATAAATGGCTCCTGGCTCAGTCAGCGTCAAAGCCAAGTCCTCTCTGGGGTTTCCCAAGCCCCAGCACGATCTGCCGTCAGCTTATGTCCTCTCCCTGCTTCGCCTGTGTTGTCAAGCTCCCTTCTCACTGTAGATTTCCACCCCAGGGCCTTTGCACTGGCTGTTCCTCTGCTAGATTGCAATTGCTCACACACCTCCTTGGGGGCTTGCCTCAAATGTCACCTCTTAGAGAAGCCTTCTGACTACCTACTCTGTCTAAAAGAGCACACACATACACACACACAAACAGAAAACAAACAAACAAAAACCTTATCTGGTAAAGATTATACTGAATTGTTTACAGGTGAAATATGATATCTGAGATTTACTTCCCTAGAGGTTCAGACGGTAAATAATCTGCCTGTAAGGCAAGAGATCCGGGTTCCGTCCTTGGGTTGGGAAGATTCCCTGGAAAAGGAAATGGCAATCCACTCCAGTATTCTTGCCTGGAGAATTCTATAGACAAAGGAGCCTGGCAGGCTACAGTCCATAGGGTTGCAAAGAGTCAGACACAACTGAGCCATTAACACTTTCATTTTTCACTCCAGAAAAGATAAAAGAAAAAAGTGAGGAGTTGACAAGAAGCAAGAATGGTAGAATATTGATTGTTAGGACTGGGTGATGGGTATGCGGGTTCAGTACTATTAATACAATTCTCTGTGTTTTCATGCATGCGTGTAAAATGCCACAAGAAAAAGTTTTATAACATAGCATTTACACTTGCCCATCCTTCTTGATCCGCTTACCTCTCTTCACTTTTTGGCACAGCACTTATCACTCCCTGATGTTATATCATATTTCCTGGCTTACTGTCTGTCTCCCCCATGAGAATGTTGGCTCCCCAGGGTCACAGCTCTTTGTCTGTTTTGTTCCCTGCTGCACGGCCAGTGCTTAGCATGTGTCTGGTGCTAAATAAATGTTTGTTGAATGAGTGAATACAGAAGTATTATGATGGGGAATTCTCTGGTGGTCCAGTGGTTAGGACTCCAAGTTTCCACTGCAGGGGACATGGGTTCAATCCCTGGTTGGGAAAATAAGATCCTGCAAGCTGCTAAGTAGCGCCCCCAAAATGTATTATAATAAAAAATAGAAGTAATCAACTAATTAAAATTTATTTTATTTACTAATGATGGGGCTCCCTTGGAAGTCCAGTGGTTCACCTTCCAATGCAGGGGGTGAGGGTTTGACCCCTGGTCAGAGAGCTAAGATCCCACATGCCTATCGGCCAAAAAACCAAAACATAAAGCAGAAGCAATACTGCACCAAATTCAATGAAGACTTTAAAAATGGTCTACATCAAAAAAAAAAAAACAACACCTTACCAAAAAAGAGAGTAAACTATAATCTTAAAAAATACTTTGATGAAAACAAGCTGTTATCATAGAGAATGAACATATAGGTGTGAAAGTGAAAGTCGCTCAGTTGTGTCCGACTCTTTGCAACTGGGATTTTCCAGGCCAGAATACTGGAGTGGGTAGCCTTTCCCTTCTCCAGGGGATCTTCCCAACCCAGGAATCGAACCGTGGTCTCCTGAATTGCAGGTGGATTCTGTCCCAGCTGAGCTACCAGGGAAGCCCCATATATAGGTGTAGATGCCACATAAGCAAGGATGATTGGGAAGGGCCTTTCAGAAGATGCGGTATTTGAACTGAGACAGTAAATAGGAGGCGGTCATAGCAAGCTTCAGAGGAAAGGCATAGGGGTAGAGGGGGGATGCTCTTTCCTCCTAATAGCTATTCGTTGGATGGCAAAGCTGTATCTGTCTGTTACTGACTCCTTGTCCCAACCCCTCCCTCCATATCCTTAACATCCCTCACCACACCATGCTGGAAGGTTCTGGAAGGTTGCTAAGAAGATGGGGCTAGGTAGCCAACACAGGTAGCTTTGGCTGGATATAGGGATCTATGGGCATTTCTTTTCTAGAAGAACGGAGCCCTTCCGGAATAAGATCAAAGCAAGGCACACAAAACATTTGGCTCTTAGATAAAGTGGGTCTGAAAAGCTCATGGTCAGGAGGTCACCCAGGCCTGGTGGCGGGGACCCCAGCCTCACCTTGGTCAGGTTGTATGTCCCCAGCAGGTTCAGCTCCAGCAGCTGGCGAAAGCCCTGGGCGGAGGTCTCCTCGGGCCACTGTGGGGGTGGGTCTAAGGGTCGGGTGAGAGAGAGACGGACGAAAGGATGAGGGAACCGTGAAGACAGGAGAACAGGGAAGGGAAACAGGCATGCGGGGGCGAAGGGGGTGGGGGCGAGAGCATGGGGTGGGGAAGAGCGTGGGGGGTGGCAGACGAGAGGGTCAGGCGTCCTGAAGAGGAAAGGAGGCTGCATAATGGTTACTAAAAAAATAAGCATCCAGCTGGGTTAAGAAGATGGAGTTTAGGATTTCCCTGGGGGGCCGATGGCTAAGAATCCACCTCCAGTGCAGAGTACATGGGTTCGATCCCTGGCCCAGGAAGATTCCACATGCCCCGCGGGCAACCAAGCCCGCGTGCCGCAGCCACGAAGCCCAGGCTGCAACTGCTGAAACCCCGGTGCCTAGAGCCTGTGCTTCACAAGAGAAGCCATCTCCTCACCAGTTGCCAGCACCTCGACTAGAGAACAGCCTCCTGCTTTCAGAAACTAGAGAAAGCCCTCATGCAGCAACAAAGACACAGCACTGCCAACAAAAAATAATAAAAACAAATTTTAAGATGTGGTTTATATGTACAAATGGAGTATTACTCAGCCTTAAAAAAGGAAATTCTGCCATTTGCAGCAACCTAGAGAATATTATGCTTAGTGAAATAAGTCAGATGGAGAAAGACAAATGCCGTATGATATCACTTGTATGTGGAATCTAACAAATAATATAAATAAATGTATTAATATATGCAAAATGGAAACAGACTCAGATATCGAAAACAAACTTGTGGTTACCAAAGGGGTAAAGGAAGGAGGGAGGAAAATTTGGGGGTATACAAGATGAAAAAACAAAATCAGAAAACTAGGGGTATGCAAACTCCTACAGATACAAACTACCATGTATAAAATAGATAAGCAACAAGGATATACTCTATAGCACAGGGAATTGTAGCCATTATCTTGAAATAACCCAGGATGGAATATAGTCTGTAAAAACAGAGTCACTCTGCTGCAAACCTGAAGCGAACATAATACTGTAAATCAACTATACATCAATTAAAAAATTTAAAAGAAGCAGCAAAAGAGAGAAAAAAAAAAAAACCTTGAAAGCAGTCACAGGGCCAGAAAATCTGGGTTCAAACCTCAACCCTGCCATCTCTTAGCTGTGTGACCTCAGGTAAGTCACTTTGCTTCTCTGCGCCTGTTTGCTCATTTGCGAAATGAGGGTAACACCTCATTCTCAGAAATTTCACAAGTCAATATTTGTGCCTGACACCCAGTACAATAAATGTGTTTAAGTTAATAGAACTGGGTAGATAGTAGACAGACAGGAAAATCAACATTCAGAAGAAAAGAGGCAGGAAAGATACGCACAAGAACAGGAAAATTAAAAAAAAAAAAAAAACACCTGGGAAAAATGGCCCCCAAACCTTCCAAAGGCTTTAGGAGTCAAAGTGGATGAAGAGGGTCTTCCTTGGTGGTCCAGGGACTAAAGATCCCACGCTCCCAATGCTAGGGCTCGGACCCTGGTCAGGGAACTGGATCCCACGTGCGGCAGCTAAGACCTAGCACAGCCAAATAAATATATTATAAAAGTGGATGAAAGGAAAGAGAGATGGGAAACAAGATGACGGACAATTAAGGAAATGTTGGGTATTCCTCCTGGAGACCCAGGGCTTATGGCTTTGTTTCTTTCAGAAAACTGTTCAGCTTCAGAGAATCTAGCCCAGATCTTATATCCAAAACCACCCCTGCCATTCTCTAAGCCCTCAATCAGCTTTATTTTTCTTCAAGGCCATTATCACTACGGGATATGTTAATATATACAACCAATTCTCATTCTTCGGGGCAATTATAGTCCACAAAGTCACAGAAAGCACTGAAGTAGTGAATAGTGACCCCACTGCTTCTAAGGGGAAATATGTATATATAATATTACATTATAACATATACATACTATGGACTGAATGCTTATGTCCTCCCCCAGATTTCATACATTCAACTCCTAACTTCAGGGCTTCCCTGGTGGCTTAGTGGTGAAGAATCCACTTGCCAATGCAGGAGACATGGGTTTGATCCCTGATCCAGGAAGATCCCACACGTAGCAGAGCAACTAAGCCCCACCACTGAGCCTGTGCTCTAGAGCCCGGGAGCCACAACTACTGAAGCCCACTCGCTCTAGAGCCCGTGCTCCACAACAAGAGAAGGCATCACAATGAGAACCTTGAGCACTGCACTTAGAAAGTAGCCCCCAGTCTCTGAAACTAGAGAAAAGTCCGTGCATCAACAAAGACCCAGCACAGCCAATATATATATATATATAAACTGTTACAAGAAAAAAAACCCTAACTTTCAATAAGATGGTATTTGGAGGCGGGGGTCTGTGGGAGTTAAGTCATGAGGATGGAGCCCTCTTGAATGGGATTAGTGCCCTCATAAAAGAGACCCCAGTGAGGTCCTTCGTTCCTTCCACCTTGAGTGGGGCCTCACCAGACACCAAATCTGCCTCTGACTTGATCTTGGACTTCCCAGCCTCCAGAAATAAATGTTCATTGTTTAAGTCACTGAGTCCATGGTATTTCTATTATAGCAGCATGAGCAGACCAAGACAGAACATATTGTGTTATGTGTATCGTGAATATCGTGCTCCTGCTCAGTCGCAACAGTCACGTCCATCTCTTTGGGATCCCATGGACTGTAGCCCACCGGCTCCTCTGCCCATGGGATTCTCCAGGCAAGAACACTGGAGTGGGTTGCCACGCCTTCCTCCAGGGGATCCTCCGGACCCAAGATGGAACCTGAATCTCTTGCGTCTCCTGCACTGCATTACCGCTGAGCCACAGGGGAAGCCCATATAGGCACATATGTACATGTGTACAATTATGTTTCTCTAACATAGATTATAATCTTAAATCCTAAAAATAACTCGGACTGGTGGACTCATTTATTTTGCAAATAAAGCAATGGAGACTCAGGAATGTAGCTGACTTGCCTGGGGCTGCCCCACTCCAGGTACCAGAGTTAGGATTCAAGCCTGTCCAACTAGCCCCAGGGAGGTTTACAAGACACTGCCTTCTTCTGTCTCCACCTCTGGGCATCTCTTTGTTTGAAAGCTGAACTCAGAGGGCAGAGCATCACCTTCTTTGACCTTAGCTGGGAACACGTGCTGCTGGTGACTCAAAGTTTTGCCTCTCTGAACTTGTCCGCAAACACCCAGAAAGCACAGTGGGATTCTGAGGTTACAACCCACACCCCCACCAAGTAGGTGAGTTCGCAAATACGGAATCTGTGAATAAATGAGTATTAACTATATCTGCCTTTTATTGTCTATTTCCTTACTTTACAATGTGAATCCCATGAGGACAGGAAGTGAAAGTCGCTCAGTCGTGTCCGACTCTTTGCAACCCCATGGACTATACAGTCCATGGAATTCTCCAGGCTAGAATACTGGAGTGGGTACCCTTTCCCTTTTCCAGGGGAATCTTCCCAACACAGGTATCAAACCCAGGTCTCCTGCATTGCAGGCAGATTCTTTACCAACTGAGCTATGAAGACAGGAAAGCTTGGTGGATTTTGCTCACTGCTAAATCTCCAGTCCCTAGGACAGAAGGTGGAGTATAAGCTAAAGCTAAGCTAAGTCGCTTCAGTCGTGTCCGACTCTGTGCGACCCCATAGACGGCAGCCCGCCAGGCTCCCCCGTCCGTGGAGTATAGTAGATTCTCAATAAATATCTGCCGAATGGATCAAGCACATGGAGAGAAAGGAGTCACTAGTATCTCTTTAAATCCTTACAACAAGAGGAGAGTGCAGCCCAGAGAGAGTAAGTCAATTGCTCAACGTTGCCCAGCCAAGAAGAAAGGCTTCTTTCTACCACGGTGTGTGATCCCAGTCCAATCAGTTCACCTCTCTGAGTCTCAGTGTAGCAATGTGAGGCCTTGTTATAAAGGGTAGTCATTAACTGGATGGCAATTTCTCTTAAAAGCCTCCACACCAAGCCCTATAACCCATGTGTGGAAAATACGTCTTCCCAGTCATGGAAAAAGAGAAGGGCCATCAGCCTTGCTTCCTAGATAAGAAACAGGCTACAAGATGGAAGTTATTCATCCAAGACAGTTCCCATAATTATAAGGCTGAGCGGTTACACTGTTCAGTACAATGACTCTATAACGATGATGAGAATGGTCATTTTCATTTTAGAAATGTAGAAACGGATGAAGAAAGGACTAAGGGCACAGGCCTGGGAGCACACAGCAGGGGTAGAGCCAGGCTTGGGGTGAGAAGCCAGGAGGTGGGTTGACACCACTGGGGAAAGGCCCTCAGGCCTCACGACTCACGGTAGCCAGCGTTGTTGACTATGCAATCCAGGCGGCCAAAACGGCGGATGGTCTCAGAAACGAGGGTCTGGGGAGAGAGAGGTCTTGTGAGTGAGCGGTGCTGGCACCAGGTCTTATAGAGCCAGGGGTCCCAAAGGCGAGGTGGGGACAGGAGTCACAGTTGAGGGGCTGGAGCCCAGCGGGCTGGTGACATTTGCACTGCGGTCACTACCCTAGAGACCTGGGACTGGGGACAGATGTCGGAGATACTGACTAGACAGAAGGAATGGAAAGTGAGGAAAGAGAAAAGAATCTTGCAGAACGAGACCCCCTGTGAGGAATGTATTTATCCCAATCCACGTGACAGCTGTGACAGAGCCTTGAATGAGTGGGAGGTAAAAGCAAATCCTCCCAGGAAACAAAAGACCTGGTCAGTACAGTTAGGGAAAGCCTTGAAGTGATACTGAGCTGAACGGTACAATAAAGCCAGGAGAACGGGGAAAGGCAGAGGGAAACGGCATGTACAAGAGGCGGGGTGGCCAGGAGAGGGGGGGTCGTGGGGAGAGAGAACCAATTGGACATGGCGGGTAGTAGAGACAGAAAATACGCTCACCCTCACATCTTCCTCCCGAGTCACGTCACAGAGCAGAAAGACAGTGCCAGGAAGCTCTCGCTCCACCGCCCTGCCCCTGGCCTCTGCAGGAAGAGAAGGGCTGAGGGTCTGGACTTCAAAGTCTGAGGGAGGAGGGGGCTGGGGGGCCGGATCCTGGGTCTGAAGGAGGAGGGAGCCAGGGGTTTGGACTCCTGGGTCTACCAGAAGAGGGGTCTAGGGGCCTGGACTCCTCCTGGAGGGTTGGGGATGAGGACTGAGGGACCCTCACTCACCATCTTTGTCACAGATAACCACTTGTGCACCGCTTTCCACTGAGAATAGGAAAAGAAGAAGTTACCCCAGCGAAGACCTTGGCGAAGGCCTCTGCTGCCCTCTAGTGGCCACTTACGGTGGGTGGGGCCCGTCTCCCACTCTGCTCCCCTCGTGACCCCAAAATCTCATGATGACTCCCTAGGACAGAGGGCAGAAGTTTTGACAGATACTCTTCTGGGTTACTCTAGGTGCCTGCTGGGGCTCCTGAGCCTGCCTTCCTGGGTTCCAGAGTAAACCCGAAATCTGCAAGAGACATCGTCCCCCAAACCGCCTGTTTGCAGAGACAGCTGAGAACACAGAAACGGCGTTTGGAAATCTGCCAAAATCTCAGGCCCTAGGCAACCACTGCCTACCTTTTCACTTTGCAAACCGGATCTTGTAAGATAAGAATCTAGACTCCAGTATGCTACTGCTAAGTCCCTTCAGTCGTGTCCGACTCTGTGTGACCCCAGAGACGGCAGCCCACCAGGCTCCCCCGTCCCTGGGATTCTCCAGGCAAGAACACTGGAGTGGGTTGCCATTTCCTTCTCCAAGACTCCAGTATAGGACCTACTTTTTCTCACACCCATTAGTTAGCCCTCGGGGGTCCCTCCTCTCCCAGATTCCCAATATTTAGAGCCAGCCAGACCCCATTCACCGAAAGCTCGAACGATCCCGGCTCCTATGCCGCGGCCGCCGCCGGTCACGATGACCACCTTCCCAGCATAGCGCGTTCCCATTGCCATTCCGCCAGACACCGCCTCTCCTCTGTCAGTCACTCCGGGCTTCTATCCACCTCCAAAGTCGGGTGAGGTAGTGGGTCGAATCGTAAATAGGGGCCGGATACTGGAAGTCCGGCCCTGAGGGTGGGGGTGGGGGGCGTTGCCAGGAAAGCCAGAAGCCTAGAAGCCTGGTCCCTCCCTCAGATCCAAGAGTCTGGATGCCCAGATCGTCTTCCCTCAAATTCAGGATTCCTGGCATCCGGCCGCCCTCTGCCCTCGGACCTAAAAGTCCAGGTCCCTCGTCTTCCTTCAGACGGAAGAATCCAGGTCCCCATCTCCCTCTTCCCTCAGACCCAGTACTCCGGACCCTGAGATTTCCTCCTTCCTCAGACCTACAAGTCCAAGGTCCCGGTCCCCTCCTCCTTTGCGACCCAGAAATCCACGACCCCAGCTCTACACCCACTCAGAGACACCAGGGTCACAACCTCAAACAGACAAAAAGTTATTGACTAAAAAGTTCAAAGTTTTAATCCAAATTTGGACAAGTGCTGGGAAAAGCAAACTTTGGCCACAGAAACCATTTCTAGGTCACGGGAGGCGAGAGGCTCCAGATCTTCAGGTGGTCCCGCCAGGCCACGCCCTCACGCTCTGATTGGCTGCCACGTCTGGGCAGGTCAGAAGCTGGACTGCAGCAGGGTGACTCTCAGAGGCCACGCCCCCTCGTCGGGGGGCATGGCGGGGGGGGCGGGCTCAGAATCCCAGGTCTGCTCCCAGGAGGCGGGGCCTGCGCCGCGCCCACTACCTCTGGGGGAGAAACCCGTGGAGCAGGAATTGGCTGTTGGAGGAGATCTTCGGGGTGAGGACGCCTGGGGCGTGGGGTCTGACGGAGGCGGCGGCGCAGGGGGAAGAGGGTCCCCTCGACAGTCCAAATTTCCACCTGGTGAGGACGGATGGGGAATGAGAATGGCAAACTCAGGAATCCCGAAGTCCAGCCGCCGCCCCCCGCCTCCAGGCCTTTCCTCTCAAACCTAGGAGTCCGGCCTCCCTGCCCCCTGCTCTCCTAGACTCAGCACTCCTGCACCCCAGCCCCCTCCTGCCTGGAATCTAGCACTCCCAAGCCCTGTCCAGGTCTTCTCTCATCAAGACAAAGGATTCCCAGGGGCCCTCAGACCCCTCCCCATCACGACCTGAGATTCCAGACCTCCGACCCCTCCTCATCCCTAAAACCTAGAAGTCCTAAGTCCCCAGCTCATTCTCACCTGTCATCATTCCCCGCCACTGCGATGCCTCAGCGGCCAGTGCTTGAGAGAGGCTGAGGACTCGCTCCCGGTGCCCTTCGGATGTCAGCAAATAAGGGGTGGTGTTCCTTGGACTAGAAAGAAAGAGTTTGGCGAAAACTTCAATTAGCCAGTACAGTAAAGGATACAGTGCCGCGCGTGTCCTTCTGGGAGTTGTAGTCCCTAGCACGTGTCTCTAAAGAATTTTAAACGTGGAGCGACCCTCTTTTTTAGAAGCCCGCGTGTATTGTGGGATTTGTAGTCCAGTTGCCCGAAAATTTCGCCGATTTCCTGACAGGGGGGCGGAGTTTGCTATAGAACAAGGAACTGCCGTTCTCCCCGCGAACTAGGGTTTTCTGATTCCCCAAGAACTCAAGCGACTCTAAAAGATTCTGAGATCTGTACTTTAGTACTCAAGAGATATTAACAGTAATACTACTCCCCTTCTATTTTTTATTTCCCTCCTTGTTGCCTCGATCTCCAATTCCTTACCTGCTCCAGGACCCCGAACTTCTGAGCCATTTCTGGGCTCCTGAGTGTCCCAAGACAGGCTGCAAAGGAATGGGGGCGTTAGAACTCCACACCCTGGAAGTTCCCATGTTCTCATTTTGAGGGTGAAGGGGCTCAGAGGATAAAATTGCCCCAAAGACCCTGCTAATTCTTAACTTTACCTGAACTCCTGGGAAAGAGGACAGAGTTTGGAAAATCACCACCCCCCAACCACTTCCCCACGCCTTTTTGCATTCTGGTAAACAGCTTCATATGACTTAGATAAGCCTGATGATGTGAAATTGATATTTTAAGACAGGACAGGAAAATTAAAGATCAAAGTCTCTCTGTGTGCTTGTTTGGGGCTCCTCCATCCCTGATGTGCAGTATGCACCAGGATTACACATTTGCCAGAGCTCCTCAGAGTTGGCAGTGCTTGCTCTGTTCTGAAGATCATTTCTTTTTTCCCTTTCTTCTGACACTACCAATGTAACTTCTTAAAAGAATAGCTTCTTTCACAGTCTGCAAGGGATCATAGTAACTTGCTGCTGGCTTTGCATGTGCTTCCCTAGACTATGTATCCTTGGTGAACTTTAGGTGAAATATCACTATGTTATTTTGCTTCTTTGTTTTAACTTGTTTGGCTGCATCAAGTCTTAGTTGTGGCACTTGGGATCTTAGTTGCATCATGTGGGATCTTTTGTCACAGTGCATGGGGCTTCCCTGGTGGCTCCGTGGTAAAGAATCTGCCTGCTAATGCAGGAGACTTACTTGCTCAACAGAGATGTGGGTTCCATCCCTGGGTCAGGAAGACTGCCTGGAAGGCTATAGTCCATGGGGTTGCAAAAGAGTCGTACATGACTCAGTGACTAAACAACAGATTCTGTAGTTGTGGCGCACAGGCTCAGTTGCCCAGAGACATGTGGGATCTTAGTTCCCAGACCAGGTATCAAACCCTCATCCCCCGCATTGCGAGGCAAACTCTTAACCACTGGACTGCCAGGAAAGTCCTGTCAATATGTCATTTTGATGTTCAATCTTTTGTCTGGAAAACAGATACGAGTGTGCCTCTTGACTTCTAACAGATGGTGAAACAGTTCTCAGAATTTTCTGAGTCTCTCTCCAAAGTTCTAATCCTGTTTGGCTCAAATAAAAGTCCCCTTTTTTCTTGTTAACTTGATTTTAATAGAATTTTCATCGACAGGATTCACAGATGAGCCCCCTGTGACAAGGCCAGAAACAGACCCTCCAAATTCACATCCCTTTTGTCATAAATGATTAATGAAGCTTGTTGCCCCCGAAAAACTAGCTAGACATAGAGATCAGTGTTTGATATTCAACAGACTTGAGATGCCCCCCATTTACAAAAACAATCACAACCACAAAATCACCCCACTTGTCTAATTCCTTCCTAGAAGAGTCTTAAGATGAAACTATCCATGGGGAATTCCCTGGTGGTCCAGTAGGCAGGGCTCCATGCTGCCACAGCCAAGTCCTCAAACATGGACTGAACCCAAGCCCTAAAATCCCACAAGCTGTGCAGTGGCACAGCCCAAAACAAAAAACAAGTGAAAAAACCATCCTGCCCAGACACTTTGATCTTCAGATTGGCAGTGTGATCTCCATGGCAACAGAGTAAATACATTTTTTTTCTTTGCCTTTGACAGCATAGTAACTGAACAGGAAAACTTAGCTTCCAATCCAGCTCTAAAACCCACTCCTCCCAGAGGAGTGAGAATGCTGGTGAGGATGGAGATGTTGCCTCTGGCCCATCCTGTTCTCCACTGATAAGGGAGACAGGATGCTGAATTCAAAACAGGTACAAGTAAACCCGATATAGAGGAAGGAAAAAATCCCCATTTTACAGAGAGGAAAACTGAGGCTCCAACCAGGAACTGAGAACCCACTGCCGCTTCACTGACCCACCCCCGTTTCCCTCACTTTTTGTTCCGCATCAGGCTGGCGTCTGGCTGGGGACAGTGTCCTCCCCAGGGTGAGGAGCCGGGGGGAGGCTGGGCGAGGGAGAGGCAGTCCACACTCTTGATTTCTTCGGATTCTCTCCAGCTGCTCCTGAGCACTCATCCGGGGTCGGGCCAGGGGGACCTGGGGAGATGAGAAACATCTAGAGGTTCCAACCATGGCCTCTGTTTTCTCTCTTCCCTGAACCTCTCAGCCTCCTGTGTCTTGGGCTTCCCTCAAAGCTCAGTTGGTAAAGAATCCGCCTGCAATGCAGGAGACCCTGGTTTGATTCCTGGGTCCAGAAGATCCCCTGGAGAAGGGATAGGCAACCCACTCCAGTATTCTTGGGCTTCCCTTGTGGCTCAGCTGGTAAAGAATGCACCTGCAATGCGGGAGACCTGTGTTCGATCCCTGGAGAAAGGAAAGGCTACCCACTCCAGTATTCTGGCCTGGAGAATTCCTGTGTCTTGCCCTTCCCAGTAAGTTCAACCCTGGATCTTGAGGACTTATTTCTACACCTGGAGCCCAGGCTGACCCTCTGCTGGATATGCTCAAGTCCTTCCATATCCCACAAGGCTCTCAGGACAAAGGTGTTACACTTCCTGTGTGACTGGTTGCTACCCACCCACCTGTCTAGCCTCAAGCCCATCAGCTGCCCTATTGGAACCTGTAGTGCCAGCCTGATCAACACCCACTCTTCTCTGGACATAACAAGTCTCTTGGAAGTAGTAGTCGGGACTCTGGTTTGCTCATGATTTAAAAAAAAAAAAAAAAAGTCTGGTTTCAATCAGCTTTGAAAACATTAACATGAAGGATGAGATTTATTGTGTAACTAAGATCATTAAGAAGATCATTTTGGGTTTGCCTGAGGGAGGACTTGACAAGTTCTTTAGTGCCCTCATAACCAGAGGGAAGAGACACACAGGGAGACTGTCCTGTGATAATTATGGTTATCTGCCACAAGCCAGGGAACTTTGAAGCTTCCAGAAGTATGATCCTGACGACACTTTGATCTTGGGCTTAGAGCCTTAGGAACTCAAAACATGAGAGGACGGGGATGAATGGAAGGAGAACTTGAAATCTGGAACATTCTCAATCTATCTGCTTTGCAAGGAAGCTTGCTCTGAAGAGAATGCCAAGGGTGTGGCCGGAAAACCATTTGCTAAGAGATCAGGCATGTGATGTGTGAGTCCAGTAAACCAGCTCAGCAGAAAAGCTGCCCAGTCAAAACGAAGGAGACAGAGACGGGATAAAATGAAGGAAGGCTGTTGGACATCTGGGATGCTCTGAGCAGGAAAGGGGCCAACAGAGCAGCAAACATGTGTTATCTTTCAGGAAAGGGGGTAATTTGGACACAGACGTGAACCCAGAGAGAACGCCACGTGACAGTGAAGTCATAATGCCGCAAGCCCAGGAAGTGATCCTTCCCTAGCGCCTTCAGAAGGCGCGTGGCCCTGTGGACACCTAGATTTCAGGCTTCTAGCCTACAGAACTACAAGACAATACATTTATTGTTTAAGCAAAAAACAAAGGGAAGGTGAGTGGGGATAGAACTCTTGACTGCAGTCTCCAGTTAGAAAATTCTAGGCAGACAGCTTGGATCTGTACCAATCACTGCAGTTTACTCGCTTTGATTTGATCGATCCTGGGTCACACGGCCCCCTGGAAATTGGCCCTATGGTTTTTGTTTTTTCCTGTCGAGCCGTGGGGCTTGTGGGATCTCTGTTCCCAAGGATTGAATTTGCGCCTCTGCAGTGAAAGCCCAGAGTGTTAAGCACAGGACCGCCAGGGAGTTCCCTGGCGGTCCTGTGCTTAACACTCTGGGCTTTCACTGCAGAGGCGCAAATTCAATCCTT
>NW_011494857.1:758387-761208 GCF_000754665.1 Bison bison bison
CTGGAATTCCTGGCTCCCCTCGCCCATAGGGTTGGGGGAGGAGACATTCCCAAGATAATTTTTTTTTTTTTTTTTTTTTGACGCGCAACATCGCATGTGAGGTCTTAGTTCCCGGACCAGGGATTGAACCTGCACCCCCTGGATTGGAAATGCGGGATCTTCATTCACCACTGGACCTTCACCGGGGAAGTCCCCCAAGATGTTACTTGGTGCAGCCCCAACCTGATGGCTCAAATGGCAAAGAATCTTCCCGCAATGCGGGAGATGCAGGTTCAATTCCTGGGTCTGTAATATCCCCTGGGGAAGGGAAAGGCTGCCCACTCCAGTTTTCTTGCCTGGAAAATTCCATGGACAGAGGAGCCTGGCGGGCTACGGTCCATGCGGTCGCAGAGTCGGACACGACTGAACGACTAACACTTTTCAGCAATCCTTAACACACACCACTGAAAATAGTTCTTCTCTTCCTAAGAAAGGCCAGATTGAGTATTTGGTTTCCACCCGATAGTAAGGAAGCAACAGAGAAGCTTTTAAACCTATTCGAATAAGCAATCATCACTGGCATTCCATCGCCCTAAAAGCCAGCCAATCAGCGCCGGCCCTGCGTTTCCGAAAATCAGTCAATCAGCAACAGACACAAAGCTTCCCCAGCTTATGATAGAACAACTCAACACTCCAGGCTCCACAAGTCCACCCGTGTCCCAACTCTACGCCATATGACATCAATTCTTCGCTTTGCTCAGATCGGCTGGGTCTTACAAGAGGTCCGTCTTGCCTGTGCTGTGCTAAGTCGCTCAGTCGTATCCAACTCTGCGACCCTTTAGACTGTAGCCCATCAGGCTCCCTTGTCCATGGGATTCTCCAGGCAAGAATACTGGAGTGGGTTGCCCAAGTGGCCAAGGGATCCCTCCTCCAAGGGATCTTCCCAACTCAGGGACTGAACCCAGGTCTCCTGCATTGCAGGCCGCTTCTTTACCATCTGAGCCACAACGGAATAAATTCAGCTTTGTTTCCTATACAAAGCAGCTGCTTTTTCCTTTATCCGCTCCATGCCTTTACATGCATAGCCTGTTCCCTTTTGGAGTACAGTTTCCTGCACAGCCAAAGGTTTTTCATTCATCCAGACACAGCTTATTGTTGTCGTCCTCGTTTAGCCGCTAAGTCATGTCCAAACTCTTTTGCTTACCTAACCTTTAAAAGGCTTCCTAATGCTGAGTCTCCCTAGGAAATAGCTTAACTCTGTTAGATGTGTGTAAGGATTGCATTCATGCCTCTCCCCCATCAGACTCCAGCATCAGGAATAATTCCTGGCAGGTCCCCCAACACCTTCCACATGGGCTGGCCCCTAGAAGATCAGAATCTTGAACAAATAAGGGAATTTGGGGTTTCTTCCTGCACTCGCCAAAGTTTAGGGAGAAAGAGAGAAACAGCGACTCCTCTTGACACTGTACTTGGATTAGTCATCTGCTGACGGTTTAGTGGGCATCAGAATGGTCCTGCCAAGTCCAGCGGCCATGCTTTTCCTGCAGAATCTGTTTGCCAGCTTCAGGATGGGGGAAGCCACAGGAAAACAGGGTGCTTTCAATGCAGGGGGTGCCAGTTCAATCTCTAGTTGGGGAACTAAGATCCCACATGCAATGTAGCACAGCCAAAAAAAATAAACAGCAAAAACAAAGTTAAAAAAAAACTAGAGATTGTGATGCAGAGATTCACTACACTGGCAAACTCAGAAACATAGGTCCTTGAAAATAGGACGTGGTCTGGGGATCTTGCCTTGTAGGGCCTGGCAGTTAGGAAGGGTCTGACAAATTCATTGACTTGAACTGAACTACCCTTCAGTTGGTGGACGGCATTCCGGAGGTCAGAGTTCTGTGCTCGAAAGAGGCCATGTGCAATTGTATGGGTTGCTCACTGCCCAAGGGCTGAGCCCTCCATTGATGGCTCCAGGTTCTGCCCACGTAGAAGGGGGCGCCTGTCTCTAATTCACAAAAAAGGTATCCTCTAGGCTAATAGAAGCCCTGGCTTCCTAAATCCCCACTTCAGTCTAGACATTTACACCAGCTGTTGTCCTGCTTTGCCATGGATAAATTCTTTGCCATGGATAAATTCTTTGCCATGGATTCCTTCTTCAAGGTCTGTCTGCCTCCAGGAAACCATCCCCAACATGTCCAGGTGGCCTGGGAGCTGTCCCCTGAAGTCCCCAATGATTTGTGCTTGCAAGACTTTCGATCTTCACTGTGTCACATGGAAACTTTAGTTGCAGCATGGGAAGTCTCCTAGTCTGGGACTGTGGCATGCAGGATCTAGTTCCCTGACCAGGGATGGAACCTGGGCCCCTGCACTGGGTGCACAACTCTTAGCCACTGGACCACCAGGGAAGTTCCTGATCCTTGTTCTTTTTACCCAAGGTGATCAGGTAAAACTGGAAGCTCCCACTGGTCCCAGCAATGACTTGCTCAGTGGGCACTGGTTGGGAGACAAAGAAACTGAGGCTGTGGCTTGAGATTCTGAAATGGGAGATTACAGCAATGCTGTTGATGACCTTGGGGCTACAGAGTGGAAACTCCCCACAGACGAAATGATGAAATGAGCAGTCAGTTCATTGCTGACCTTCAGGGGTTTGTGTTTATGAGCAACCAAGAGACTAACCAGTGTACTCAATTAAAAGGACAGGGCCCAGACAAGACCCTTTATTAGGGAGCAGACAAGGGAACTCCCAGTGGTTAGGACTTGGCACTTTCACTGCTGTGGCCTGGGTCCGTTCCGTTTGGGGAAGTAAGCAGCTTGGGGGAAAAAAAAAAAAAAAAAGAAGACACAGGAAGTC
>NW_011494857.1:761927-771747 GCF_000754665.1 Bison bison bison
GATGTCGCCACTTCTGCCACTGCTAAGTCGCTTCGGTCGTGTCCAACTCTGTGCAACCCCATAGATGGCAGCCCACCAGGCTCCCCCGTCCCTGGGATTCTCCAGGCAAGAACACTGGAGTGGGTTGCCATTTCCTTCTCCAATGCATGAAAGTGAAAAGTAAAAGTGAAGTCGCTCAGTTGTGTCCAACTCTTAGTGACCCCATGGTCTGCAGGCCACCAGGTTCCTCCATCCGTGGGATTCTCCAGGCAAGAGCACTGGAGTGGAGTGCCATTGCCCTCTCCGGTCGCCACTTCTAAGTCAGTGCAAACAATTGTTATCAGTCCCGGCCAAATATCCCACTGGCCCCCTCAACCATGATTCAGGCGGTATCCACACAGTCCACTTCCCCAAGTGGCCGCCAGAGAGCACCAGTCTCCATTTGTGGAAACTCCCGTTCCTCTGCTCAGAACTCTCCATGGCCCCAGCTCACCCAGTGTCAAAGTTAAGTCCTCACGTTGGACCACAAGGCCCGGCTCGATCTGCCCCTATTACCTCTCTGTCCTCATCAGCACCCCCTTCCCCTTACTCGGTTACTCGGTTCCACCCACACTGACTTTCTAGCTGCTCCTCCAACACGCCAGACTCTTCAGAACCTTTGCAAACACTCTTCCCTTTGCCTCTAACGCTCTTCCACCAGACATCCCCAGGGCTCCTTCCCTGACAGAAGCCTCCCCAGATCAAAACATTTACAACTCCATCCCTTCGCCAATATTCCAAATCCCCTCCCCAGGCTGTTTTTATTTATTTAGCACTTACATAAAATAATTTACAGTCAATTATTTACTATCTACCTCTTCCCACTAGAATGTCAGATTCATGAGAGAAGGATGTTTTTTTCTCATCTTGCTCACATTTGTGTCCTGAGTGAACTTTCCTGAATGATGAAAATATTCTATATTTTCACTATTCAACAGGATAGCTGCTGGTCACGTGTATCTCCTGAATATTTGAATTCCTCAAATGAAAGTGATTTTTTATTTTATTTCATTTAAATTCATTTAAACTTAAATAGCCTCATGTGGCTGCTGGCTACCTTATTAGATAGCAAAGAAGGCATTAAATAAATGTCTGTTGAATGAATGATTAATGAATGAATGAATGAATGAAGTGCTTGCTCAAAGTCACTACTTTCAAACTTCAGGGGCATTCACCTAGTTGGACTCTTCACAACAGCTCTGGGTGGTAGACACTGCTATCAGCTCCATTTTGCAGATGAGAAAATGGAGGGAGAGAGGTTTCTTAACCAACCCAAAGTCACACAGGTTAGAAGTGGCAGAGACAAAATTCAATCCCAGTGCTCTTAACAAATCTCTCTCTCTCTTCTCTGGGGTGTGGCTTGGAATGCTCCTCTCCCAGATGTTTCCCCAGAAGTAGGGGATCTGTAGTGGGCAAAGGGTTACAATGGACCCAAGGAGATTGGATGGACTGCCTACCTTGGTTCCTGGCTGAGGGGAAGTGGGGCGGCGACCCTCGGGGCTGGAAGCCCGGGAGACCCTTGGAGATACAATTCCTGGAGGAGCAGAATGGGACGGGTGAGGATGTGGTGAGGATGCAGAATGCCCAGTGAGTCCCTCCCAACCCCAGATGCTCACCTGAGCGAGGGATGGAGAGCTCTCTGTCGCCCCCTGGGGGCCTCCCCCAGTCCACCTCGGGGGACCGGGATGAGCTCAATTCCAGGGACTCCGTCAGGCTCTGGGGAGGTCAGGAAAGTGGATAATAGATCACTAGGATTACAGTTTTCAAGCACATAGCAGTACAGACACTGCATAAGTAGGATTAAGATTGAAAACCAGGAGCCAGACCTTGTTTTCAAACCTCAGCTCTGCCATTTTGCTTGCTGTGTGACCTTGGGCAAGTTACTTTCCCTCTCTGTGCCTCATTTCACCCTTTTGATATGAAGACCGAATGGATACAAGGAAGGCGCTTAGAACAGTGCCTGGCACATAAACCTTTGTGGCTTTGCCCAGACTTTCTCTAGTTGCAGCGAGTGGGGCTACTCTCTAGTTGCCGTGCATGGGCTTCTCACTGTGGTGGCTTCTCTTGTTGCGGAGCACAGGCTCTAGGTGGCACGGACCTTAGTAGTTGGAGTACTTGGGCTTAGTCACCCAAAAGCATGTGGAATCCTCCCGAACCAGAGATAGAACCCATGTCCCCTGCACTGCCAGGTGAATTCCCAACCACTGGACCACCAGGGATTCCCACACTGGTCCATGTGCGAGGTTTTATAACGATTATGCATCTGGCATGGTGTTAACTACTTTACCAGAATTATCTCATCCAATCCCCTCAGTAAATGTATGAGATGCTATTATTATCCCTATTTGACAGATGGGGAAACTGAGGTTCAGAGAATGAGGTCAATGACTGATGTCACAAAGACAGCAGAGGTGAGATCAAAATCCAGGTCTCCCAGATACATGACCTGATGATCAGGGCCGGCAACAGTTCTACTCAGCTATGACCACAATGGCTCCTGGTTCCTGAGGGCTTACTCTATGTCAGGCACTTTCTAGTCACTTTCTAAAGAGCCCTGCAGGGGAAGGAAATGGCAACCCACTCCAGTATCCTTGCTAGGGAAATCCCGTGGGGAGTCTGGTGTGCTACAGTCCATGGAGTCACAAAAGGGTTGGACACGGCTTAGCGACTGAACAGCAACAAATGGCAGTTCTAGCCAATGTATGAGAATAAAAACTTGTAAGGAATTGGGGGTTGGAGCTGAAACCAAAATCCTACTGTTTACAGATGTGAATGTCTATTTAGAAAAACCAAAATAAACTGCAAACAAATATTTAAACTTAAAACTCCCCCCCCCAAAAAAAAAACCTTGCAGGGGAGGGATTAAGATCAGTGGTATCAGGTAAATGTTTAACAAATGCCCTCTGGAAGAAAAGAGCCCTCCTTTGCAGCAGTCTGCCAATTTCCATGGTGTAAATACTCCCACCATAGTCAATTTCAAGCTACCGATGTGTCATCACTGAGTTTGGAGTTGAGATGCAGGCAACTGGACCTTGTGAGGTATTGGCAACTCACCAAGTTGTTGTGCTGTGGGTCAAGCACACATCTGGACTATGACCATAATACCAAACGAGGAAATAGAGGATATGTACCTGGGGTTGGTTAGCCGATCAAGGGTTAAAGAGGTGAGTGGGTAGTGGGTTAGGCCAGGGGCAGACGGGACAGGAAACTGGAGGTGGCAAAGATGTGTGTGGCCTCACCTCCCTCTCTGAGGACTCCTCGCCTTGGAGAGCAGGGGATGGGGAGTCAGGCTCAGTGTTGGACGGTGGCTTCTGGGGGCCCCCCAGACCTGCCAGCGTGTCTTCCACCATCCACAGTTGCTGCTGAGCAGATGCTCTGTCCTGGAGAGAGGAAAGGAATCTGTTACTCAGAGGTGGGAAAATGCAAGGAGGGTTAAAGTCGGTAAGCCATGGAAAGGGTCTGAAATTTCCCCATTCTACTGACCCATTACCGTTTATCATAAATACTGTCTTTTTCTGCACTGTTCTGCCGTGTTGCCTCTGTTGTAAATAGGTGACCATATAAGTAAATATGAGTCTGTTTCTGAATATTCCATCCCTTTAGTCTATTCGTCTAAATTTGTGTCTGTACTACACTGCCTTCTTGTTAACTGTAGCTTTAAAGTCAGACACTATCCAGTTGTGTTCGTCCTCGGGCTTTGTTCTTGGAGGCTGCCTTGGCTTACTCTCGGCCTTCTGCACTTCCAGAGACGATTTAAAGTCAGCTTGTCAATCTCCACATATTGTACTGGGACAGCAGATCCCTGCTGGGGAAGTCAATCTGTGGAGACCACATCTTTATACTAGTATATTTCCTATCCATGCACATGGTACATCTCTCCATTTATATAGGCCTTCTTTCATTTCTCTCAATGACATTTTGTGGCTTTCAGAGTAGATGTCTTGCATATCTTTCATTAGACTTCTTTCAGATAGCTAATTTATGTTAATTGTAAACACTAGTGTTTATACATACTTATTTTCTAATTGTTGGTATTAGCATACAGGAAGATGATTTTTGTGTATTACTCTTGCATTCAGTTACCTTGCTGGATTTGCTTATGCTAACAGATTATTTTGGAGATTATTTTGGATTTTCTACATATACAATTTCATCATCTGTAAGTAAAAACAGCTTTACTTTTTCCTCTTTGGTCCTTATACCTTTGACTTATTTGTTAGACTCACTTGTACTGTTTAGGATCCCTGGTACAACGCTAACTGGAACTGGCAATAACATACATCCTGGCCTTATTCTGAACATCGGGGGAAAGATTTCAGTATTTCACTGTCAACAACAATGCTTTGCTGTAGGTTTGTTATCGATGCCTAATCAGGTTAAAGAAGTAGTTTATATTCGTACTTTGCTGAGAGATTTTATTATGAAAGGATATTGAAAGTCAAGTGCAAGTGAAGGTGGCTCAGCCGTGTTTGACTCTTTGCAACCCCATGGACTATACAGTCCATGGGATTCTCCAGGCCAGAATGCTGAAGTGAGTAGCCTCTCCCTTCTCCAGGGGATCTTCCCAACCGAGGAATCGAACCGGGGTCTCCTGCATTGCAGGTGGAGTCTTTACCAACTGAGCTATGAGGGAAGACCCTGAAAGGATATTACATTTTATAACTGTTTTTCTTGCATTTATTGAGATGACCGAGTGAACTTGGGAGAGCAAGGCAGGGCTTGGGGGCTTGGGGCAGGGGTGTACCTGGGGGGACCCGAGGTGCAGCAGGTACTCAAGGGTCTCTCTCAAGGTGCCCAGCTCCCGCTCCAGGCCGCTGTATGTGTCCCAAACACGCTCTCGCTCCTCAGGTCCCAGAAAAAGAGAGACAGTTAGCATGCCCACCCACCATATCTTTCCCCATTCTATCTTTTCCTAGCTGAGCAGGAGGAAGTGTCCCCTGGGGCTATATGGACCACAATCCCAAGGGCCTCTGCTCAGACTACTGGGAACCCCAGCATCTGTGTGGAACCTGCCATTCAATGAACAGCTAGTGCAGACATAGAACAGCTTTTCCTGAATCTTCTGGATTACCTCTGCACTCCTCTAGGGTGACAGAGTCCACAGATCTAATGAATTCTTGGACAGACAAAGCTACAAACTTTATGCCCCACAGGGCAGCAGAAACTTCTTTGACAGTCCCAATAGTAACAAGAGCAGCTAACATTTATTCGGCACTTACTTAACATTATTTGGCACATTTACTTGGCACTGTTCTTAGCTCTCACTTAATTCTTGTGAGGTAGGTACTATCAATGTCTCCATTTTACAGTAACAATAATTACAGCTAACACAGGTAATGCTTACCATATACTTGGTGCATAGGCGTTAAATATTCTGTGATTCGTTTACATATACTTATGAGATCTTCACAATGGCCGTAAGAAATAAATATTACTTTAATCATCTCAAGTTTACAGAAGAGGCATCTAAGGTCCAGAAAGGTAAAGTAACTAAAGTTCCCTTTAGTAACCACTTGGAGTCCTGGGGTCTCCTAGGAGGTATGCCCCTTCCCAGACGCTCACCTGAGTCAGGTGACAGAGAGTGGCTCTCACACTGACTAATCGGTCCTGCAGGAGGCGCTGGTGCCCCCAAGCCCTCCCAGGAGCTGCAGCTTCCCTGGTTGTTTGGCCCAGCTGCTGTCGGGTCAATTCCAGGGCTGCTTCTAATTGCTCCTGCACCAAGAGAGAAGATGGTTAGACTTCTGAAACCATACCCAGCCTCAGGGCAAGAGAAAAGCTGGCTTCTGGTATCCTCTCGTATCCTGGGGGTCAGGATGGGCTAAGGGCAGGTGGAGAGGCCAAGTGTCCCCCTCCCTCCCCTGTCCCAGAGTCCTGTACCTTCTCCTCCTGCCTCTGATCTATCTCCTCCTGCAGCCTTCTCAGGAGCCGGTCCTGCCCACACAACTTGGTCAGCAGAGTCTGGAGAAAGGAAGACAGGAGCTGCTAATGGACCAGACATGGCTCTTTGCCCTGCCCACCCTCCCACCTTCCAAAACATTCTATCCCCAATTCTGCGAATTCAACAAGGGTTGCATCAGTAGCACTTACATCTGTCTCCAAGCTTTGATGGAAGGTTGAGTCTAGAGGGGGTCCCGGCTGAGGAGAAAGAGAAAAGTTGGGGGTCACATGCCCAAACAAGTCCTCATTGTAGCTCAGTGCTGAGCTGAGCCCTATTTCTACTGGCTGGCACCCCTTGTCCTTATTACCTTTGTTCCAAGCTTTAGCAAAAGCAAACCTCAGTAGACTAATTGCTAGATTTTTGGCTTTAGGAAGACCCAGTGGGCTTTGCTACCAAATAACTATAGCAAATACAATAACCGATGGAGAAAATTTAGACAGTTCCTTTGTGATTGAGAATAAAACAAGGATGCTCACTGCCACTGTGACAGTTTAACACAGTATTAGAGATCTTGACAAAAGCTGTAACTTAAGAAAAAGAAAAGTGTAAGGGTAGGAAGGAGAATGATAAAACCATCATTATTTACAGATGATGCACTCATCTGCCCTGAAAACCAACAGAAAAAAATTATTAAAAGAAAAAAAAACAAAAAAACTTTAAAAATTATTAGAGCAAATAAGAGAATTCAGCAAGGATGCCTGATGTAAAAGGAAGATACAAACATCTCTACATCATCAATAACTATTAATAGAAAATAATTTTTAAAAAAGAAGAATACACCATTCAAATAAATATAAAAACTATCAGTGTTACCTTAACTAATGGCATACAAAATCTCTATGGAAAAACTTTAAGACTCAAATGAAAGATGAAGTAGATTCTTGAGAGTCCCTTGGACTACAAGGAGATCAAACCAGTCAATACTAAAGGAAATTGATCCTGAATATTCATTGAAAGGACTGACACTGAAGCTGAAGCGCCAATATTTTGGCCACCTGATGTGAAGAGCCAATTCATTAGAAAAGACCCTGATACTGGTAGAGACTTGAAGGCAGGAGGAGAAGGGGACGACAGAGGATGAGATGGTTGGATGGCACCACTGACTCAATAGACATGAGTTTGAGCAAACTTCAGGAGTTGGTGAAGGACAGGGAAGCCTGGCGTGCTACAGTCCACGGGGTCACAAAGAGTTGGACACATCTGAGCGACTGAACAAGAAGATTGTGTGAATGGTGGAGAGGTATTCTGTATACATATGCTGTTTGCAGGCTGTTTTTCAGGAGCTGAGTTTTCAGGAGCCCTAGGAAACTGACATAGCACCTATGCAGGCACCCTGAAATGCCCAGCCTTCTCCAGGCACACTAGTCAATGAGATGACATTCACTATAGCAAAGAAAGCATGGGAGGGGCTCTGGCAGGTTCAAGGTGCCCCAGGATACCTACCAATAAAACCATGGAAGCCCGGGTCCCAGGAGGCCTTGGAGGGAGCTGGAGATATGTGGAGGTTCCAGAGTGGGCCTGGGAGGAATATTCAAATAGAGATGTTTACAAATTGGCATGTCTTAGTAACAGATATAGAAAGGATGTGTCTGGCATTGAAGTGCCATAGGAGACTCTCTGAGGTTCAGAACTGGGCCCCCGAACTTCAACTATCTTTTCTCCAGCTGTGTGCCACTGTGGCGACACGCAGGATGATAAGAAATGAACAGCCTGCAAAACAGTCCCAGGGACCAATGAAAGTTGCAGTCTACTCTTACTCTCACATTTGTGGTTAGCTCTGGATTTTCTGGGCTGCAATCCCGTGATGCTCAGAGAAAATAGTAGGTGACCAATTTGGAAAGAGAAAACTGGACACACGAGGCAGATGCAATGCACACTATCTCTCACAGTACTGTATCAGAGGAGCATATTCTGGACTATTTCATAATGTTTAAGGGGTAATAACTGCCAAAGGCTAGCCTGAAGACAGCCCTGAGAACTGACAGGAGATAAAGTTCACTCTCCCTTTCACATTTGAACCCAGCTGCGATTATGCTGAACTACAATCTCCATGATACCCAGGAGCCAATGGCTTAGAGACTGGCCTGGAAAGGCAGCCCGCTGGCCATATGGGCATTGTAGTCCCTCTCCCTGCCATCTCTGCTCACCGGTGTTCTGGCCTCTTGACTCCAGTGCTGAGGACTCCTGGGAGGCCTTCCTCCCCTTGCCTCAGAAGACGGTCCTCGGCGGGGAGTGGGGGGCCTGGAGAGGGTCTGGCGCTGGAGGCCCCAATCCAGGGGAGGCCGGACATCGATGCGACTCAGAGGGGTATGGGGTCTGGCAGAAGGTGCCGCGTCTCCAGAGGAGGGCGGAGGTCTGCGTGCAGGAGCAGAACGGGGCCGGGGGAGGCTCGGAGGCGAGGGAGGACGAGAGAGGGGTGTGAACAGGCTGTGGAGAGGAGAGAAAAGGCGAACTGCGTCAACAAGAGCTCCCTCATCCCACCATCCATCAAGTCAGCCTCAAAGACGTGCCTCCCTTCAGTGTGTCTCATTGTCTCTCTGGAGCAGAACCCTCCTCTAGTAGCTCGATCCCGAATAATTTCCCTCTTTGTGACATCCCCTCCTTAGGACTTCTCAACAGACTCTGACCCAGCAAGCGTCCAGCAAGTCACACACACCTTCGAGAAGGCGCTAAGCCACGCCCCTAACCAGTCCCAGCCCTGCCCTTCGGCCACGCCCTCAGAATGCCCTCGGAAGCTCAGCCCTTCCGATGAGTAGAACCTTCTCATCCCAGACTCCCTCGTCCAACTTACTCTGGGCTCCTCGTCCTCCGAATTCGGGGTCCAGATTGCAGGTCAGCCGTGGGGCTGGGAGTGAGCAGCCCGGGTCGGCCACGACCTCTGGAGAGCCGCGCCACCTCTGGTGATTCTGAGCCGCGCCCCTCTTCCGTGCCCCTGTTCACTTCTGGGGGACCACCGGGGCCTCCTGGACCCTCCCCAGTCTGGGGCCGTGCAGATGACCTCGGTTGCCCACTAAAGAATGGACACAGAAAAAAGACATCACTCCTTTGAATCTTATAACAGCCCTTATTCTCATTTCACCGACAAGGAATCTACAAAGAAAAAAAAAGGGAGGTAGTGCACTATCAACCATTGTCCGCATTTTGCAGATGGGGAAACTGAGGCCTGAGTAGTGTCTTGTGCAACGCCACAAGGTCCATCCATGTCTCTGGGCCCAAACTATGAATCTCCAGACCGAACAATGGGGCAAGTAGACAGAGACAGCCTAGAGCCTTTCCTTTTTTTAATCTGACATTGTTTGGGTGGCAGCCTCATGGGGTGGAGATTTCTGGGGGAGCAGTATTGATAGACATGGAATAGAACCGGACATGGAACAACGGGACCGGTTCCAAATTGGGAAAGGAGTACGTCAAGGCTGTATATTGTCAGCCTGCTTGTTTAACTTATATTGCAGAGTACATCATGCGGAATGCCAGGCTGGATGAAGCACAAGCTGGAATCAAGATTGCCGGGAGAAATATCAGTAACCTCAGATAACCACCCTTATGGCAGAAAGTGAAGAAGAACTAAAGAGCCTCTGGATGAAAGTGAAAGAGGAGAGTGAAAAAGCTGGCTTAAAACTCAACATTCAAAAAACTAAGATCATGGCATCTGGTCCCATCAGTTCATGGCAAACAGATGGGGAAACAATGGAAACAGTGAGAGACTTTATTTTTGGGGGCTCCAAAATCACTGCAGATGGTGACTGCAGCCATGGAATTAAAAGACACTTGCTCCTTGGAAGAAAAGCTATGACCAACCTAGACAGCATATTAAAAAGCAGAGACATTACTTTGCCGACAGAGATCCATCTAGTCAAAGCTGTG
>NW_011494857.1:771847-777903 GCF_000754665.1 Bison bison bison
CTTGGAAGAAAAGCTATGACAGAACCTAGACAGCATATTAAAAAGCAGAGACATTACTTTGCCGACAGAGATCCATCTAGTCAAAGCTGTGGTTTTTCCAGTAGTCATGTATGGATGTGAGAGCTGGACTATAAAGAAAGCTGAGAACCAAAGAATTGATGCTTTTGAACTGTGGTGTTGGAGAAGACTCTTGAGAGTCCCTTGGACTGCAAAGAGATCAAACCAGTCAATCCAAAGAAAATCAGTCCTGAATATTCATTGGAAGGACTGATGCTGAAGCTGAAACTCCAATACTTTGGCCACCTGATGCGAAGAATTGATTCACTGGAAAAGACCCTAATGCTGGGAGAGACTGAAGGCGGGAGGAGAAGGGGACGACAGAGGATGAGATGGTTGGATGGCATCACCGACTCCATGGACATGAGTGTGAGCAAGCTTCGGGAGTTGGTGATCGACAGGGAGGCCTGGCATGCTGCAGTCCATGGGGTCGCAAAGAGTCGGACAGGACTGAACGACTAAACTGAACTGAACTGAATACTGATGGACAAAGTGGTCGGCGGAGAGAGATACTTTTTGCCGATTGGAGATGAAGTTTCCTGGAGGTGGGGCCTGAAGGGCGGAGTCGCCTTAGCTAGAAGACCAGTGATTAGACAGTGAAGGTGTCAGGGTCTCAAGGGGAGGAGTTTGGGATGATTAGCTGGGCCCAGATTGGAGGTATAGGATCAGGGGCGTGGCCTAGGCGTATACTCACCAATCGTCCCCCTCCGCGCGAGAGGCCCGTCCCAGCGCGCGTAACCAGCCCCGCAGGTCCTCTAGCGTGTCAGCAGCCAGAACGTAGGTCCTCATGCCCGGGTGCTCTGCCTGCGAGAAGAGAGAGCTGGGGGACCAGGATATCGGGCCCTCTAAAAAGAAGGATGCCATGGACCCTGGTAAAGGTCTTTTATCTCCAGTAATGGATGCTGCATGCCTGCCCCCACCGCCCAGTGCCTTAGTTCCCACTGGGGATGAAGGGACTCACGGTGAAGGTGAAGCGCCGCCCTCGGGGAGCTCCTGGCCCATCTGGCCTGATAATGTAGCTGGGCAGCAGGACGCTTCCCAGGACGCTCTCCTCGCGGCTGTCTGCAAAAGAGAGGCTGGGATAACGGATCACACAGAGACCTGGAGGCCCAGAGACTTGAGGAAAGGGAGACGGGGAGGGGGGCCCCCGCCCACCCCATTACAGCTGGGGCACTGACCCTTGTAATAGAAGAGGCAATGGCCAGAGAGGACGAACCAGCGGCGTTTCCAGAGCCGGAGCCCGGAGCTGTCCTGGGGAGACAGAGTGGAAGTAGAGAGGGGCGGGGAAAAGGTGGAGACAGCGACACTTGGAAGCAAAGACCCACAGAAAGGGGAGGAAAAGAGAGACATATTAGATGGAACAGATTCAGGTGGAGAACTGGAAACCAGTGGGCTGCAGCTGAGGGGACACAGATTTTAGACACAGCGGGACCTGAGTATGACTCCCAACCCCAGCACTTTCACACCGTGCCCTTAAGCAAGTCATTTCTCCACTAGGAACCTCATGGTTTCTCATCTGTCATTCGGGGATTGAGAAATTACAGAAAGACTGGGACAGAAAGATACTTCTCCACACACTGGCATCAGCTTTCTGTAGGATAACTTGGCCCATTTAATATGGCATGTGAGACAGAGAGGTCAAGAAGGTGATGCTGAGCCATACCCTGCATCTCCCCATTTCCTCTGACAGAACTAATCCATCTCCAACCTCGTTCTCCTCTTCTCTTCCATCCCTTCCCACAGGAGCAGCATGATCTTTTAAAAAAGTATTTTTTTTAACTTATTTATTTGGTTGTGCCAGATCTTAACTGCAACACTCTTGATCTTCATCCTGGCATGTGGGATTTTTAGTTGCAGCGTGTAGGATCTACTTCTCCATTCAGGGATGGAACCTGGGCCCCCAAATTGGGAGTGAGGAGTCTTAGCCACTGGACCACTGGGTAAGACCCCACTCATGATTCCTTAAAATTATATATCAGATCATGTGAATCCCCTGCTCAAAACAGAGATGACTGTCACACTTAGAATAAATCTCAAATTCCTTACCCTAACTTGCTGCCTTACAAGGCATCTCCAACTCTGGTACACATAAGAATCAGCAGCAGGGCTTATTAAAACACAGACCCCTGGTTCCCACCCCCGGCGTTCTCCACTCAGTAGATCTGGGGTGGGAGCTGACAATTTGGATTTCTAGAAAGTTCTCAGGTGATGCTGATACTGCTGGTCTGGGACCACTCTTAAAGAACCCTTCCCTACCTCCTGTCGCTCCTCCTTCTCTCACTTTAGCTTCCACAAAACACCAAATTTTTGCCTGCTGCATGGTCCTTTGCTTTCAGATTCCCTCTGCTCCCCAGATCTTAACACAGTGGGATCCTTCTTGACATATAATTCAGCTCAAATGTCATCTCCCCAGAGACACCTTCCCTGACCAACAGTCAAATGTAGCTCTCATCCTTCAGCCACCTTCCAGCACATTTTCCTATGTTATTTCTTCCTGCTGAGTCACTAGGTCGTGTCCAACTCTTTGCAACACCATGGACTGTGGCCCACCAGGCTCCTCTAACCACGGGATTTCCCAGGTAAGAATACTGGAGTAGGTTGCCATTTCCTTCTCTGGGGATCTTCCCAACCTAGGGATCAAACCTGCATTTCCTGCATTGGCAGGTGGGTTCTTTACCACTGAGCCACTGGGGAAGCCTGTGTTATTTCTTCACAGCGCTTCATTTCCCACCATCTGAAATCATCGAATCCATTTTTATATACATTAATTTATTATTCATCCCTGCCATCTTGGATGTAGCTAGATACTTGTTTATTGACATGATATGTGCCCCAGGGCTTGGCACAGGGTAAATGTTCAAGAAGTAGTCATGGCAGGAATGAACGAGTTGACAGAATAAGGGAGGTAGCAGGGATAGGGGAAAAAAAAAAAAAAACATATTTGGAGACTTGGAAGGAGAGAAACGGTGGACAGCCAAAGGCACAGCCTCTGACATCACTTGGAGGGTCCTTTCCCTTCTCTCACTCACTCTACCTGTTTATGAAGCCAGCCTCGGATGTGCACAGGGAGGTTGGGGTCCCTTCTGAGAGCATTGCCCCGCTTGCCGAAGGCGTGCACCTTGCTCACTGCCCGGGTGGACTTCTGAGGAGACAAGGAGGACAGAAGTGAACACGGACTTGGGATGGGCTTGGTAAGGCATGCAGTGGGACCCAGGCAACCCAAGGCCCTCGCTCAGCTGTCTTTAGAAACCTGGTCAAGGAGGGAGCTGAGTTTGGGCATTAGAATTGTATGTGCATAGTGCAGAGTTAAGAGACACTTTCCATGGGTGGAGAGAGGTGTCTGGAGTCAATGAAAAGGGCATTGACCACTAGGGAGGGACTTTGGGAATAAAGGGTCCATTGCCAAGGAGATCATGCCCTTAGCCACCAAAGCCAGAGATGGAGATCCGAAGCCTTTGGGATCTGAACCAGCAACATGGCTGAGTCCCTGGTGATGAGTCAGCTGGAATCAAAGGACACCTTTGATTTGCCAGGGAATGGCATTCCATAGTGACCACATCCAGGGTGGTGGTGCGAGCTCCAAATCCCTCCATTCCAATAGATGCCACCCCCCCAACCCCCGTCCCCACGGATATCCCAGGCCAGATTCCCAAAGGATGCCCTTCCTTGGCAATGGTGCTGACGAAGGTCAGAATCAAATCTACAGAATCTGAACTTGGGAAGCTGGAAATGAGTGAGGGGAGGGGCTGGAGGACAAGAAAATGAATGTCACTGCTGAACTTTGGTCTGGGAAGATGATTTGGGAGGCAAGTATCTCGGGCCCCATGAGGCCTTATGGTCAGAGAAAGGTCTTTCCTTTATCAGATTTCAGAACTGGGGAGATGGCATGGCTAGAGATAGGATTTCTTAGTCCCTAATAAGTGTAGACACTGAGTTCCTGGCTGGGGAGGGGGGAGGTCACGGCTGGGGAGTGGCCTTATCCTAGCAACCAGAGTCATGCAGGGTTGTTAGTCTGGCTTCAAATTAGGAAAATACCGCGGGGTGGGGACAGCTGGGAGTGCCTCTGAATTCCTAGCTTTGGCGGGTGGGCAATTTGGGACCTTGCTAGGTCTGGCAGACCCCATTGCTAAAGATCCTTGCTCTTGACAACCGGAGTCCCTTGGGTGGCGCCAAAAGCAGGGCTTGGAAACAGGAGGATGGGGGAGCCCAGAGCACCCCCTGGCTCCTCCCCAGCCCCACCAAGAAGTCGAACCTTGGTGCTCAGGCCGCTGAGCGAGGAGATAGTCGAGGCGCTGCTGGCTAGGCTGAGGCTGCTCCGAGGTCTGCCGTCCTCCATTGGGGGCTTGAGGAGAGAAAAAAGGGAGCTGTGTGCGCCTCTCTCTGCAGATGACCCGGGTGGGGACAGAGACAGGGTCAGGGGCTTGCAGGTCGGAGGAGGCTGAGGAGAAAGAGCCTGTTGTTTGAAGCCTGGGGGGTGCTGGGGGAGGCCCGGGCCTGGGACCGCATACCAAGAGTGATGCCAAGAGAGGTGGGCGGCCCTGGCAGCTGTGGGGAGGGGAGAGGGGAGTCATCTGTAGCCCGGGCCAGAGAATAGGGGCCCCTTTATTCTTGCCCCCCTGCCCTCTGGCCAGGAATTTGACCCTCTCTGTGCTCAGGAACCCTTCATTCCCTGACTCTTTCCGGGGCTACCCCCGCCCCGGCAGCTACCTGTCTCCTGCCCTCCCTCCCACTTGCACCCCTAAAACATCCCTGCCAAGTCCCAGGACACCAGGAATGTGCACTCTGGCAGCTCCTCGCAGCTCAGCCAGGGGACTTACCAGCTCTGGGGTCCGGAGGGCAGAGAGCACACGAGGGCAGCGTGGGTGCTGGGACACCCAGCCTCAGTCCCCCTACTCGGCCGCCTCTCAGGGGTCGCCTCTCATAGCCCTCCGCTCTCACCTGCTCATCCACACCCTTTTTGTCTCTTTGTCTCTGATGGTGTCTCTTCCTCGGACGATCTCTCTTCCTCTTACCCTGTCTCTCTCTCTCCAGTCTCACCTTCTGTCTCCGCGTCTCTGGCGCTCGAATCTCTTGTCTCTCCCAGTCTCTCCCTCACTCCTTCTCTCCTCTGCAGCACCCCCACCCCACTTTCTCTCCGTCTTTCTTGTTTCTGTCCAGTTCTTTCTCTGGGACTCACGGAGTTCTCGTCTTTAAGTCTCCATCCCCTTTTCTCTCTCTCTCTCTCTCTCTCTCCCTCGCTGTCTCGCCCCGTCTCTCCCTCTCCCTTACAATCTCTTTCTCTTTCTCTCCATGGCCCTCTACGACCGCTCTTTCCTCCTCTCCCGGATTCCCCTTCTCACTTTCTCTCTTCCTCGCTCGCCCAGTTTCTCTTTCCTCTCTGCGGGTCCTTCCCTCCCTCTGCCAGCCGCCCACGCGTCTGTCTCCCCTCCCAATCCCAGCTGACCCCGCCCCTCTTGGCCTCCCCACCGCAGCCTGACCTCTGGCTCAGCTGCCCCCGCAGCCGAGAGGAGGGGTTGGGGGCGAGGTCCAGCCCCTTCCCCGACCGCTAGATCCCTGCTGGACTGGAGACTGGGCCACCGGGGTCCCATAAAAGCTGAAGCTAGGATTCCTAAATATTTGGCGAGTTGGAACTGGGCCTGGACTCCAGGGCCTCAGTGGATTGGTCGCTGTCAAGGGCCGGGGTCACTGGCGCACCCTGAGTAGAGATCACTAGGATCTTGGAAGGAGCGGGGGCTCAGACTCCTGGACACCTGGAAAGGTGTGAGCTAGGATTCAGGACTGCTGGGCTGTAAATGGAGCTGGGATCTGGAAGGGTGGCTTTAAGTGGACGGGTCCAAGTGTGCCAGTGACGAGGAGTGGCCCAGATTCCTGAGCGAGCAGGGTCAAGTGGCCAGGGTCAATGTCCACCTCGGATTCACGTGAGAATTCCATTCTATACTGGGGATGACCCCTTCAGGAGGGAGACTTGAGTCCTGGGCATATTTTGAAGAACAGGATTA
>NW_011494857.1:778003-793257 GCF_000754665.1 Bison bison bison
CTGCTGCTGCTGCTAAGTCTCTTCAGTCGTGTCCGACTCTGTGCGACCCCATAGACGGCAGCCCACCAGGCTCCCCCGTCCCTGGGATTCTCCAGGCAAGAACACTGGAGTGGGTTGCCATTTCCTTCTCCAATGCATGAAAGTGAAAAGTGAAAGTGAAGTCGCTGAGTCTTGTCTGACTCTTAGCGACCCCATAGACTGCAGCCTACCAGGCTCCTCCGTCCGTGGGATTTTCCAGGCAAGAGTCCGTTGGTGCTACACAGCCAGAATTTCAGTTTGTGTAAGCAGAGGTTTTTTGTTTTGTTTTGATAAATTTGAAGCAGGTGAAACCTACGAGTGGAGACTTGTGCCCGAGACAGGGAAGGCGTGTGAATTTTTGGTTAAGTATCCCCTCACCACGGTAAAGAATCTGCCTGCAATGCAGGAGACCTGGGTTCGATCCCTGGGTCGGGAAAATCCCCTGGAGAAGAGAATGGCTATCCACTTCAGTATTCTTGCCTGGAGAATTCCAGGGACAGAGGAGCCTGGCAGGCTACAGTCCATGGAGTCACAAAGAATCGGGCACAACTCAGCGACTAACACCTTCACTTTCACCACGTATTTGTTGAGTACCTACTATGTGCCATGCAGTGAGCAAAGCAAAGTGCCTGCCTTCAGGGGCCTTACACATTCTGTCTCTTTGGCAATGAATCTAGACTCTGCTGTGATCGCCTTGGGCAAATGATTTCATTCCCAAGCCTCAGTTTCCCCATCTGTGATATGGGAACAATAATACTCTCCCACACCAGGTAGCGGGGCCTGGTTTTAAATTAGAGAGGCGAGGCATTTGCCTGGAACAAGGGTTAAACGAGTTCGCATTCTGCTTGAGCAGTTCACGCGCTTGAGTGACAGCTCGCTCCCTTGGGGCGTGGCCACGCTTGGAAACACCGCCGCCGCGTGATGTCACAAAGCCCGGAATCTCCGCGAGAAGTCCAACCTTGTTTTCCGTTCCCTTCCCTCACGTTTACGTTTCGAAACCCCGCCTCCCCTTTGACGTCAGCACGTCCGGCTGCCTTGGTCCATAAAAACGCTGAGGGTGGCGTCACCTCTTCATGAAGTTTCCGGCCTGAATGTATTTGTATGTTTCCCCGGACGATCGTATGCCTCTTTGTCGCGACAGCGCTTGCAGCAGCCGGTGACAACTTGAGTCCTCGAGCCCGACGCCGGAGGGCGAGATGAACGCGCTGATCTCCCGAGCCGTCCGAACCTGCGATCACTTGTGGCAACCTCAGCCGGCGCTCCTGCCTCCGGGTTGACGCGCAGTCCAGAGCTGGTGAGTTGAGGGAATCGGAACACCTAGGTTCCCAGGGGTTGGGGGCTGGGACCGGACTCCTGGCCAGTTAGAAGGCGGGAGGTCAGACTTCTCAATTCCGGTGGGTACTAAGGAAGGCCTGGGAACCTGAGGGGTTCTGGAGGGGTGGGAGGAACCCCAGGGCTCCGACTTAGGAAGCAGAAAGAATTGGGAACTTGAGAGTCTTGAGGCAGACGGAGGAGGGGTCTGGGAGCCAGACTCTTGGGTCCCCAGAAAAGTAACCATCTAGGGATCGGAATTTTTGAGTTTCCAAGGCGGGGGTGGGTGATGGGAGCTGATTTGTCAGTCCTCGGGAGTTGAGAGAAGCAAGGACTAGGACTTTGTTCCCAAGAGAAGCAAGTAGAGGACCTGAGTTTTGGCTTCCTGGGACCAGGACTTACGGGTTTGAGAGCAGATGGGGCTGGGAGCTTGTTGGACTAAGGGAAGGAGAGAACTAGGAACTCCTGGGTTTTGAAAGAAGAGGTGGGGAAACAAAGGTCAGAGATGGGAGTGGCTGGGATCAGAAAAGAATGTGAGGCAGGAACTCTTACGTTGCTATTTGTGTTGCTATTTGTGTTACTATTTCCGTTGCGATGACTCAAGGTCATCATCCTCTGATGCTATTCCCTAAATGGCTTCTAAACTTGACCCCCTTTTTTTTTCCTCCCCTTTCCCCAGCCCAGACAGATGGCTCCAGGCCAAATGCCCTATCAGCCTGCCCCCTGGAGAGGTACCCACCCCCTCTTCCTCCTGTCCCCACTGATGGGCCTTCTCAGCCGGGCCTGGAGCCTCCTGAGGGCCCCAGGACCTCCAGAGCCCTGGCTAGTGGAAGCAGTAACCGAAGCAGATCAGGGAGGAGCTGGCCTGGAGGATGAAGCAAAGGCTTCTCTGGCCACCTACCATGACCTCTGGGGCAGGCACCCTCAAGAGGAGACCAAAGACAGTGGAGCGGCTGAGGAGGACCGAGAAGCCTCCCCGGGGGCCTGCCCCAACCTGGAAGCCAAGCATTCTCTTCCCGAAGCCTGGGGACTTTCAGATGATGATGATGAAAAGTACGGTGGGGAAGAAGCGACTGGTGTCCTTAGAGAGCAGAAAGAATTTATGGATGGCCAGCCTGCTCCCCTGCCCCTCAGCCTTCTGATAAGATCTCTGCCAGACCTTCCTGGGGAGGAGGAATCGAAGGAAGAAGCCGTTACTGGAGGTGGAGGTAACGAAGTGACCGCGTTCTCTTTTCCTCTGTCACACTGGGAGTGTTGCCCAGGGGAGGAGGAAGAAGAGGAGGAAGAGAATGGAGAAGCTGTTAGGGTGTGCCGCCCGGTGAATGGAGCCACAGAAGAAAGAACAGAGACTGAAGCAGCCACGAAGACCTCCATGTCCCCCTCATCTGTAGGCTCCCACCTCAGGGCCTGGGAATGTTGTTCGGGAAAGGAGTCTGAGGAGGAGGAGAAGGACAAACAGGCTGAGAAAGGAGATGCTGACCCAGGGCCACACTTCACAAGTCTAGCCCAGAGGCCCTCTCTCAGGACCTGGCAGCATCCATCCAGTGCGATCACAGAGGAGGAGGAGGACCGTGATTCAGAGGAAATGGGGGCTTCCTCTTCCGTCCCACTCACAAGTGCCTTCCTGAGCGACTGGGTGTATCAACCAGAAGACACGGAGGAGGAGGATGAAGAGGAGGAGGACTGTGATTCAGAAGCAACTGAAGATGAGGGAGAAGCTGAAGTCTCCTCTGCCACCCTACGGACAAGTGCCTTCCTGAGTGCCTGGGTGTATCGACCAGGAGAAGACATGGAGGAAGAGGAGGACTGTGATTCAGAAGCAACTGAAGATGAGGGAGAAGCCGAGGTCTCCTCTGCCACCCCACCCCCCAGTGCCTTCCTGAGTGCCTGGGTGTATCGACCAGGAGAAGACATGGAGGAAGAGGAGGACTGTGATTCAGAAGCAACTGAAGATGAGGGAGAAGCTGAGGTCTCCTCTGCCACCCCACCGACAAGTGCCTTCCTGAGTGCCTGGGTGTATCGACCAGGAGACACAGAGGAAGAGGAGGACTGTGATTCAACTGAAGATGAGGGAGAAGCCAAGGTCTCCTCTTCCATCTCTCTGACAAGTACCTTCCTGAGCGCCTGGGTGTATCAACCAGGAGACACAGAGGAAGAGGAGGACTGTGATTCAGAAACAACTGAAGATGAGGGAGAAGCCGAGGTCTCCTCTGCCACCCCACCCCCCAGTGCCTTCCTGAGCGCCTGGGTGTATCGACCAGGAGAAGACACGGAGGAAGAAGATGAGTATGAGGACGAAGATAATGAATCAGGAGCAGCTGACTTGGGGCCCAGCCCCTCCCTTCAGACCCAGAGTGCCCTCCTCAGGGACCAGATTTATCAGCCTGGAGAGAAAACAGACGGAGGAGAAGCTGCTGAGAAGTGGGGAGAAGCTGAGTCCTGCCCCTTCCGAGTGGCCATCTATCTACCTGGAGAGAAGCCCCCACCTCCCTGGGCTCCTCCTCGGTTGCCCCTCCGACTGCAAAGACGGCTCAAGTCTGCACAAACCCCCACCAGGCATCAGGACCTTGAACCTCTCCTGAAGACCAGAAAGGTGGGTACTGAGAACTTAGATTCTTGAGGTTAGGGAGGAGAGGGCTGGGAGCTGGCACTCCTGGGCCTGGGGACCAAAGGACTGGAGGCCCCGACTCCTGGCTCCCCCAACTTGCAGAGGGTTGCATGTGAGCTCCATTGGGAGGGCTGTGTTCACGTTAATGCAATCCTTTGCAAGAGGCTGGCCCCTGTGGGAGGAAGGAGCCTCTGAGCTCATGTCAACCCCAGGGCCCCACCTCTACCTTCAGTGAGTCAGCTGGGGAATCACTTGGCAGGCAAGATAACAAGCCAGATGACAAGCATTGTTGTGCAACTCATTTTTGTTGTTGTTGTTTCTCTTTCTCCCCACCTGCGGCCCTCTGGATCTTGTGTGTGTGTGTCTCCCCGTATCTGTGCCCGTCCATCTCCAGGTGCGCTTCTCTGAGAAGGTCTCCATCCATCCCCTGGTTGTCTGGGCAGGACCGGCTCAGGCCGCCCGCAGAGGCCCCTGGGAGCAGTTTGCCCGGGATCGAAGCCGCTTCGCCCGACGCATCGCCCAGGTCCAGGAGGAGCTGGGTCCCTACCTCACCCCTGCTGCCCGGGCCAGGGCCTGGGCACGTCTCGGGAACCCTCCCACTTCCCTGGCCACTGTCCCTGCCCCTACCCAGACCTCACCGATGTCCCCCATCCAGGCCACGCCCTTGAGCCACGCTCTGGCCTCTCCCTCCCCTCCCTGTGTGTCTCCTAGCCTAGACCTCAGTGGGAGGCGTGGCTAATGTGAAGTAGTTTTTGTGTTAACTATTTATTTATTTGAATGTAGGTTTATATAATAAATAAAGCTTTTTGTAGTAAGTAGCGTCTCCGTGTGTGTCTGAACTGACAGCATTCACTACTCCTGAGTCCCCAGGACGGTTAGGGGAATACATAAAGGCCAGCACTTTCATGGAAGATAAACTACATTTCCCATCATCCCTTAAATCTGCCTCTTCCCATCCTGAGGCTTCTTTGAACCAAGGACTGGTGGGTTTTGTCGGGTTTCTTTTTTTGTGTTTTTTTTGGCTTCTGCCTACATTTTATTAAACCTAGGACAGTTATATCCCCAAAGGGTCTGGGAGCTGAACTCACTAATTCCTAAAAAAGGGTTAAGCTCCAGTTTTCTGTGTGCTCCTTAAATACAAAGACTTATCCTCCCTACTGGCAGATGTAGTGAGTTCCCCAAGACTTTTAAACTTATAAATGTACCTGATTTCACATTTATAAATCCTATGTCCATAAACTGTTTCCTTATCTGTAAAATGCGGCTAACAACTGCACATACCTTAAGAGCTTGTAAGATCCCAAAATAAGTCATAATTAAAACAATGTTTGTTAACCTGTTCAGTGTTGGCTACTACTGTAATTATTCTTTCATCCACACATGCATGTCAATTACCCATCCTACTTATTGCGCCAACTTCAAAAACTCTTCTCAGCAGTTCAAACAAGAGTGCTCCAAATGTCCTGCACCCGGTCCAGCCTCATACCCTGCGCCTCCCCACTGGTTCCCCAGCAAGCTGATGCTACACCACCCTTTCCGAAAACCACTAATCCCCCTTCCACCTTTGTATGAGCCGCTGCCTTATGTAGCTCGTCCCTGACCTCTCTGGCTCAGCTAGCTCCTTGTGGTTATTCAGATGTAGCATAAAAGTATATATATTTTAGAGATGCCTTGCTCTGACCCAGCCACCTTATATTTTCCTCCTTTATAGCAGGCGAGCATTTTGAATTTTTGTTAAGACCCATCCCCCATGATCAGACTATGATTTCAGGAGAGCAAGTGTTGCCCATAAGCCCACTCCCTAGAGCACAGAACAGAGCGCCCAGGCGCCATCTAGTAAGTATTGGTTATTAGTAAACTCATGTAAAAAAAGGCATGCTGAGGCCCTTCCTTTAAATGAGCAGGCACAGAAGCTGATGAGAGTTGTTTATTGAATTTACTCACATGCCAGCTTCCCATCGAAACTGGACAAGCAGATGGCAAAGGCTTGGAGCGGGCAAAGTGGGAAGCGGAAGTCCATGGTGAACGTGTCTGGGGCTACACGACCAAACTGGAGCACGAGGTAGTCCGCTGAAGAGGAAGTCAGGAACTGAGGGTGTGTTATTTCCCTGCCGCGGGCCTCTGAGCCGCGAGAACTACGACTCCCGAGAGGCTGTGCGGCGCCCTTATTCCGCCCAGAATCCCGGAAGTGTGTTTACAGGGCCCTCAGCCGAGTTCCCTGGTGGCTCAGACGGTAAAGCGTCTGCCCGCAATGCCGGAGAAAATCCCCTGGGGAAGGAAATGGCAACCCACTCCAGTATTCTTGCCTGGGAAATCCCATGGACAGAGGAACCGGGTGGGCTACAGTCCATGGGGTCGCAAAGAGTCGGACACGACTGAGCGACTTCACTTTCAGCCATGTACACTACACTTCCCCATAGGCTTTGCAATAGCGTGGAGTCGGCCCTCCCTGCAAAAACGCTCAAGTGCTAATGGGACAAGTACTTTTCCTCCTGCCCCCTTGCCAAGGTAAACCGTTTCCTAGGAGCTCACGGTCATCCGGATGAACGATCTGGAAGTTCTTGACCGAGGCCCGTGTGACCCGACCATGAAAATTGAGCACGTAGGCGCCGCTCTCATCGTTCCACGATGGGGCTTTATTTTGCAGCAGGACCAGGCCCTGGCTGGCCCCCCGTTGGAGGCGACTCAGTAGCGATTCTTGTTCCTTAAGGGTAAAGTAGGAGGCGTGGTTAGCCAACTACCAACCAGCTTTTTTCTTCTGAACGCAGAATTTTGAGTCCCTAGTTTTCCCTTCCTAAGACATTTAAGTCTGACAAAATCCTCCAGGCTTATGTGACCTTATGCAACCCATCGGCCCCCTCTCCTCTTAGCACCTGTGGCCGGTCCCCTAGACCTTCCTCCTCCACTGACCCAGAGATTCTCAAGTTTGGTGGACTCACATTTTGTGGCTGGACACAGATTCTCTGGTTCTGGGCGTTGATTTCCGGAATAATAACATTCATTTTCCGGGGCCCTCGGAATCCCAAGACGTTGGTCTCCTGAGGGTGGTATGCTCTATTTGGCCTGCTTCTTTCTCCCTCCCCACCGTTCTACTCCTCTCTCTCATCCGCCCGGACACTCACATAACATACAGCCCCCAGCTCCTCCCTGATCCGAGCTGTCTCCGGAAAAAAATGTTTCCTTTCCGGATTCACCCCATTGTCGAAGATGCTGAACTTGGTGCCCAAGACATTAGATCTGCTCCAGGAGGGAAATGGTCAGAATAAAAACAATAATTATTTCTGTTTTGCTTTCCCATGTCATCTCATCAAGTCTTTCGATCCATCCTCTACATAAGACTCTTGTTCCATCTACCAGTCCCAGGTCCCTCTCTTCCTCTGGGGAGAAGGATTTTTAGGCTCCTGCCTTGGGCCTTTAGCAACGCTCTTCCTCTAAGACAGAACTCACATACACGAGCCCTCTTCTGTCACAGGAACTTAGAAGTCCCAGCTCTCTGCTGCTCAAGAAGTCAAATGTCTTTAATGCCAGCCTTGCCTCCGAAGTCTTCAGTTCTATTCCCAACCACCCTGGAGTTAAAACTTGAAGGACTACATAACCCATCAGTCCCTACGAGAAAAAGTTCTAGAACAGGTGGAACTTGTACCCTTGGACTGCTGGGAAGTGTAGTTCAATTGTCCCCTTCCTCCCACCCCTTGCCACCTGTTTAGCACACACATCAGAACTCTGCCCACCTGACTTTGCCCACAAAATTGTCCCCATCCCGAGACAGGTCTGTAGGGTCCAAGGAGATGAGGTAATTAGAGGTTTTGCTCCTTTTTCTCTTGCGCCCCGCCAGAAGGAAGTGCTGTGGATGTGATAAATAGCCCATTAGAATCGACTTCTGATATTTGGCTAGAGCTAGGGGTCCAAAACACCGGGGCTTCCCTGGTGACGGTGGTGCTAGTGGTAAAGAAGCGACCTGCCAATGCAGGAGACCTTAGAGATGAGGGTTCAATCCCTGGGTCAGGAAGATCCCCTGGAGGAGGTATGGTAACCCACTCCAATATTCTTGCCTGGAGAATCCCATGGCAGAGGACCCTGGTGGGCTACTGTCCACAGGGTCACAGAATTGAAAAGGACTGAAGTGACTTAGCGTGCACACAGGGGTTCAAAAACAAGGAAATACCATGTCCCAAGACAGAGGAAAGGGTAATGGAGCAGTAAGTGTCCTAAGGCTTGCTGGAAAGGAAAGGGAATCAGTCCTGAATATTCATTGAAAGGACTGATAACTGAAGCTGAAACTCCGATACTTTGACCACCTAATGCAAAGGTCTTCTTCATTGGAAAAGACCCTGGATGCTCAGAAAGACTGAAGGCAGGAGAAGGGGATGACAGAGGATGAGATGGTTGGATGCATCATGACTCATGGACACGAGTTTGAGTAAGCTCTGGGAGTTGGTGATGGACAGGGAAGTCTGCCGTGCTGCACTCCATGGGGTCACAGAGTCGAAAATGACTGAACAACTGAACTGAGGCTTGCTGGTAGATGCAGGGTGTCAGCTGGGTCCCGAAAGGGGAGTTTCATTTCACATCTTAATATCTCCCCCTAATCCTTTGGATATTGGGCCCAGGGCTGAGGGAAAGCCAAGGCAGGGGGTGAACTTGCCTGACAGGCAGGGCCTGGCTTTAGAATAGGGACGGGCCTCACTTGGAACATTACAGCAGGACTTCAGTGTTTCATCTGTGAAAACCCTGTCTGGCACTGAGTAGGGGAAAAGCCTCTTTCTGGGGGAGAATGAATAATTGAGAGGCGGTCACACGTGAGAGAAATGACCTGACTCAAAGGGGCGTAGCTTGGCTATCAGTGGAAAATCCACGAAGGGAAAAGCTTAGCTCCTGAGAGAGGCCGGGACCTGTCTCAGGATTGGGGGGGACTAGGGCCTAGATTTGGACCAAGTGAGAAGTGAAAGTCGCTCAGCCGTGTCCAACTCTTTTCAACCCCATGGACCATACAGTTCATGGAATTCTCCAGGCCAGAATACCCGTTCCCTTCTCCAGGGGATCTTCCCGACCCAGGAATCCAACCGGGGTCTCCTGCATTGCAGGCAGATTCTTTACCAGCTGAGCTACCAGGGAAGCCCCAACAAAAGGTGGCCAATACCTGGAGGGTCTGTAAGGGGTGGGGTTTGGGACTCTGAGGGGGCGTGGCCTAGCTGTGATAAAGGCCAGCTCAATTCGAAAGTGGACAAGCCTGGGTTATGGGATGGAGAGGGCCTATGCCACTGGGCTCTGAGAATAAAGGAGCCCAGTTCTCTGAAGGGCAGGGCCTGGCGTTGGAGCTGATTAGTCCTAGTTCAATGAAGAGCTAGGCTTCGATTCGCCTAAGTCTTGACCTCACTCAGACCCTGCGAGGTGGGACTTGTTTCCAAGCTGCCAGACCACACCTTTAGGCCGTCGGCCGCCTCCAGGTAGAGATAGTAGAACGGGAACATGCCCTTGTCTACCCCGCGCTTGTCGCGGCTGATGCGACATTGCACCGTGCGACCGCGCATCGCTGGCCGCAGCACATATGCTCTCATGTCCTCGCCCAGCCGAGGGCCTGGGGCGCAGGGAGGCGTGCGGGGCGAGTTCCCCACATCGCCGCTGCCCGCGCCGCGCGCGCCCTCGGACACCACTTCGTCGGCTGTCCCTGGGGATTTCCTCATGGTAGACTCCGGCTCCTCTTTCTTCTCTTCGAGGTCTTCGCCCTGGCCCACGCACCAAATTCAAGTTGAGAGACAGCTGAGACTCGCCCTCCTCAGCCCGCTCACCCTCCCCGGCTCCCTGCTTTGCCAACTGATGATTGGCCATCCCAGCTCTGTCTCTCGACCAAGTTTCTGTCTATTGGTCAAATATTTCAGCCGCCTGCTGATTGGCCAGTACGTTCAATTCCCAGGCTCAAACCCCAAGATCGCTTCATTTGTTGATTGGCCAGTAACATTAGCCACACCCATTTCACCTACCAATTGGAGAATCCTCTTGAAAGTACTGCCCATTCCTTTAATACCCGTGTTCACCAGGTCTATATATTAACATATAACACCGCCCAGATTTTCTCGACTGAAACTATCTCGCTTTCATTCATACCAAAATGAGTGCCATCTGGCCCTTTCCTATCACTATTTCACCCTCTCCAAAGCTCACTGCCTTTTGGTGGGCTGGGTTTTAAGGTATATGCTCACATCAATTCCGATCCTCTAGGTTGAAAATAAATGCTGCACACAAAGAACTTCTGCTAGCCCAAACATAACAGGTTCCACCCACCAGTAAAAAGGGCCCTTGATTAGACTGCAGAATTTTAGCGCCCCGCGAGCCTGAGACTAGCCCTCTTCCTCCTATATCCTTATTGGCTGTGCCACCTCCCACCTTGTTGGAGGCCAAGTCTCCAAGGCCACCGTCACCATCCATTCCAGGGCTTGATCTGGCACTGGGCACTTCGTATTCAATTCCAACATCCTGTAATTCGCTCTCGTCCTCAGCACTGGTGCCTAAGGGGTAGAAAAAAGCCCTGAAAAGACTGAGCTCAGGGCACCTGGGACCCAAGAGCTTGGGACAAGGTCATCAGTGCTAGCTGGAGAAGCTCAGAACTCCTAGGTTTCCGACTCCTACTTATTTATCATCAACCTCACTTGCCAGATTCTTCTCCTCCTCTATGTGCACAGGGGTCTATACAAGTTGAGAAGTCTGTGACTGCCCTGGATCTAAGGACAGGGAGGGGTTAAAGTCCTCTCTTTCCTTTGTCCCAGAGAGAGCATCCGCGAGACTGGGGAACTAAAATGGGAGGAGGGAGCAAATTTGGGGTTATAACCCAGAGTCCTGTTATTGAAATCACTGGTCAAGTCATGAGAATAAAAGGAAATCTCCCTACCATTGAATAGTATTAAGAAAAAGGAATGAAATACTGATAATGCTATAAAATAGATGAACATTGAAAACATGCTAAGCCAAAGAAGCCAATCACAAGAAATTATATACTGTATTATTCTATACATGAAGTGTCTAAAGAGAAATTAAGTTAGTAGTTATTAGGTCTGGGAGAAATGGGGGATGGGGCAGTGACTGATAAAATGTATAGCGTTTTCTTTTGTGGGTAATGATAATAGTCTAGAATTCATTGTGGTGTGTGTTGCACATCTCAGTAAATACACTGAAAACCATGGAATTGTAAAATTTTAAATGAGTGAATTTGTATAATATGTGAAATACATCTCAACAGAGCTATTACAAAAAAAAGGGGGAGGAAGTGCCAAATGGACCAGGGCACCAGATTTCACCCAGTGTCACAGAAATTACCAGATCGTTGGCGGGCTGGCCAGCCTTTGCGCTGCAAAAGAGTCCCCGGAGGCTCTTCACAAGGAGGTGGCGAGGCAGGAACATCCTCCACGGAGACTTCCTCCAACTCCAGATCAGAACTGCCTGGTAGTCAAGAAAGGGAGGAGAACTGGAGACTGGGATTTTTGAATACCAGGGAAGGAAGAGGGCTGGAGATGCAGATTCCTGGGTATTGGAGGAGAAGTTTCATGACCTGGACTCCTGGCGGTGAAGCATATCCGGGCCCGCGGGGGCCCTTTGGAGACATCAAGGACTGAGTGGTTCTAGACTTCTGGGTTCTAGGGGGAGTGGAGTTCTGGGGTATCAACTGCCCAAGGATTTGAGATTACCTGCTTCTGTCGGCGGTAACAGAGGGTCACGCTCGCCACTGCCATCTCCACCGCAGCTCACGGTGCCCAGGATACCGTGGGATCCAGGGCACAAATGCGCTTCTGGCACATTCTCCTGAAGGAAAGGGTTCCTGGGGCCTGGGAGAAGGTGTGGCGAGGCCCATTAACACGAAGCATAAAATCCTGGTCCTCTGAGAAGATCCGCCTCCTCGCTGGTCTCCCAAACCTCGTCCCTGATTGACTACCCAAACCCCTGAGACCCACTCAGAACCCGAACCTCAAGTCTCAAAGAAGCACAGTCCTACCACTAAACTGTCGCGATTCCGTGTGTAAACAGTCCCACGCGGGCTCTCCAGTAAATCGGCTTTCAATCACCCAGGCCTGGCCCCTGGGCTTTGCCTACTTCAGCCCTCCAGTTTCTTAGGAGCTGCGTCCCGGCGCTTTTCCAGGCACCTCCCCCAACTCTCCCAAGCCCACGAGTTCCACGACTCCTTAGACCCCGTCCCCGCACTCTCTGGGCGGTCCCCGGCTCTCCCAGGCTCCACCCTAGCCGAATCACAGATCTCTTTCGGGGCCCACCTCTACTTGCACCATACCCTGCACTCTCGATCTCTCTGGCCACGTCCCCGAACTCTCACAGGCCCCGCCCCCGCGCTCTATCAAAGCGCCCCCACCCTCCACGAGCTCCACTAGGCCCCTCCCCTCTAGGCCCTTTAGCTCCACCCGCCATCACACACCCACAGGCCCCTCCCTCCAGCCTGTGCTCCTGCCGGACTCCGGGCACCTTTCCTCACCGCTGTCAGCCGAGAAGCGTTCCTCCCGCCGCCTCGGTCTCCGCGGCCGCACTGAAGCGTCAGGATTGGCCTGAACCATGAGGGGCTCTTGGCGCTTCCGTCGCTGCTTCTTCTCAAACAGACGCCACTGCGGGAGCGGGAAAGAGGTGGGGTGGGGGGGTCTAGGAACCGAACCGGAGACTGGGGTGAAAGGGGACCTGGGGCAAGGGGAGTCCTTGCATAGGTGGGAGAGTTCCAGGCCTTCAGTCTCTCAGCAACTCCTTCCATAGAACCCTGAGTCCTGGCATCCAGGCCCCTCCTCCCGAAGGACCTAGAAGTCCTAAGGACCCAGAACTCTTGTTCCTTAGAAATTTCAGAGTCTCGTCACCAAGATTTGCTTCCTGAGGATTCCGAATTTCTGTTTTCTCGTTTCCCAATTGCAAAACTTGAGACTACGAGAGACACAACGAGGACCACTCCCAGAGCAAGTCCTGGGGGTGGGACTCCTGAGGGGGTATGGAAGATAGAAGGGGAGGGTTGGCAGGATTCCTGGGCACAGTACCTGCTGTTCCAGCTTCTGCAGTCTCATAGCGGCTAGCTCATCTCCCAGGGCCCTGAGAGAGGTGCAGGCTAATAGTGACAGCAAGCAGGGCACCCCCGTTGCCCAAGAGCCCTTCCCCTTCTTCCCGCTGCCCAACTTAGGGTTCTGAACACTTGTGAGGTCACAGAAGAGATAGAACCTGAGTCTGCTCCGCCAGTGCTTAAGTTCTTTCTCCCTGCACTGGCCTATCTAGAGTCCAGGGGTCAGAGATCTCAAGCCCCTCCTATCTCAGGACTCAAAGCCCCCAGCCCTTCCTCTTTCAGACCCAGGGGTCCTCATCTGTAGCTCCCTCCGGTTAGGTAGGTAGGACCCAGAAGTCCAAGCCCCCAGCCCCTCCCTGCAAGGCACACATCATTAGGAGACCAGAGCTGCTGAGCAGGTGTGGGCATAATCCACAGCTGCTGTGGAGGTGTGCTGCCCCCTCCATCTCTACCCTTGCCCATCCCATTTCCCCCACTTACTCTTTCTTCCATGTATCACTTTCCCGAGACATTCTGGAGAAGCAAAACAAGGAGTCAGGAACCAGACCCAACATCCCAATAGGCTCTGCCCTCCAACACCTGATCTTAAGCTTGAGATTTTCTCCTGGACCCAGGCAACCCAAATTCCAGTGCTAATATTAGTTAGGGACCCTGAAGCCTGTTCCAGCTTTCACCACTATCAGGAGCCCAGGAGTCCAGCTTGCTCTTCTCCCAATACCTAACTCTCTCCTTCACCCAGACATGAGAACTCAAGACTGGACTCCAAACACCCCATCCCCAGTGATCCCAGACCCTCAGTACCCACCTGCCTGGGATCCTGGAGACCTCTTCTCCTACCTGGAGAAACTTTTCACATTCACACCTCAATTCCTTGCCTGTCTGGCCAATTTCTAAACATAACTGACCCTCTCTTTGGAAACCAGGGACATAATCTCTGGGTCTCTGGGAAGTAAGCAGGGGAGAGAAGAGGGCTTAGAGGGAGGACGGGGGATTCCCTTGGAACCTGCCCTAATCCCCCTCCCTTCTGACCCCACCCCGCGCTCTACTTCCAACAAAGCAATGACCTTTGGCCTCTGCTGCAGCCAGGCAACCCTACTCCAGGGGTTCTAAATTGGAAGAACGTGCAAGTGTTCCTTAAAGGGACCTTCGAGGGGCCTCGTCGCAAGCTTTTCTCTCTTACATAAGAAAGTTATAATGTGACCTGTGCCAACTACTATCGATCTGTAATTTACAGCCACGTCCAGGCGAGAAAATAAATGAGAAAACTACAACTCCCATGAGCCAAAGAGGCCAAGATGCCCGCGGAAGTAGACTTATTTTGCCCCGGTCGAGAGGGAGTTGTAGTTCTCTTTGAAAGTCTCCGTTCTTTCTCCTAAAAAGCAGGATATGTGGCGTCAAAAGGTAGGACTTCCAAGAAAGGAGGATAGGCTTTCGAGAAAAGGCCAGCGACTTCGACAAGGGGCGGAGCCGCTAGACAGAGGCCCGAGGAACCCGGAGTCAGCGTGGACCAATCAGGCTGCTGAGATCGGGTCCTATGCGGGAAAGTGGGCGTGGCCTAGGGGGGAAAACACCAAGAAAGCTCCGGAGGTCCTATGCCAGGAAGACGCCCTCTGCGGTGAAGGAGAGGTAAGGGGCTGGAGGGTCCTAGACTCTTCCGTCCTGGGAAGAAGGGAGGCGGGGGACCGGAGGGCTGGAAAACTGGATCTCGGGGGAGGACCCCGGTACCTCTAGGTCCTGGGAGAAGAGGAGGCTGGGGCCTCGACCTTTGGGTTTAGGCAAAGAGGGGGTCGAGATCCCGGATTCCTGAGTCTAAGCGAAGAGGATGCTGGAAGCCAGGACTCCTGGGTCTGAGGAAGGAAAGGCTGGAGGCTCAGACTCCTAGGTCCGGATAACTAAACGCTTGGGATCTTGATTCTTGGAAGGGGGCGGGGAGCGGCGCTGGAAGTCCAGACTCCTGGGTCCAGGGGAGGAGGAGTCTTGGGACAGACATATTCCACCTCTCCGCCCCACACAGACCACGCCGCTATGCCTCCCTCTGGGCCCCGTGCAGCCCTCTTCCTTCTGCCATCTCTACTGCTGCTGCGCGCTGTTCTGGCCGTGCCCCTGGAGCGGGGGGCGCCCAAGGAGGAGAATCCCGCGACCGAGAGCCCTGTGAGTGGCCCTGCCCTGCTTGCCAGCCATGTGTTTACAGTGGTACTACAGTCCCCGCCCCCCCGTGGCCCCTGGGGGGCTACGGATGTGGCTTGGAGTTTGCCTGCCATTCTTTGCAGTCCCAGGGCTTTG
>NW_011494857.1:793470-795562 GCF_000754665.1 Bison bison bison
CCTGCCCCCCACCCCACACACACCTAAATCTCTCTGCTCCTTTAAGACGCCCTCCCCTCAAGAAGGAAGCTGGGAAAAAAAAAAAAAAGATTTCCCAGTAGCACGCTGAGCTGGTGATGTTAGCTAACTGGGGTGTTCTCACTTCAGGGAGCTCATGGGAGTTGTAGTTTAAAGTATGATGGGCATGGGGCATGGAAAATGCTCATTTATTCCAGTGCGTGTCTGTCAAACACTATGAAACCTATGGTCTTAGGGAATTTGGAACTTTAAAAGATCCTCAAGGCCAGTGCCCTGATTCGTGGCCCGAATCCTACAGCTTCCACTAGGAATGGACACGTTGCTGTCTCTGGAACAGATCATTCCGAGTTCCTGTGTGTGGTGTGGCAGGTCCCCACCCAGCAGCTGAGACCTTTGCCTTGTGAATTCTCTGCAGATACAGAAGTGCAGCTTGAGGTCCCTTTCCCTTAGTTCATTTAGAGCAAGCCCCCTGCCCTCTCAGACCAGCCTAGCTCACTGGAAAGGCTGGGGCTGCTAAGAATGGACCACCAGCGATGATAGTCAGGGAGGAAGGAGGGATCATTTGAACTGAGATCTGACAGCCTGGGCAACGGCTGTATGGTGGAGGAGAGCAGAGTGAGTAGAAGGACGCAGAGGAAGCCAGTGTGGCTTGAGACAGGGTGAGAGAAGGGGAGACGAGGTCAGAGACGGGCTGGGGCAAATCACACGGGGCCTTGTGGACCATGGTGGAGACTTTATTCTGAGGTGAATAGAAGGTTATAAATGGCGATGACAGCAGTCATAATAACACTGACAGCTCCTACTAAGTGCTGAAGGCAAAAAGAGAAGGGGGCAGCAGAGGATGAGATGATTAGATAGTATCACCAACTTAATGAACATGAGTTTGAGCAAACTCCAGGAGATAGTGAAGGACAGAGAAGCCTGGCATGCTGCAGTCCATGGGGTCACAAAGAGTCAGACAGGACTGAGCAACTGATCAACAACTAAGCTCTGAGTTAAATATTTAGCGATATTAACTCCTCTAATCCTCATAACAGCCCCTATGAGGTAGGTATTCCTTAACCTTACTTTACAGGTGAGGAAACAGAGGCACAGAGTTAAGTATCTTGACCAAGGACTAAGGTTGCAAGACTTGGCAAAAAAAGGATTTGCTCAGTTAAAATTGAGTTTCACATACACAGTGAATAATTATTAATATAAATGCCCTCCATGCAGTATCCATATTCTGAAAGTTATTTGTTGTTTTAGCTGAAATTGAAATGTAAGAAGGCATCCTAGCAGTTCCACTAGTCATTACATAGCTAGTCATTGGCAGATTTGGGATTTAGCCTACTCTGTGTGGTTGAATGATGGCCCCCAAAGATGTCCATGCCCAGAATCTGTGAATATATGGCAAAAGAGTGTTTGCGGGTGTGATTGAGTTAGGTGGAGAAGTAATCCTGTCTGGTTTGTTTTGTTTACAGAGTATGACTTTACTTTTATGAAACAAAAAAAAACACCTTGTATCTGAATACATATGTCTAGTTGCTGGCATACACAAGGGAGTATCCATGTGCAGAAAGAGTTGCAAAAACATTCCATGCTGCAAACTTTGTTTTTCTCCTTGACACTTTTCACTTTCTTTTTCACAGTTCTGTATACTGTAGTATTTTGTTGTTGAGTTGCTAAGTCCTGTCCGACTCCTTGTGACCCCACAGACTGGATCCCGCCAGGCTCTTCTGTCTGTGGGATTTCCCAGGCAAGGATACTGGAGTGGGTTGGCTATTTCCTTCTCTATGTCTGGTACTGTTCAGATGGGCCCAGTGTAACCACAATGGTCCCCTAGAACAGAGAGGCAAGAAGGTCAGTGTCAGAGGCGATGTGATGATGTAAGCAGAGGTCAGAGTGAGGCCAGGCCATAAGCCAAGGAATGCAGGCAGCCTCTGCTGCTGCTGCTGCTAAGTTGCTTCAGTCGTGTCCGACTCTGTGCGACCCCACAGACAGCAGCCCACCAGGCCCTGCCATCCCTGGGATTCTCCAGGCAAGAACACTGGAGTGGGTTGCCATTTCCTCCTCCAATGCACGAAAGTGAAAA
>NW_011494857.1:795662-808115 GCF_000754665.1 Bison bison bison
ATTCTCCAGGCAAGAACACTGGAGTGGGTTGCCATTTCCTCCTCCAATGCACGAAAGTGAAAAGTGAAAGTGAAGTCACTCAGTCGTGTCCGACTCTGTGTGACCCCATAGACGGAAGCCCACCAGGCTCCCCTGTCCCTGGGATTCTCCAGGCAAGAACACTGGAATGGGTTGCCGTTTCCTTCTCCAAAGCATGACAGTGAAAAGTAAAAGTGAAGTTGCTCAGTTGTGTCCGACTCTTCGAGACCCCATGGACTGCAGCCTACCAGGCTCCTCCATCCATGGGATTTCCCAGGCAAGAGTGCTGAAGTGGGGTGCCATTGCCTGCTCCAGCAGGCAGCCTCTAGATGCTGGAAAAAGCAAAGAAGCAGATTGTTCCCTCAAGTCTGCAGAATAAGCCCAGTCCTGCTGAACCAGTTTGGACTTGTGACTTCCAGAACTCTGTAAAAGAATAAATTTTTACAGCTCTAAGTCACTTAGTTTGTAATATTTGTTAGAGCAGCAATAGGAAGCTGTTACACCCCTAGCTGGGCAATCTCTTCCCATTTATTTTCCTCAACACGTGTAATGATTGCTACGGTAGACTGAGTTTCTTCTAAAGCCTTACTATGTGTCAGGCTTTTTATCTCATCACTTTTCACTACAGTTCTGAGAAGTAGGGAATTTTATTGTCTGTGGAAGAGTGAGACCCTGGAAAAGAAAAGTGGCAGGGCTAGGACTAGGAGCCTGGGGATTTTTGTCAGTCTTTTTTTTTTGGCCTTGCCATGAGGCATGTGGGATCTTAGTTCCCCGACCAAGGATTGAACCTGCGCCCCCTGCATTGGAAGTGCAAAGTCTTAACCACTGGACCATGAGGGAAGTTCTGATTTTTGTCTGTCTTGTTCACTGGCTGTGTTCTCTTGAACAGTGCCTGGGAAATGGTAGGGGCTGAGTGAATGCTTATCGAATGAATGACGGCTTCACTGCTTGCCAATAAATTGCAGTATGTCCACTCTGGGGGCAGTATTGGGCTTGGTGTTTACCCATGTGATTTTAATTTCATCTCCAGCACAGACAGATCTAAGAGGAGGTGAGAGCTGAGGCCCATAGGGTCGGGTAATTTGGGATTACAGAGCAACCGAGGTCACTGGCTCCAGAGCCTGTGTCCCATGGGGCAGATCTCCTGCTCAGGGCTGTGGGGTGGTCTCTGGGTCCTATCTGCAGGGCAGAACCAGAGAGAGGCCCAGGGCTGGCACTGCTACGTTCATCTTTGTTGCCCCAGGACACAGGCCTGTACTATCACCGGTACCTCCAGGAAGTCATCAATGTGCTGGAGACTGATGGGCACTTCCGGGAAAAGCTGCAGGCCGCCAATGCCGAGGACATCAAGGTGCGCTGTGGCTGGTTTCGAGCGCGCTGGGTAGGGATGAGGGGATGCGTGCTCAGAGGGCAGAGTCTGAGCCTGCGGAAGAAGTCGCTTCTCCAGGTCGCACAGCTGAGAAAGGATCTGGGCGGGGAAGACAGAATGTGTGGTGAAGTGTGGATATGGGTGGCCCATGGCTTCCAGTATCAGCTCTACCAGCTGTGTGGCCTCCCTGCGCTGTGCCTCAGCTTTCCCATCTGTAAAGTGGGGTGGTGACAGGACTATCTGATGTGTAAAAGACGTGGACCTGCACAGTGGCTGTCTTCAGTTTGTACCCTGAAAGGGCTGGTTCTGTGAGTTTGCAGCAAAGTGCTGTCCACACAGGAAGAATTCAAAACACGGGAGATGCTGCCATCACACACATCTCCTCTAACTCTCACCTTAAGCCTCCAGAGGAACTGGGATTCTTCCCATTTTACAGAGGCGGACCCTGAGGTCCTGGTAGCAGTGTTTGTCCTTCCAGGAGGCCTGGGTCTCAGTCCCTGGACTGACTGAGCCCTGAGCCCATACCCTGCCCCATCCCCTAACCCCTAAGCAGAGTCTCTTGAAAAGAATGCGCGCACACACACACACACACACACACACACACGGCTGCCTCGCTCCTCGCCCTACCCCAAACTCCTTGACCGAGGACTGATGAGGAGGGCAGCCCTGCTCCCCGCAAACCTCCCAGCATTCCTGGGGTTCTCATCTGTCCCCACTCACCTGGACCCCCCGACAATGGATGGGTGGAACCAGAGATAAATGAGCCCAGCCCGTCCCGCTGCCTAGCCAGAGAAACAGCAGTTCTGGAGCCTACCTAGCTTGTCCAAGGTCATACAAGTGCGAAATAACGTCAGAAACGCTGCCACGTAGGCAGGTGGGTTTTGGAGTGGTATGGTGCTGGGTTCCAATCCCAGCCCCTCCCCTCACGCTCTTCTGAGCAAGTGGACGCACCCCTCTGTGCCTTTCCCCCCACCCCCAGAAAAAGACAGGCTCACGCAGCACTTTCTCTGTTTCAGGGACGGGAGTGGGGGGTGTCGTGTGAATCAGCCCTCACTAAATGTCGATCCTGTTTTGGGGGCTCTGGGGCACCCCAGGAAGGCATCAGAAAGCTTGCAGAAGGCTCCAGAGAAGGCGGCTTGACCAGTGTCCCCTCTCTCCTGGGCAGAGTGGGAAGCTGAGCCGGGAGCTGGACTTCGTCAGCCACCACGTCCGTACCAAGCTGGACGAGCTCAAGCGGCAGGAGGTGTCTAGGCTGAGGATGCTGCTCAAGGCCAAGATGGACGCCCAGCAGGAGCCCAGTGAGCGTGGTGCGGTGGGCGGGGCCGGCGGCGCGGTGCGGGGGGCCGGCGGCCTCCCTCTCCTGCGTCTAAGTGATTTGGGCGGGGGGCGCCTTCGGGGCCTCCTTCTCAAGGCCTTTGTAAAATCTGTGTAGAAGATTGATCAAATTTTCTTCCTACCACAATGTACTTAAAAATTTTTTTTCTTTTAATTTGTTTGGCTGTGCTGGGTCTTCCTTGCTGGGCAGACCACCAGTGAAAGAGCAAGGGCTACTCTCTAGTTGCCATGCAGGGGCTTCTCTTGTGGTGGAGCACGGGCTCCAGGCGCAGTGGGCTTCTGTAGTTGCGGCTCCCCGGCTCTAGAGCACAGGCTAGATAGTTGCAGCGATCAGGCTCAGTTGCTCCAAGGCATGTGAGGTCTTCCCAGACCAGGGATTGAACCTGTGTCTCCTGCATTAGCAGGCAGATTCTTCACCACTGAACCACGAGGGAGGCCCCCAGATTTTCCATTTTTATAAGGACTCCTGTCATATGGGATTAGGGCTCACCCTCATGACCTCATTTTAAGTTGATCACCTCTAAAACCCTGTCTCCAAATAAGTTCTGCGATACTGGGGGTCAGGATTTGAACCCCTGTGTGAATGTGGGGGCAAGGCAGTTCAACCCATAAGGAGGCTGAGTATCATGTGCTCTGAAGCCCAGCTAATCTTCATTCTGCCTCTTCTTAGATGGTGACCTAGATGTCCCTTCCCCTCTCTGAGCCTGTTTCCACAACCATAAAGTGAGATAATGGCAGAACCTATGTGAGACTTTTGTGAAAAGTAAATGCATTAATATATTTAATGTGTTTAGGGAGCAGGGCCTGGCATATAATATGTATTTGACACATGTTGGTTATTATCATTTTCAGCATCAGACTCAATTGTGTTCATTGCCTCCTCCAGGAAGCCTTCCCTGATTGCTCCAGGCCCATTCATGCTGTCCTCTGTGACATCCTTCCATGCCCTCTGTGACCTCCTTTAGAGCACATCCAGCCCATCCAGTCCAGGATAGGGATTTTGGAAGAAGGAACATTCCATGAGTTCATGCTTTCCCCCCACTCTTCCCTCTCATCCAGACATACAGTTGGATCACCTGAACCTCCTGAAGCAGTTTGAACACCTGGACCCTCAGAATCAGCACACATTCGAGGCCCGGGACCTAGAGCTGTTGATCCAGACGGTAACTTACAGGGGACCTGAAGGCAGAGGACTGCCCCCAGGGGAAGAAGGGGACGGAGCCCAGGACTGAGCCTGCTCACCCCTGCCTGGTGTTCTCACAGGCCAGCAGGCTGCAGAGGGCTGGTTGTGCCTAAACGCCTTCCCCAGATTCTCTACAGGAAAGCAGAGTTGGGGGGTGGGGGGAGTTGGCTTCACTCACACCTGGATTCAGATCTCTCCCCTCTCTCCTCTGCGTCCTTGTTGTAGGCAAAATAACGGCCCCTTGAAAGACGTTACCTGTTCACTATATGACCTGATGCGGCAAAAGGGCCTGTGCATATGTGATTAAGCCGAGGATCTTGAGATGGGGGATGAGCCTGAGTTATCCTGGTGGGCCCTTAGTGTCATCAAAAGGGTCCTTATAGGGTTCTCTGGCATCCTAGTTTAGGATTCCAGGCTTTCACTGTAAGGGCCCAGGTTTCATCCCTGGTCAGGGAACTGAGATCCTGCCAAGTGTGTTGCGTGGCAAAGAAAAAAAGAAATTGAGTTTACTTCTGGATGTTCCCTGGGGGTCCAGTGGTTAGGATTCTGAGCTTTCACTGCTGAGGGTGCAGGTTCATTTCCCTGATCAGGGCAGCCAAGAAAAAAAGGTTTTTGTAAAAGCTGGAAAAAGCAAAGAGGATTCTCTCCTAGAATCTCCGGAGGGAGCACGGCTTTGCCAGCACTGTAATTGCAGCCCACTGAAGCTAATTTCAGACTCCAGCCTCCATACTGTAAGATGATAAGTGTGTGTTTTTTAAGCCACAAAATTGGCAGTAATTTGTTAGACTAGCCCAGCAACTAAATAGTCCTCATGTTAGAAGTGGGATCCACAACCATGCCTCGTGTGCAAAGCCAAATGTGGGGCTGGGGAGTGGCCAGGGATACTCAGGCCTGCTCCCGCCTCTGCCTCTCCCTGGCTCACAGCCCTGCTGTAGCTGCCCAGCACCCCCTGGACAGAACCCACTCCCTTCCTCCTAGCCTGAACCTGAGCCTGCTTTCCTGGCTGATTGGAGCGCCATCTAGTGGCTGTAAAGCTAATAGCAGTCATTTGATTGGGTCCATGTCTGACCTCTGTCCCTGAGGGATGTTTCTGCCGCTTCTTTCCAAAACATTCTGGAAACTCTGTGCTTTCCTCCAGCCCCACTGTCATTCTCCTGGTCTCAACCCCTATCATATTGAGAAATAGGCTTCTTGCTTCTGCCTTTCACGCATGCCAGCAGGGTTTCTCGGCACTTTTGGCATTTGGGGCTGAATAATTTGTTGTGGGGCTGTTTGTGCATTGTGTGGTGTTTAGCAGCATCCCTGGCCTCTACCCACTAGATGCCAATAGACCTCCCCCAGCTGTGACCAACAATATCTGCAGACATTGACAGCTGTCCCCTGGGGACCGCAGTCAGCCCAGGTTGAGAACCTCTGTCCCCCACACAACAGCTGTATTGGCTTTCTATTGCTGCCATATTACAAATTACCACAGACTCATGCCTTAAAACAACACAAAGGTTTCTCTCACAGTTCTGGAGGACGGAAGTCCAAAATCAGTATCACTGGGCCAAAACCAAAGTTTCTTTAGAGGCATCTGCTCCTTTCTACTTCTAGCTGCTGGGGGTTGCCAGCATTCCTTAGCTTGTAGACACCTCACTCCAGTCTCTGCTTCTACCATCACATGGCATTCTCTCTGTCTCTCTCTGTGTCCTCTCTGTAGACACTAGTCCTTAGAATTAGGGTCTACCCTCATCCAGCAGGACCTCATCTTACCTAATTAGATCTTCAAAGATCCTGTTTCAAAGAAGTCACATTCTGCAGTTCTGTTCACATGAATTCTGAGGTGGGGGAGGGGGGACCCTGGACCACCCACTATGTATTGTTATCTCCAATTTCCAGAGGCAGAAACAGAGGCACAGAGAGAATGAGTGACTTGCCCGAGGTCATACAGCGACTGGGACTTGCTCACATAACAGAGCCTAGATTTGAACCCTGGACAGAATAATTAGAGCCCTCATGTTCTTTACCCTCTTAACTGTACTGCTTTCCATTGTAAGCCACCTCATGAGCTATTCCTTAGTATTTATTCCTCCAAGATCTTGAGATTGTGGAGGACTTGAAACAGGTGAGTTAATGTTGCTATTGTGTAACCATCCTCATCTTTTTTTGAGCAAAGAAGGGAGGCTCTGTGTTATGGGGCAAGAAGTGACATTGGGACCTAAGACCCAGCACAGGTGGAACGGGGGAGGGGGGGGGAGTCCAGATTCAGAGCCAAAGGCCTGGCTATTCAGAGGTTGGAATTAGGAACTGGGTATAGAGGTGAGGTGGGAATGACCAGCTGCCTTTCCCCAGGCTACTCGGGACCTGGCCCAGTACGACGCAGCCCATCATGAAGAGTTCAAACGCTACGAAATGCTCAAGGAACATGAGAGACGCCGTTATCTGGAGTCCCTGGGGGAAGAGCAGCGGAAGGAGGCGGAGAGGAAGTTGGAAGAGCAACAGCGCCGGCACCGAGAACACCCCAAAGTTAATGTGCCTGTAAGAACCCCCATTTATGCCCAGCCCCCACCACGTCCAACTTTCCGAGCTCCACAGGAAAGCAGCTGAAAAATTATAACTCCCAGCAGACCTTAAGGCAGAGCTCCCTTTTAATGTGCCTAGCTGCCTCCAGGGGCTGCTGGGAGTTGTAGTTTTTTTGTTTGAGGGGTAAGACATTCGAGGGATGGGGGTAAAGGGTTCTCTCTAGCTTCATCCTGTGGGACCCAGCCTTCTTGCTCATGAGCCCCTGGCTCTCCCTTCCACAGGGCAGCCAAGCCCAGCTGAAGGAGGTATGGGAGGAACTGGATGGATTGGACCCCAACAGGTTTAACCCCAAGACCTTCTTCATACTGCATGGTAAGGTGGGGAGGGAGTCCAGGACCCAGGCTAACACTGAGGTCTGACCTGTCTGGGGCCTGAATGCTGGAAAGGGGTCTCCCTTATGTCATGGGGCTTAAGAATGCTGAGCCCCTCTCCCCTGGTGGTCAGAAAGACCCTGTCACTCCCTGTTGTTGGGGCCAAGATCCTGCATACAAGAGCAGGTCCTTTCTTCTGAGGTACACCAGACTTCTGGGTTGTAAGGACTGATCAGTATCCCTAACAGAGCAAACCAGGCTTGGCTAGGTATGGACCACCCCCGGCCCCCGCCCTACTTCATGGCAGTATAGAAGCCCTGGTCCCCCCGGGGGTCCTATTGCTAAGGCGGGGTATTGGGGGTGGGGGTGCTGAGCTCTAGTTACTGGGCCTCCAAGGAGCCAGGAAGCCCCTTCTGCATGCTAATTCAGGGGCATATTCCCCTTCATCCTCCTCCTGCCTGGAAACATCACCTCTGTATCCAGCCTCAAATTCCAAAACCTCCAAATGACAGGAATTTGACTCTAAATCTGGCCCGTGCTGGGTCTTATATCCTGACGTCACTTTTTTTTTTTTTTAACTGTGCCCTGAGGCTTACAGGATCTTAGTTCCCTGACCAGGGATTGAACCAGGGGCCCTTGGCAGTGAAAGCGCAGAGTCCTAACCACAGGATGACCAGGGAATCCCCCTGATGTCACTTCTTGCCAGGCCCCCTCAGGTGTGCCCAGGATCCCCACGCAAAAGCTATAGCCTGTCACCAGAGCTTAGCAGGGTCTGATTCATTTATTCAACAAAGGTTTGCTAAGTGACCTCTTAAGGACTGAGTTTCATGGAGACCCTGTGGGTACAGATGTGAACAAAAGAAAGCCTCCCTGCCATCACAGAGCCTGTGAGGAGGCAAATACTCTATTTCAGTGAATCAAAGTGACCTTGGAGTATAAGACACACTCGAATTTTATACAAACTGTCCTTTAAACTGACACACCCTCAATGATAAGATACCTCCCAATTTCATGCATGATAAAATATGGGGAGCAAAAAAAGTACATTTTTAGAGTTGGTGAAGTTGGTTCTATTGTAGATGATCAGAGAGTCACATGTACCATAGAAACAACGACATCGGAATTTAGGGTCTACAGATGATTTTTAGATAACTTGGTCTGGAAAGGTGTTTGCTAGATCAGCATTGTCCAGCAGAGCTTTCTCTGCTGATGGAAATGTTCCACGCCTGTGTTGTCCAAGACAGCAGCCGCCAGCCCAATTGCTTTTTTTTTTTTTCCATACCACACAGAGTATGGGATCCTAGTTCCCCAACCAGGGATTGAACCTGTGCCCCCTGCAGTAGAAGCATAGAGTCTTAACCACTGGATCACCAGCGAAGTCTTTTTTGAAATGAATGAGGAAGTTTATTAACCCAGCATCCTTTGTTCTTTTCTTTTTAAATTCATTTTTATTGGTGCATAGTTGATTTACAGTGTTGTGCTAATTTCTGCTGTGGCAAAGTGACTCAGTTTCAGCTTTTTTTTTTAGCTTATTTTTTTAAGCTACTTTTCCCACGTAGATCATTAGAGAGTATTGAGTAGAGTTCCCTGTGCCATACAATCGGTTCTTATTAGTTCCCATGTGTTCCATTAGTTCCCATGGCTATTAATTAAGGACTTGAAATGTGGGTTTTACAACTAAGAAACAGTATAGTGGTGGGGGTGTGCAGTTAAATTTTTAAAATTTTGTAATTGTAGTAAAATACACTTGACATAAAATCTACGATCTTAGCCATTTTTAAACGTACATTTCAATAGGGTTAAGTACACTCACATTGTTATGCAAGTGTTTTCATCCTTGCAAAAACTGAAGCTCTATGTTAATCATCAGTTCCGCATGACCTTTCCCCCAGCCCCTAGTTACTTCTGTTTTCTTTTCTCTATGATTTTTGACTCTTAACTACTTCATAGAAGTGGAATTGTACAGCATTTGTCTTCTTTGTGACTGGCTTATTTCCCTTAGCATAATGTCAAGGAAATGAATTTTTCATTGTATGTGATTGTTGCTCATTGAAATTTCATTTGCCCCGTGTAGCTAGCAGCCACTGGATGGCACAGCACAGCTCAAGAGAGATGACATTTGAACCAAGACCTCAGTGAAGTGAGGGGTTGAGTCTCACAGATACGTGTCTAAATTGGGGACACAGCAAACACAGGCCGGGGAGAATGAACTTGGTGGGTTTCCCAAGGTCACTGGAACAGAATGCTGGAAGAGAAGAATGATGAGACATGGAATTCCCTGGCAATCCAGGGGTTAGGACTCCGAGCTTTTACTTAGTTCCCCTAGTCGGGGAACTAAGATCCCACCTGCTGAGTGGCTCAACCAAAAGAAAAGAATGATAGGAAAGACTGTTGGGGGGATAAGAGCAGTTCTACAATCAGAGTGAGAAAGCTGGATTTTATTCTGTCTTGAGTGAGACACTGAAAACGGATTTTGAGCAGAGGAACTGACCTCACCTGTCAAGTGTTAACAGGATTCATCTGAGTGCTGGGTGCTGTGTCAAGGACAGGCTGTAGGGGTCGAGGGTCAAAACCAGGATCCAAGTCAGAAGTCATGAGATGCTGATGGCTGGACCATGGAAGTAGGAAAGAGTGATAGGATTCTGGATTCATCTTGAAGGTCAAGCTGGTAGGACTCAGAGATGGACTGGATGAGGACTGTAATGGAACAAGAGAGTCAAGGGTGACTCTGAGGTTTTTGGCCTGAGCAACTAGAAGGAATGGGAGAGAAAAGCAAACAAGATTGGGAGCTGGGTCTGTTCACATCAAGTTAAGAGATGTCTGTTAGACATTTAGGTGGCGATGGAGAGTAGGCAGTGGGGTATTCAAGTGTGGAGGCAGCTCATGGATGGCATTAAAGTGAGGGAAATCCATCTAAGGAAGTCTGGGCCAATTGAACTCTCCTTATGATGGCTAACGTTCTGTGTGCTGCCCAATATGGCGGCCACTGGCCATTTATGGGTATTGAATGCTTGCCATGTAGCAAGTGGGACTGATAAATTGAAACTTTAATCTTATTTGATACTGATTTAAATTTAAACAGCCCATCTGACTAGTGGCAACCGTAATGGACAAATCTGAATACTTGATAGGAAAGATGACCCTGACCCCTGGGGTACACCAAAGTGTAGAGGTCAGGGAGAGGGCAGGGCCGGCTAAGGAAAATAAGGGCAGCTGGAGAGGAGAGAATGATGTTTTGGGAGCCAAAGGCAGAAAGTCAAGTTAAAGTGCAGGCTAAAGACTAACCATTGGATTTGCAAGATCAGGGTTCCTGGCCACCTCTGTTGGGGCAGTGAGCAAGGCACATATGGCACATTGGCAGGGAGAAGCTTCTCTGGCGATGGGAGTCAGCCCTGGGGTGGTTCTCAGGGAGGTGCCGCTGACACCCCTGGATCCTGGGCAAAGGGGCTGATCCTGTAGCCAGATCACTGGTAGCTAGAGATCAAGTTATTCTGCAAGACAGTGGGCCCACGAATAGTCCCAATGGAGCCTGACCTTCATCTATTCCATTCTTGAGAATGGTTGGGAAAGGGGTGTCCTAACATCAGGTCTGTGGGGCACTGAAGTCTGAAGGCCACCATCCTAACAACCACCCTGCTGTTGCCCGTCCTCTGAGAATAGACCTCGCATCAGCCAGATCTTCTCTAGCAGATCACTTGGGGACTTGACCCACTCTGTGCTTAGTCCCCCAAGAAACCTTGTTGTCTCTTCTTCAGATATCAACAGCGATGGTGTCCTGGATGAGCAGGAACTAGAGGCCCTCTTCACCAAGGAGGTGTGTCTTGTAGGCCGTGGGTGAAAAGGATGCCCATATCAACCACATGTCCCCTTAGGATCCTCAGGATCCCCTAAGGTGCCCCTGGATGTGGGTTCAGGGTGAAAACTACAACTCCCAGCAGTCCCTTGGGCAAAAAGAGGCTGCCAGGAGTGGCAGGGTACCCCAAAGACTGATGGGAGTTGAAGTTTGCTGTGTCTGTGCATGTGGGAGTGGGGGGGTGGTGGTTAGTTTAGCCTGCGAAGGAGCATAACCCTGGACCTCTCAGTACATCCTGCCTTTCACTTGACCCTTGCAGCTGGAGAAGGTGTACGACCCAAAGAATGAGGACGATGACATGCGGGAGATGGAGGAGGAGCGGCTGCGCATGCGCGAGCACGTGATGAAGAATGTGAGTGCAGGGACCTGGGTCGTGGGCGGGGGTGAGATAGGTAGGTGGAGGAGGTCCTGCTCCGTTGCTTACCCTTACCTGGCTCCCCAGGTGGACACCAACCAGGACCGCCTCGTGACCCTGGAGGAGTTCCTCGCATCCACGCAGAGGAAGGAGTTCGGGGACACCGGGGAGGGCTGGGAGGTGAGGACATGGGTGATACTCTGGGTCCTGACTATCCCTCTCTCACAGACCTAACCCTTCCTTCAGGGTCTTTGGCCACTTCGGTTTCTCTCTGGGCCTCCCACCCTCAGCTCTCTGTTCCCCCAACCCCCTGGAATTTCTCTCCCCCCAACTCTGGCCTTTATCCTCTTTCCCTAGTTCCGGCTTAGGTCTCTCCATCCACACGCCTGGCCCAGGCCTCCCCATCTTCCCTGAACCTCCTCCATCAGCAGGGCAAGGGTGGAGTCCCCCTGCCGACGTCCCCTGTTCTCACCCTGCAGACGGTAGAGATGCACCCTGCCTATACGGAGGAGGAGCTGAGGCGTTTTGAGGAGGAGCTGGCTGCCCGGGAGGCAGAGCTCAATGCCAAGGCCCAGCGCCTCAGCCAGGAAACCGAGGCTCTGGGGCGCTCCCAGGGCCGCCTGGAGGCCCAGAAGAGAGAGCTGCAGCAGGTGACTGGCCAGGGAAATGGATCCATTCTCTGATTCCCTGGTGGCCTTTGTCCTGGTGTGTCCACAAGTGGGGAAGGCCTGGGGCCACTATGTTAATCACTGGTAGATCCATGGGTGGCAGCCGCCGCCATCTTGAGTAAGGGCAGACATTGTTCTCATCCCTGGCTGCTGCGCAGCTGCCATGTTGGATAAGGGCAGTGAGGTTGTAAGCAGGAAAGGAGGGGAAGGCCAAAGAGGGAGGAAGCGGCTTCCCTGTCCCAAGGTGTGACACAAGCCATGACAGGTAAGGGAGAACTGGATCTTTAACTAGTATTAAGTCCAACTCTCAGTGAGAGAGGAAAACTGAAGGCCCTAGAGAAAGGACTGGTCCATGACCACAGAGCAGGTTGCCATGGAGACTCAGCATGCTACCGTCTTGCCTCTGTGATCTCCCCCACCCGCTGCAGGCCGTTCTGCAAATGGAACAGAGGAAACAGCAGCAGCAAAGCCACAACAACCCAGCCCCCGGCCCCGAGGGACAGCTCAAGTTCCACCCGGACACAGGTGCTGGCCCGCTGGGCCCAGGGGCCAGGGAGGGAGCTGGGGGCCCAGACTTCCGTGTCTGAGGGAGGAGGGGCTGCGATGTCTAGCCCTGCCATGTTCTCCCTCCGTTTTCAGATGATGTACCCGTCCCAGCTCCAGCTGGTGACCAGAAGGATGTGGATGCTTCAGAAAAGAAGGTCCCAGAACAGACCCCTGAGCCTCCCCAGCTGGATTCACAGCACCTGTGATCATTCCAGGACCCCAACACTCAGGGTTCCTCCCAAGGCTGATG
>NW_011494857.1:808215-817685 GCF_000754665.1 Bison bison bison
GATGGGAGGGGGTGGAGTGTCACAATCAACCTCCTCTGGGGACCCGGCCACACTTGTGGCCTCCTGCGGGAGGGGGAACAGGCTGGCTGTTTTCTTCTCATACTGCTGCCCAGGCCCTGTATCTGCCACCTCAGTCTCCACAGCCTTCCAGTCTGTGGTCCCCTCTTTCTGTTCCCCTCCAAGGGACTTGCCTTCTCGTATCCAGTTGAGTGCTCACTGGCCTCAGCTTCACTGAGGGAAGCCCCCTCCCTCCAGGGAGGGTCTGCTCACACCTGCCTTTCTAGTTGGTTTGGCCTTGACGCCCAGGTTGTGGCCACTCCAGCATCCCGCATCCCCACAGCTGCTGAAATCCTGCCTGCTGCTCTGGGCCCAGCTTCCGCTGGTCTGTGGGGCTTCAGTGGCCCCTCAACACCTTTCTCTACATTTTGTGGGACTGGCGATGCCTCAAAGATAGTGTCTCCCCCGCAGCTGGGTGTGAGGGCCAGAAGAGTCCTCTGCATCGCTGATCAACTCTGATCCCAGGAGCCCTGACTCTCCTGACCCCTGGTTTCCAGCCATCTCAGCCCCCTCCCTGATGTCATGGCTCCTAGCCCCTTCCTTCCACATCCCCAGAAGGATCACAGAACTGACCCCACCGCAGGATTAGGTTCCAGCCCCTCAGCCTTTCTGGCTTTATCTCACACGGCTCCCTGTTCTGCTCTATATGCTGGTTCCATCCAAATACACTTTCTGGAACAAAGCCATGCCTCTGTTTCTTTGGAAACCCTGTTTCTTCTGAAACTCCACTTGTGCTTCACCTGCCAAAGCCCTCTTCATTAAGAATCAATTCAAGCATCATTTCTGAGAGGCTCCATCGTGGCATCTTTGTCTTGTCCTGATGGGTCTGCTGCCTACACACATGTGCATACCTTCAGTAGAATCCGTTCAGCCACAAGGACAGAAAACCCAAACCTAGGCTTACACAAGAAAGAAAAGTGTATTATCGCCCCAAACAAGAAGTCTCAAAGTGACTGCAAAGCCTTCAGGGAACTAGGTTCTCCCATCTGCTAGCCCTGCTGTGGTAGGTGGGCGTGGAAGGTGGGGGGAACCTGTACTCCTCTTGTCCCAAAGTGGCTGCAGCTGCTCTGGATGTCACACCTGTCTGCACTGACAACTGACGAAATTGGCAGAGGCTAAAAATCAGCCTCCTGAGCCCACCCAGAACCTGTTTACCAGAATGTTACTGAGAATGAGACAGGTCTAGTTTAGCATCCACAAAAAGGAAGAAATGTAAAGGAGGCCCCAGTGATAAAAAATTATCTGTGAGGGTCATTAACAATACATATTCTCAGGATTTCTCTGGTGGCCCAGTTGATAAGAATCTGCCTGCCAATGCAGGGGACTCGGGTTTGATCCCTGGTCTGGGAAGACTTCACATGCTGCAGAGCAACCAAGCCTGAGTACTACAACTACTGAGCCTGTGCTCTAGGGGCTGTGTGCTGCAGCTACTGAAACCTGTGTGCTCTAGAGCCCATACTCCACAAGAAGAGAAGCCACAGCAATGATGAGGCCTCGCAGCACAACAAAGAGTAGCCCCCGATCGCCGCTACTAAAGAAAAGCCCACACAGCAATGAAAACCCAGTGCAAGCAAAATAATTTAAAAACAAAAAAGCAATACATATTCCCAGATCCTGGAATGTTCAAGGAAGTTTACTGGGAAGATACAGTGCTGCACCCACCCTTCCCTTAGGAACCTCAACAATGACCTTCACAAACTTCAGCCACAGCCTCTCTGCTTCTCTTGGAAAACTGGAAGCTGGGCCTCAGTGACCCAATCTGGAAACTAGGCTTAAAATGGTAGCCACTTTGCAGCATTCTTTGAAGGATCTAATAAGCCTATACATGAGTGGCATTTCCTCTGGCCTGAAATATAAGGTTAGCAAGTAATAGCTGTTATTGGTATTAAGTGGACATGTTTATACAACTAGGGCTTCCCAGGTGGCGCTAGTGGTAAATAATCCACCTGCCAATGCAGGAGAATCGAGTTCAATCCCTGGGTCAGAAAGATCCTCTGGAGGAGGAAATTCTGCCCACTCCTGTGTTCTTGCCTGGAGAATCCCATGGACAGAGAAGCCTGGCAGACTACAGTCCACGGGGCTGAAGAGAGTTGAAAGTGAAAGAGGAGAGTGAAAAAGTTGGCTTAAAGCTCAACACTCAGAAAACTAAGATCATGGCAACAAGGACCTACTGTATAGCACAGGGAGCTATATTCAGTATCTCATGAAGTGAAGCGAAGTGAAAGCCGCTCAGTCGTGTCTGACGTTTTGCGACCCATGGACCATACAGTCCATGGAATTCTCTAGACCAGAATACTGGAGTGGGTAGCTGTTTCCTTTTCCAGGGGATCTTCCCAACCCAGGGCTCGAACCCCAGTCGCCCGCATTGCAGGCGGATTCTTTACCAGCTGAGCCACAAGGGAACTCCCAAAATACTAGAGTGGGTGGCCTATACCTTCTCCAGTGGATCTTCCCGACCCAGGAATTGAACCTGGGTCTCCTGCATTGCAGGTGGGTTCTTTACCAACTGAGCTATCAGGGAAGCCCCTCATAATAACCTGTAATGAAAAAGAATATATATATATATACACACACACACATACATATATATTCACATACACAAATATATGTGAATCATTTTGTGGTACACTTGAAAATAACATTGTAAACCAACTACGCTTGAAAAAAAGCTGTTTTGAAAAAACAAAACATAGTCTAAACTCTCCATCATGTACCTCCTCACCTTTTTCATGGGCTCTGAGCAGCCACCAGAACTCTCATAGTATAAACCCTAATATTACCAACTGATGGTGGGTAATTTCTTATAGCAACAGATGGAAATGAATGCACAGTAGCTAACAGTCCCGCAACACTTAGAATGTAGCAGGTGCTGTCCCAAACACATTATATATTATAAATAAAATTCATTTCATCCTCACAAAAGCCCTGGGAGGTAACATTCATCACTCCCATTTTACAGATGAGGCTAATAAGAGAAGCCAAGATGCTTGCCTGATGTCCCACAGCTAGTAAGTGGCAGAGTGGGGACTGGAGCCCCAGCAGGCTGGATCCAAAGTTCGCTCTCTGAAGAATGATGAGGGGTTGGTTTGGGCGGGGGGTTGGGGGGTTGGCACAGCATGAACACTCAAAAAAATTCTGATGAACAAAAGAGTTAATGTATAAATGCTATTGGTCTCTTCCTAGCACACCATCCACCCAGTCATTGCCTGGCTGACAGTTTCTGTGTGACCTTTAATTTCACAGGTTTTTTTCTAACGTTTGAATATGACACAGGTCATCATCTCCTTTCCCTGCTCCTTCACAGTTCATCACCTGCAGGGTGAGCTCTTTGACCCTTCACAAATGGCCCAATTATTGTCTGTAAATGAAACTTTCATGCGTCCCCTGCACTCCAAGCTCTCAATTCTAACTGGATTCAGCTTTTTTCCTGCATGGGTTGTTTCTTCTGTCTGGAAGGCCATCTCTGTTTCTATACCAGGAAAACCTACATCAAAATCTTGCAAAATGCAGCACTCCCCAGGCGGTGCAGTGGATGAGTCCACCTGCCAATGCAGGGGTCACTGGTTCGATCCCTGGTCTGGGAGGATTTCACATGCCGTGGAGCAACTAAGCCCACACGCCACAACTGCTAAAGCCCATTTGCTCTGGGGCCTGAGACCCCCAGCTAACGAGCCTCTGTGCTGCAACTACTGAAGCCTGAGCACCTAGAGCCTGTGCTCTGCAACAAGAGAAGTCACTGCAGTGAGAAGCCCGTGAACCACATCTAGAGAGCAGCCCCCATCTCTACAACTCGAGAAAGCCCGCGTGCAGCAGTGAAGACCCAGCACAGCCAGAAATAAGTAAATAAATCAATCCACTCTTTTCAAAAAATCTTTCAAATTGCATTTCAATCATGCCCTCATCTGCCCAGGCTTTCCTGGTCTTCAGGTTCGGCTATGAGTGCCCCCAGCCCCAGCCTCTATACTGCCGAGTGTTCCCACCATTACGACATGTATCATCCGAGATATGCAAAAAAGAAAAGTGGTTGCCTGAGGAGGCCTTACAAACAGCTGAGAAAAGAAGAGAAGCGACAGGCAAAGGAGAAAGGGAAAGATATACCCAAATGAATGCAGAGTTCCAGAGAAATATGACAGATAAGAAAGCCTTCTTAAGTGAACAATGCAAGGAAATAGAGGAAAACAATAGAATGGAAAAGACTAGAGCTCTCTTCAAGAAAATTGGAGATACCAAGGGAACATTTCATGCAAAGATGGGCACAAGAAAGGACAGAAATGGTATGGACCTAACAGAAGCAGAAGATATTAGGAAGAGGTGGCAAGAATACACAGAACTGTACAAGAAACTCTTAAAGACTCAGATAAACACGATGGTGTGGCCACTCACCTAGAGGCAGACAGCCTGGAATGTAAAGTCAAGTGGGCCTTAGGAAGCATTACTACAAACAAAGCTAGTGGAGGTGATGGAATTCCAGCTGAGCTATTTCAAATACTAAAGGATGATGCTGTTAAAGTGCTGCACTCAATATGTCAACAAATTTGGAAAATTCAGCTGTGGCCACAGACTGTAAAAGGTTCGCTTTCATTCCAATTCCAAAGAAAGGCAATGCCAAAGAATGTTCAAAATACCATACAATTGTGCTCATTTCACATGCTAGCAAGTTAATGCTCAAAATCCTTCAAGTTAGGCTTCAACAGTATGTGAACTGAGAACTTCCATATGTACAAGCTGGAGTTAGAAAAGACAGAGGAACCAGAAATCAAATTGCTAACATCCACTGGATCATAGAAAAAGCAAGAGAATTAAAAGCAAAACAAAACAAAAAAACACCTGCTTCTTTGACTATACTAAAGCCTTTGACTGTGTAGATCACAACAAACTGTGGGAAATTCTTAAAGAGATGGGAATATCAGACTACCTTACCTGTCTCCTGAGAAACCTGTATGCTGGACTGCTGGGAGCCAGCACGGGAGTGCCCACCCATGACAAAGGTCATGCGGAGAGGCCTGATATGCAAAGGCGAGTCAGGGCTCAAGGGGCCCCCCTGGACCTGCCCGAGCATCTACACCAAAACCAGAATCTGTTTTACTATTTTATGACTTTCACCAACTCTTCTGACATTAACGCGGGGCTATCCCCGACCACCTTTCTCTGTAAGAAAATCAACTTAAAATTCTAGTTAATATGTCTCCTGGGCATAATAGGAGTGTTTCAATTCAAACCCCTCTGATGACTTTCTAGCTTGCCTGACAGGTTTGTTCAGATTCACAGCCTCTCAACCATGAGAGGCATGGGAAGCTTAAGACATTCTAACAATGCAGAGCTTCTCAGAGAGTTAAAATTGTTAGAATAGAACTAGTAGAGGATTTCTTTGTTGAGCTAATGCTTGCTGCCAAGTTTCCATATCCCTTACCTACTGTGTCCCTGGGAGTGTATTGATTAATATTTTGATGTATAAAAATGTAAGTAGTAGCTTTAATGTTTGTAACCTTGGACCCTTGAGTTAATTCTTTTCTTGTTATAGCCCACCACACTTTTGCCCTATAGGAATGCAACTTCATCTAATGCTTTCAGAGGGTGGCACCTGACTTTAGAATAATCACCTTTAGAGAAAAATAAGTTTTCTGAAGGGTCATAAAATGTTAACAGGCCTCCTGGCCTGAAGATGATGTAAATTACCTAAAACTTTTGCATATGATAAGTTTGCAGAAAGAAAGCTTGGCTTTGATAAGGATCAAGGACTGCTGACCTTGCATGACTCTACCTGCCACCCCCACCCCCACCTCCCATTATCCTCTATGCACAACTTAAGGTATAAAAACTACTTTGGAAGATAAAGTGCGGGCCTTGCTCACCTAAGCTTGGTCTCCGCATGTCATTCTTTCTCTTTCCTTTTCCTATTCAGGCTGATTCCATGGAGCGCAGGGGCTCTCTGCATTCACTTTCCTGCCTGGGCTTCTAAGACCCACTCGAGAAGGTGCCTAAGGTGGGGCACCTCCTGCGATTTGAGAGGGCACCTGTAGCCTACGTGAACAGAGTAAGTCCCGTGCTGGGGCTTTATTGCAACAGTTAGAACTGGACATGGAATAACAAACTGGGAAAGGAGTACGTCAAGGCTGTATATTGTCTCCCTGCTTATTTCACTTCTCTGCCGAGTAAATCAGGCAAAATCACCAACTGGTTGACTTGCAAGCTGGAATCAAGATTGTCAGGAGAAATATCAACAACCTCAGATATGCAGATATCACTCTAATGGCAGAAAGTGAAGAGGAACTAAAGAGGTTCTTGGATGAAGCTCTTTAGTTAAAGAGGAGAGTGAAAAATCTGGCTTAAAACTCAACATTCAAAAAACTAAGATCATGGCATCCTGTTTTGTCACTTCATGGCAAATGAATAGGGGAAAAAGTGGAAACCATGACAGACTTTGTTTTCTCGGGCTCCAAAATCACTGCAGACGGTGACTGCAGCCATGAATTTTTTTTAAAGTAGCTTTCTTCTTGGAAAGAAAGAAAGCTATGACAAAGCTAGACAGCATATTACAAAGCAGGGACATCACTTTGCTGACAAAAGTCTGTATAGTCAAAGCTATGGTTTTTCCAGTAGTCGTGTATGGATGTAGGAGTTGGGCCACAAAGAAGGCTGAGCATTAGAGAACTGATGCTTTTGAATGGTGGTGCTGGAGAAGATTCTTGAGAGTCCCTTGGACTGCAAGGAGATCAAACAAGTCAATCCTACAGGAAATCAACCCTGAATATTCACTGGAAAGCCTGATGCTGAAGCTGAAGCCCCAGTACTTTGGCCACTTGATGTGAAAAGCCGACTCATTGGAAAAGACTGGGTAAGACTGCTGGGTAAGACTGGGTAAATGCTGGGTAAGACTAAGGGCAGGAGGAGAAGGAGGCGACAGCAGATTAAATGTCTATAAGGAAAATTGACGAATTTGTTGTGGGTGAAGTTGGCCAGTCTTTTTATTTATTGCTCACGTTCCTAGCTAAAAATGATCATGGTTTTCTGGGTCTGTTTCTGCGTCAGTAAATAGGGCACAATAGAATCTCACTCGCAGGTTTGTGGTGAGAAATTAGGGATGGGGAAAGGAAAGCACGGAGCTAGAGGCCTTGGACTTCCACGGGCGTTCTATAAATATTAATAGTTAAGAAATATTAGTAAAAATTAATGAATATATTACCTTTGCTATTATTATCCTCTCTCTCCCTCTGAACAGTTCCTAAGGGTACGCGGCTTTCTGAACAAAAGAGGGGTAAGTTCAAAGGCTCGAAGTTGAATGGAAAAGAAAGCGCCTCTCCTTGTGTCACATGGCTAGTCTCTAGGGAAGACGACTCTCGAAGTGTTTTTGGTCCATCCCTGTTAGGCGGAGCCTTCGGTGGGTTCTTCCAATGGGGATGCTAGAATTAAATATCCTTTGGGACTGGCAGGGCGCACAGGCGCCGTGGCCAATGAGGAGCGGCGTAAGAGCAATGGAAGCGGGGAATAGGGCCACGCCCCCCGGAGCGCCGGGCATCTGGTCCTTAACTCCCGCCGGGAAAAGGTAGGGACACTTGGGACTCCGGGTTGCGGCGATGGCGCTTCGCTGGGGCATCGTGTCGGCTGGCCTTATCTCCAGCGACTTCACGACGATGCTGCGGATGCTGCCTCGCTCTGAGCACCAGGTCCTCCCTCTCTCCAGAGACCTGGGGAAGAGTGGGCGGGGGGTCTGAGGGAGGAGGGAACTAGGCTTCTGGACTTCCGAGCCCAACAAGGCCGTGAAACAACCTCAAAATCCGTATCGCTCTTTTCTCACCTCTGTCTTTTTAACACGAATTACGCGAGGTTTGGGAGAGTCTTGATCTGATTTGTTGTGTAAGGGAGACATTTAAATATTAGGGAGTTTAATAATCGGGGTTGAATAATCGTCTGCCTCAGATCTCTTTTTCCCAAACCCAGGTGTCCAGCCCCCGGTCACCTCATCCCCCAGGACCGCATCCCCCGTCCCCCGTTATGGGAGTTATCAATTTCTCCATCCCCACGGAGGCCTTCTCCATCACCTCACTCCCATCTACCCGTCTTCCTTACCTGCCCCAGCCCCTCCAGTCTGACTCAGATGCCCCTCTAGGTAGTGGCGGTAGCGGCCCGTGACCTGAGCCGGGCGAAGGAGTTTGCTAAGAAACACGACATCCCCAAGGCCTATGGATCCTATGAGGAACTGGCCAAGGACCCCGACGTGGGTGAGTGGCCCGGGCGGCGGCGGGGGAGAGGGGGCGTCACCGGGGGTGCTGCCTTCAGGCTGCTCCGTAGAAGAAGCGAGGCTCTGCGCGATAAGCCAATCCCTCTGGGCGCCCGAAAGGACTCTGGGCTGGGAGACGGGACGATAGGATCCGGTTTCGTCTGAAATTATCTGTCCGGCATGAAATAAAGAGTAGGGGCCACACCTCCGCGGTAAAGGCAGGGCTTGAATTTCTGAGCGAGGCCTTTCAGGTTTTAAATACGACCCGTGTGGCTCGGGCTTCTGCGTTCCAGAGGAGCCTGGATGGAGAGGCAGGGCAGCGTAGTTGGACAACAGCCTGGCTCTGGAGTCAGATTGGCTGAGTGGGCATTTTCCCCTCTTCTGCTTGCCCTTCTCAGGTTCCTCATTTTTGAAACGGGCAAAATAATAATCCTACTTCTTGGTGGTGTTGTGAGGACTAAGTGAGTGAATACGATAATTTCAGAAGACTGGAAATAATCTGAAGGAAATAGAGTGATAGTAGAGAATGGTTTTATTGTTTAGTCGCTAAGTAGTGACCAACCCTTTTGTGACCCTGCCAGGCTCCTCTGTCCATGGGATTCTCCAGGAAGGAATACTGGAGTGGGTTGCCATTCCTTCTCCAGGAGCTCTTCCTGACCCAAGGATGGAACCTGAGTTGCCTGCATTGGCAGGCGGATTCTTTGCCTCTAAGCCATCAGGGAAGCCCTTCAGTTCAGTTCAGTCGTTCAGTCCTGTCCGACTCTGTGACCCCATGGACTGCAGCATGCCAGGTTTCTCTGTCCATCGCCAACTCCCAAAGCTTACTCAAACTCATGTCCATTGAGTTGGTGATGCCATCCAACCACCTCATCCTCTGTGGTCCCCTTCTCCTCCTGCCTTCAGTCTTTCAATCAGCATCAGGGTCTTTTCCAATGAGTCAGTTCTTTGCATCAGGTAGCCAAAATATTGGAGTTTCAGCTTCAGCATCAGTCTTTCCAATGAATATTCAGGACTAATTTCCTTTAGGATGGACTGGTTGGAGCTCCTTCCTGTCCAAGGGACTCTCAAGAGTCTTCTCCAACACCACAGTTCAAAAGCATCCATTCTTCGGGACTCAGCTTTCTTTACGGTCCAACTCTCACATCCATACATGACTACTGGAAAAACCATAGCTTTGACTAGATGGACGTTTGTT
>NW_011494857.1:818073-836204 GCF_000754665.1 Bison bison bison
GGGTGACAATATACAGCCTTGACATACTCCTTTCCCAATTTGGAACCAGTCTGTTGGTCCATGTCGAGTTCTAACTGTTATTTCTTGACCTGCATACAGATTTCTCAAGAGGCAGGTCAGGTGGTCTGGTATTCCCAGCTCTTTAAGAATTTTCCAGTTTGTTGTGATCCATACAGTCAAAGGCTTTGGCTTAGTCAATAAAGCAGAAGCCCTTAGCACCGTCCAAATGGGAAGCTAGAGTTTGACCACTGCGGTAGGACTTCCTACCTGCTTGGAGGAACACAGGCTCCAGGAAGCTTGGGGGCGGGGCCTCTAAACGGTGGGCGGTGCCGGAGGTCTCAGTGGGTGGGGCTATTGATCTCTACCTTTCTCCTCCCGCCATAGAGGTGGCCTACATTGGCACCCAGCACCCCCAGCACAAGGCCGCAGTGTTACTCTGCCTGACAGCGGGCAAGGCTGTGTTGTGCGAAAAGCCCATGGGTGTGAACGCCGCGGAAGTGCGCGAAATGGTTGCTGAGGCCCGATCCCGAGGCCTCTTCTTTATGGAGGTGAGGGTGGAGGGCCCTTCCAATATCCCAATTAGAGCTACTTGCTATGGCTAAACGTGATTGTCGGTCAACAGTTTTGGAGGAACACAAGGGTGGATTGCCAAGATTTAAGATGACTACAAAATGAACCAGGGTCCTTGCGTTTGTCGGGATGCCGTTGAGCTATGTCAGGGAATCTACTAGCAACATCTCCCCATGGGTGGGAGTCATTGCTTTTGGCCCTTAGCAAACATGGCCGCCTGAAGGATTGTGCGTCAGCGTCTCCAAAAAAAGATGCTGATAGTGAAAGGAGCACAAAAACCGCAATGGGCTTAGTTTGGGTGGATTTACAAAGTTAGAGATCCGAAGTAGCAAGGAACCCCCTACCAAACCTCAGTGTCAAACTGCCTTTGTTTTTACCCTTATCAGACTTGGCTACCTATAGGGACCTCTGACATCTTGCAAATTGCCAGTAATTAAAATGGCCACCAACACCAATGGCTAATGCCAGAAGTTAAGATGGCCACCACATGACACCATCCGCCCCACCACCACCCCAAGCTTTTTTCATGTTAAGGAGTATTATGGTTCTTTTTCCTTTTTGGCCACACCAAGAGGCATGTGGAACTTTCCTGAATAGGGATGGAACCTGTGCCCCCTTTGGAAGCCCAGTGTCTTAACTGCTGGACCACCACCAGGGAAGTCTGAGTATTATGGTTTTTAAACATTTTGCTGTAGGTTCTGCCAGTAGTCACAATAGCTCTTACTTCCCCATGTTCTGTCTAGTTATCATACGCTCAGTATTGCTGAGCCTCCTAGACTGCAAAGTTCTATGTGCCCAAGAAGTAGTCGAGATAGCAGTGCCAAAATTCTGTGAATTTATTATTTCTTCATTTTTATTGGCACCTAATGTGTACCAGATTCAATCCTAGGAACTGGGGATTCATAACATACAAGACAGAGGCTCAGTTTTCAAGGAGCTCAAGATCACTTTAGGTCATGGAAAAGGGGTAACCCCAATGTCCATGGACATGGGCTTTTGTGGACATAGGACTGAGCTGTTCATGGAGCACAGACACCCTGTCCCAACTTGGGTGATGATCAAGGAGGTTTCTTGTGGGTAGAGGCCAGAGAGGGAAAACAGAGTTAAGACTTAAAACAAGAATTTGCAGATTTCATTTCATTAGTATGAAATTTTGGAGAAGGCAATGGCACCCCACTCCAGTACTCTTGCCTGGAAAATCCCATGGACGGAGGAGCCTGGTAGGCTGCAGACCATGGGGTCGCGAAGTGTCGGACACGACTGAGCGACTTCACTTTCACTTTTCCCTTTCATGCACTGGAGAAGGAAATGGCAACCCACTCCAGTGTTCTTGCCTGGAGAATCCCAGGGACGGGGGAGCCTGGTGGGCCACCGTCTATGGGGTCGCACAGAGTCGGACACGACTGAAGCGACTTAGCAGCAGCAGCAGCAGTACGAAATTTATCTTGGACAGGTCAAGATTTCTGGCTTTAGAGTCAGAGGACTCTAGATTCCAGTTGCCCAGTTCCTAGCTCTGTGACCCTGGGCAAATAATTTGATTCAACTGAGCCTTAGTTTTCTGATTTAAAAAATGGACATAATGATAGCTATCTGGCAGAGATGTTGGGAGAACTCATTATGCACAGCATGTACATATTGTCTTGCTCATAATATATACCCAACAAATGCAAGCTGACGTTAGGCAATGGGGAGCAACAGAAGGGGACTGGGCAGGGGTGAGACAGGGTCAGCTCTTAGAGAAGGAAAGATCCCTCTGGGCCATGTGGGGATTGGACTGGAGCGGAGAGACTGGGCGTGTTAATTTGCCAGGGCTCCTATAATAAAGTGCTACTAACGGACCAGGTGGCTAAAACAACAGAGATTTCTTTTCCCATATTTCTGGGGAGTTCTTTGGTGGCCTAGTGGTTAGGATTCTGGGCTTTCACTACAGTGGCCTGGGTTTAAAACTGTGATCCTGCAAGCCTCATGGTGAAGCCCCCCCAAAAAAATAATAAAATTTTTTAGAAATAAAAAAAAAATAAAATTTTTAAAAATAAATATTTTCTCATACTCTGGAGGCTAGAGAAGTCAAGGTGTCAGCAGGGTTGGCTCCTCCTGAGGCTTCTCTCTGTGACTTGCAGATGGCAGCCTCCTCCCTGTGTCTACACATGGTCTTCCCTCTGGGCAGAGTTGTGTCCTAACTTCCTCTTCTTCTAAGGACACCAGTCCTATTGGATGAGGGCCCACCTTAATGACCTCATTTTCACTTAATTACCTCCTTAAAAAACCCCACCTCCAGGAACTTCCCTGGCAGTCCTGTGATCAAGACACCATGCTTCCAATGTAGGGGGCGCATGTTTAATCCCTGGTCAAGGAAATAAGATCCTACATGCCACGAGATGTGGCAAAACACACACACACACACACATATACACACACCAAATACTTCACATTAGGAGGTTCTGGGGAGGGGTTGGGCCTCAACATGAATTTGGTGGGGAGACAATTCAGCCCGTGACATTGGGGGACTGGTGTAATGGTTCAGATAAGGAAGGACAAGGCCGGCCTTGGGGCTGCAGGACTGGAGAGGAGAGAAGGTGGCAGAGAGGGTCAGGCTAGACACAGCCTGGGGACTGCCAGGCTGTGGAAGGAAGACAGAGGGGCCTTGTTTGGGGAGCGGTGGGTACCCACTCAAGACTGAGTCCTCAAAGAGAGAAAAACTGGTTAACTTTTGGGTCCTGATCGTTTTCCTTCTCTTCCTGCATCCTGCTTTCTTCCCTCTGTGGTCTGCAGGCCATCTGGACCCGGTTCTTCCCTGCTGTAGAGGCTCTGAGGTCTGTCCTGGCCCAGGGAACTCTGGGGGACCTTCGGGTGGTTCGGGCAGAATTTGGGAAGAATCTCACCCACGTACACCGGGCCACAGACTGGGCCCAGGCGGGAGGTGGCTTGTTAGACCTTGGCATCTACTGCCTCCAGTTCATCTCCATGGTCTTCGGTGGGCAGAAGCCAGAGAAGATTTCAGCTGTGGGAAGGCGCCATGAAACAGGTACGGTCTATCCTGGACTTGGTTGGTTGGTTGGTCAGGTCACTAAGTTGTGTCCAATTCTGCAAGCCCATGGACCGTAACATGCCAGGTTCCTCTGTCTATGGGATTCTCCAGGCAAGGAATACTGGAGTGGATTGCCACTTCCTTCTTCAGGGGATCTTCCTGGACCAGGGATCAAACCTGTGTCTCCTGCAATGGCAGGTGGGTTCTTTACCACTGAGCCACCAGGGAATATCCTGGACTAATAGGAGTGGATCCTCTCTTACTGGGAGCAGTGAACTGGGGATAAGTCTCCTCCCTGATGAGTATCAGGTTAGACAGCTAGAGAAACTTCCCACATGAAGCCACCCAAGCTACCCCCAGCCTGGGCCCAGAGTTGAGAATGTGAGCAGGGTCTGTGCTGGGACTTTGCTGTGTGATGTTGGCCAAGGGACACAACATCTCTGAGTCTTAATCAGTTACCAACTAGTTACCTAATTAGTTTTAATTAAGTAAAATGTCAATAATAGAGTTATCATAAGGAGTTAATGAAGTAATTTTTGAAGCAAATGGTAAGCAGTTATTGAATATAAACAATTATTATTTTTTGCATTTGTCTCAGTTAGCCTTTGCTGCATAACAAACTACCCTAGAACTTAGCGACCTTAAATAACAATCATTTATTAGCTTGTGATCCTGTGGGTCGGCAATTTGGGCTGGGCTCAGCTTGAGTGGTTCTTCTGCTAGTCTTAGTCGTGTAGCTGCAGTTGGCGGGCTGTCCCACTGGAGCTGGATGCTCCAGGATGGCCTCACTATGTCTTGCAGGTGTTCGTCATTCTATGGGGAGCCTTGGTTCTCCTTCACATGGCCTCTCCTGCTGGCTAACTCAGGTTCATTCATATGGTGGTCTCAGAGTTCCAGGTGGAGCAACAGGAAGGTGGACCTCAGCATGCAAACACTTTTCAGACCTTTGCTTCTACCATATTTGCCACTGTTCCATGGCCCAACATCAGCTCAGATTTCAGAGGTGGGCAAATAGACTTTACCTCCTGATGGAAGAAGCTACTGCAAAGAGGCGCTCATAGAGGAACAAGAGGAATTGCTGTGGCCATCTTTGCAAACTGCAGAAAGCAATGAATAGCCAGGAAATTAGTACTTGAGAGGAAGGTCACTCTTTAGAAAAACTGTCTCCGTCTAACATCTGGCTAGTTCCTAGGCTAAATAGTAGTTATAAAAACAGATCCTGTTTACTAAGTGCTACCTTAATAGATATTAAGGTTATTATAGATTATAACTTTAGGGTTATTATAGATATGACCTTTCTGATATATTAAAGTTGTCTCCATTTTACATATTAGGAAACTGAAGTGCAGAGAGGGGTAGTGATTTATCCAGGGTCACACAGCAGACCTGGGATAAGAACTTGGGCTTAAAAGAGAGCTGAGTCAGGGGACTTGCCTAGCAGTCCAGCGGTTGGGACTCTGCATTTCCACTGCAGGGGCCTACAGGTTTGATTTCTGGTCAGATAATTAGGCTCCCCCATGCCACATGGTGGAACTAGGATCCCAAGTTCCAAAAAGAGAGAGGGCTGAGTCAGTAGACTCCTCCATCTGTGGCCTGCCTGATGTGGAACCAGGCTAGTACTTTACCTGCTGTGTTTAATTTTTAACTAATGCTTATATATCACTTATTGTCATCTAAATAGTCTTCTAAGTACATTGTGCATTTTATAGCACTTAATGTAATACCTGAAATGGCCTTATGAGGCAAATTCTCTTATTATCCCCATTTCAGAGATCAGGTAACTGATTCTCACAAACCTATACAACAGGTATTTACAATGGAGGAAACTGAGGCTTAGAGAGGTAAAGTCTCTCTCTCTTTACTTTTTTAGCATATTTTTATTTATTTATTTAGATTACATCTTTACTGTGATATAATTCACATACCATACAATTTATTCATTGAAAGTATATAATTAAAAAAAATAAAAAAAGAAAGTATATAATTTTGTGGCTTTAGTATAGTCACAGAGTTGTGCATTTATCACTACAATCAATTTTTAAATTAATTTTTATTGAAGTATAGGTGATTTTATGGGATTTTCTAGGTGGCTCTAGTGGTAAAGAACCTGCCTGCCAGTGCAGGAGACAGAAGAGATGTGGGTTCGACCCCTGGGTCAGGAAGATCCCCTGGGGGAGGACATGGCAATCCACTGCAGTATTCTTGCCTAGATAATCCCATGGACAGAGAAGCCGGCCAGACTACAGTCACAAAGAGTTCGACACAATCAAAGCAACTTAGCACACACGTGCATGCATCATACAGCAAATGTAGCATGGAGACATAGTCGATTTACAATATTGTGTTAGTTTCAGGTATATAGCAAAGTGATTCAGTTATGCATATACTATAGCCACTCTTTTTAGATTCTTTTCCCATATAGGTTATTGCACAGTATTGAGTGGAGTTCCCTGTGCTATCTGGTAGATTCATATTAGTTACCTATTTTATGTAGTGTGTATATGTCGATCCCAATCTCTCCCACTTTATCTCTCCTGAAGTGTAATCAATTCTAGAATATTTTCATTACTCAAAAAAACAAAAACAAAAACCACCAATTTTCCCAGGCCCCTGAGCCCTAACCAACCACAAATCTGCTTTGTGGTTCTATGGATTTGCCAAATATTATTCTTGCCTGGAAAATTCCAAGGACAGAGGGGCTCGTCACGCTACAGTCCACGAGAGTCACAGAGTGTCAGACACGACTGAGTACATGAAGCCAGACATTTCATATGAATGGAATCCTGCAACGTGTGACTTTTGTGTCTGGCTTCTTTCATTTGACATGTTTTCAGGGTTCATCCATGTGGTAGGACATATCACTACTTCTGGCTTCAGTCATATTAAAGATGAAATCTCAGGACTTCCTTGGTGGTCCAGTGGCTAAGACTCTGCACTCCCAGTGCAGGGGGCCCGGGTTCAATCCCTGATCAGGAAACTGGATTCCCGTATGGGGCATCTAAAAATTTCACATGCTGCAACTTAAAAGAGCCCACATGCTGCAACTAAGACTCAGTGCAACCAAATAAATACTTAAAATTTAGGGAAAAAAAGATATCTTTCCCAAAGTTCTTCAGACGGGACTTTTTTTTTTGGTTGTGCTGGGGCTTCACTGCTACTCAGGCTTTCCCTGGTGGCAGCGACTGGGGCTACTCTGTACTCACAGTGTGGGTTTCCTGTTGCGGTGGCTTCACTTGTGGAGCACTGGCTCCAGGACACGCATAGTTTCAGCACGTGGTTCAGCAGTTGTGGCGCATGGGCTCAGTTGCGTCGCAGCTTGTGCGGTTTTCCCAGGCCAGGGATCGAATCTGTTTCTCCTGCATTGGCAGGCGGACTCTACCAATGAGCCTCCAGGGAAGCACTCAGGCAGGATGTGAGGCCAGGCTTGCCCTTGTCCTGTGCCTTCCCCAGGTGTGGACGACACTGTCACTGTGATACTCCAGTACCCAGGAGGGGTCCACGGCAGCTTCACCTGCAGCATCTCTGCCCAGCTCTCCAACACGGTGTCCGTGAGTGGTACCAAGGGCATGGCCCAGGTGAGGCACGGTTGGCTGAGCTGGGATGGCTCCAAGTACTGGGAACCAGGGCCCTTAGCGAGAGGAATAGGCCAGTCGTGGCTGTTGGAGATGGATGGGGACTGAACTTACCTCTTCCCACACCATTGATAAGAAATTCATCCTCAGCTACTAGGCCATGGGATGGAGTTTGGACCTCCAGGCTCCTTCCTGAGGGTGAACCCATTGGTCTGTCAAAAGTCCTTAGTCCTTTCTTGGGAGAAACCAGTTCTTAGTCACCACTCTCTGAGAGCAGCTATAACCTTTGGAATTGCACTCAGGACAGAATACAGGCATTATCAAATGGCAGCTTCATGGGGCTTCCTGGAGCCATGTTGCTAGAAAGAAATTCTATTCTCAGCAGAAGAATTTGTACCTTGCCCCAAACTGGAACTGCAGAATCTGACCCAGCTGTATCTCTGTATTTCCATTTTGACTTAGACTTGGGTATGGGAATAATTTAGGCTTCCCCAGGGGCTAAAACAAAATGGATAAGCAGGTGATGGGTTGTCTCTGCTCCTCCTTGCAAAGGGGGATTCCACAGAGGCAATGATAATCTGTCTTCACGGCCTGAGCACAGGGTTACAGAAAGGTTTGTTCCTGGGGAAATGAACAGACAAGACAGTCTTGTACTGTGGCAATCCTGATGCTAAGAAATAATCCTCCAGCAACCAGGGCAGGGCTAGGTTGGGTGGGGACCCAAACCCTTCCTGAGGATGGCAGGTGATCGGTGCTTAACTGACAAGAGAGAGCTCCTGAGCAGCCCTGTTGGTGAGGGCGGTGGGACCACCTCTTATCTCTTCTCTCAGCTCCTCAACCCCTGCTGGAGCCCAACAGAGCTGGTGGTGAAGGGGGAGCATAAGGAGTTCCCACTGCCTCCAGCCCCAGGCAAGGAGTTCAATTTTACAAATGGAATGGGCATGAGTTATGAGGCCAAGCATGTCCGGGAATGCCTGCAGAAAGGTAAGCATGTGGAGAACAGGGGTGGGAGGGCGGGAGGGTAGCAGGGCAAGCCTGGTAGTGGAGGTGGGTATCCTCTCTACTCATCCACTCAAGCAACTGTTTAGAACTACATCTCCCAGGACCTCCTGTGGCATCCATATGTTAGAACCATGAATTAGTGTGCCTCATGGGATTCTGGGAATTGTAGTTCTTTTGGTCTTCGGGGATATGAGTAGGAGGGTGTCCCTAACTGCACTCTCCCCCAGGCCTGAAGGAAAGTCCTGTGATTCCTCTGGTGGAAAGTGAGCTCCTGGCTGACATCCTTGAGGAGGTGAGGAAGGCCATTGGAATCACGTTCCCCCAAGACAAACACTGATGTATGCCCTGAACAAATAAAGACATGCTGGGAATTCTTTGGCTGTCCAGTGGTCAGGACTCGGCACTGTCACTTCTGGGGCCTGGGTTCAATCCCTGGTCAGAGAACTAAGATCCTGTAAGCCTCAGGGCATGGCAAAGTAAATACAAAAATTAAATAAAATAAATAATAAAGTTGTGTTTCCACAGAGATCTTGGCAGTGGTGGTTTGATAGGAGCTGGAGAGAGCCCACCATCAAAGAGGTCACTAGAGCATAAATTGGTTGGAAGGATGAGAGTGGGGGAAGGTGGGGTCAGGACTGTATTTCCCACAAGCTCCTGGAACAGACATGTGTGGGAAGATCCACAGTTTGCCTGCCTCGGCCTGTGTGACCTTGGCTGGGGAATAGTGTATGGGTAGAAGGCGTCCCTAACTGCACCCTCCCTAGCCTCTCTCTTTGTCTCGTCATCAGGAAATGGGAGATACCACACTAAACACCTTCTGGTGAGGATTAAATGGGCCCTAGCACACAGTAGGTTCTCTGTAGATGTTAGCCAATGGCCCTTCACTTTGAGGTCAGGCCTCCAGAAGCTCCAGGCTCCCATTAAGGTATAGAGAATCACGGGACTTCCCTGGTGGTCCAGTGGCCAAGATACCATGCTCCCAATGCAGGGGGCCTGGGTTCAATCCCTGGTCAGGGAACTAGATCCCAAATGCCGCAACTAAGAGTTCATATGTAGCAACTAAAGATTTTGCATGCCACAATGAAGATCAAAGATCTCAAGTTCCAAAACTAAGACATGGCACAGCCCAATAAACGAATAAGTAAAATATTCAAAACAAGGGGCTTTGCTGGTGGTCCAGTGGTAAGACTTCACCTTTCAATGCAGGGGTTCTGGGTTCGATCCTCAATTGCGGAGCTAAGATCCCACATGCCTCACGGCCAAAACAAACAAACAACAATAAAAACATAAAACAGAAGCAATATTGTAATAAATCCAGTAAAGACTTTAAAAATGGTCCACATCAAAAAAATAATCTTTACAATCAAAACAAAACAAACCTTTGCTTAAAAAAAAAAAAAAAGATATAGAGAGTCATTTCAACAGGAATGTTCACAAGCATTCAGTGGTCTTATTGGCAAAGCCTGGGTCATATGCCCTTCTGTGTGGCAGGGGTAGGAAGTCATTCCCACCCAAATTACAGAGAGTTAGAATGGGGCTGTATGTGGGCACTTGGCCAACCATTTAGGGTTAACTTTGTGCTCTAAGAAAGATCTAATTTCCATATTTTACCATAGCAGTGAGTATAGGTTAGGTTATGTTACAGTAACAAAGAATCCCCAAATCTCAGCTTAGCATAACAAGGTTCTTTCCTCACTTGTGTTATATATTGACTGAGAGTTCTGGATTGTATCTTTCTGGGACCCAAAATGACAGAGCCGCTAGTATCTGGAGTCCTGCTGGTCAAGTGTGGCCAAGGAAAGAATACCCTGGAAGCTTTTGTACAAAAACATAAATGCCCTGACGTGAAAGTGATACACATAATCCCAGAATGTATTGGCCAAAACTAGTCATGTGACCTGAATGAACTACAGAGAATCTAGGAAGTTCATATCTACCACATTCCAGAAGATGAGATGGACATATCGGTTTTATGACATTAATAACTCTCACTATGAGGAAATAAGAAATTTGGTAGAAATTTCAGAACACTGAGAGACATCAGTTAAATGAGTTTTCTATTTGCTTGTCATACCTTGTCATAGTTTTTCTTCTGAGGAGCAAGCTATGAGAAACCTAGACAGCATATTAAAAAGCAGAGACTTCACTTTGCAAACAAAAGAGCCATATAGTCAAAGCTGTGGTTTTTCTAGTAGTCACATACAGATGTGAGAGTCAGACCATAAGGAAGGCTGATTGTTGAAGAACTGATTTCAAACTGTGGTGCTGGAGAAGTCTCTTGAGAGTCCCTTAGACAGCAAGGAGATCAAACCAGTCTATCCTAAAGGAAATCAACCCTGAATATTCATGGGAAGGACTGATGCTGAAGCTGAAGCTCTAATGCTTTGGCCACCTGATGCGAAAAGTCAACTCACTGGAAAAGACCCTGATGCTGGGTAAGACTGAGGGCAAGAGAAGGCGGTGATAGAGGATGAGATGGTTGGATGGCATCACCAACTCAATGGACATGAATTTGAGCAAACTCTGGGAGAGAGTGAAGGACAAGGAAGCCTGGCGTGCTGCAGTTCATGGGGTTGCAGAGTCGGAGATGACTTAGCAACTGAGCAACAACATTGCTTATTCCAAGTCCCACTATGCATCATTCAGCTATCACCATATTGGGTTTCAGTCCTCTGCTTGCTTGGTTTCAACCATTTAATTGTTAGAGATGCCTAGATGTCACCTCTGATAGAGAAGTTTCACTGGACACATGACTGCACAGCTAAAGACTACATTTCCTAGGCTCCCTTGCGTGTGAATGGCTTTTGGCCAATGGGATGCTGGCAGCTTCTGAGTTATGGCCTTAAAAGGCAAGGAGGATGGCAACCCATCCCGACTTTCCCTTCCTGGTGTGGAGATGTCTTGGACGTCGGTGTGTCCACCTTATACTGTGAGATGGAAGTGCTGTGTTGTGAATGGTGAGGCAACAAGCTAGAATAGAAAGCTAGAAGAAAGACGTGATCATGGAAGTAAGCATGCCCCAAGATCTTCAGGATGTGTTGGCAAACTGGACTCAGGAGAGCTGATGTTTAGTTCCAGTCCAGGTCTGAAGGCCTGAATACCAGGACAGTTGACAATACAGGTCTTGTCTGAAGGCTGGCAGCTCAAGACCCAGGAATAGCCAATGTTCTAATCTGAGTCCAAGGGTGGGAAGAAAGTTAATGTCATAGTCCTAAGATAATGAGGCAGAAAGAATTCTTTCTTATTCAGAGGAGGGTCAGTCAGTCTTTTGGTTCTATTCAGGCATTTTATGCAATCTACTTTACTAAGTCTACTGATATAATATTGATCTCATGCAACAACACCCTCACAGAAATACCCAGAATAATTTTAGATCAAACATCTGGGCATCCTGTGGTCCACTCAAGTTGACACGTAAAGTTGGCCATCAGGGGCTTCCCTGGTGTCTGGTGGTTTAGAATCCACCTCCAAAGCAGAGGACACGGATTTGGTCCCTGGTCTGGGAAGATTCCACATACCATGGAGCAACTAAGCCCTTGTGCCAGAACTACCAAGCCAGCGCTTTTGAGCCCATGAGCCACAACTATGGAGCCCATGTGCCGCAACTACTGAAGCTTGTTCGCCTAGAGCCTGTGCTCAGCAACAAGAGAAGCCACTGTAATGAGAAGCCCATGCACTACAGCCACTCACTGCACCTAGAGAAAGCCCTGGCAGCAACAAAGATCCAGCGCAGCCAAAAATAAATAAAATAAATCTTAAAAAAATTAACCATCATGCTTTCTGACACTGGAACTATCCTCACTGTTAATAGCACTTAGGGTTGCAACTTCTTGGACCGTGACATGAGAGGGGAATAAACTTCTGCATTGTTTAAGCCACTGTTATGCTGATCTTTGCTAAAGCAGCTGAACTGGCGTGCCATCTTATATTTTCAAAAGATATCTCCTCTCCCTGCTCATATCCTTCCATTGAGAAGTAGAGTCTAGTTTCCCTTCCCCAGAAGTGCAGTGGGCTCCTGACTCCTACGTAGCTGTTGCAACAAGGCAGAACTGACACTGTATGCTTTTCGAGGTCAGATCAGGAAAGGCAGTGCAATTTCTTCTTTGTTAGCTGAAATTCTCTTGAAACCTTCAACCATAAGGCAATAGTTTGGCTGTCCCAAAGCCACCAAGCTGTAAGGCAACTGAAACCATCCCACACTAAAAAATCACAGGGACAGAAGGAAATGGCAACCCACTCCAGTATTCTTGCCTGGAAATTCCATGGACAGAGGAGCCTGGTGCACTATTGTCCATGGGGTTGCGAAGAGTCAGACATGCCTGAGCACGCGCACACACACGTGAATATCTGTGATGAGTATCTTTCTACCACTTTCAGCTCAGCATCTGCCAAAGTGAAATGATCACTTTTGGATTCTCCTGTCAATTTTGCTGTCCAATTTTCATCCTTTGTAGGATTTTCTGCATTGGAAAAAAGGTCAACTTTGTCCACACTCCTACTCAATAGTTTTTTAATATTTGTGAAAGTGAAAGTCACTCAGTCGTGTCCGACTCTCTTGCGACCCCATGGATTATACAGTCCATGGAATTCTCCAGGCCAGAATACTGGAGTGGATAGCTGTTCCTTTCTTCAGGGGATCTTCCCAACCCAGAACTCGAACTCAGGTCTCCCGCATTGCAGGAGGATTCTTTACCAACTGAGCCACTAGGGAATTCTTTTACTATTTATATGTAATGGCTAACCTTAGAAATTAGAATCTCCTCTAAGATTTAAAAAGAGTCTCTGAGCTTTCTTTAACTTAACTGGAAAAGACAACCATATACACAACAATGAAATTTATAGGGAAAATTGAATGTCTGTATCAGTGGATTTGTTTAACAGTTTTTGGTCCATGTATGTATGTATTTGAAGTCACTCAGTCGTGTCCGACTCTTTGCGACCCCATGGACTGTAGCCTACCAGGCTCCTCCGTCCATGGGATTTTCCAGGCAAGAGTACTGGAGTGAGTTGCCATTTCCTTCTCCAGAGGATCTTCCTGACCCAGGGATTGAACCTGGGTCTCCCGCACTGTAGGCAGACGCTTTACTGTCTGAGCCACCACGGAAGTCCTTTTCTTTGGTCCATCGTTGGTGCCTAATAAATGTTTCTTTGTGTGGATATGAAAAAAAAAAAAAAAGGAACCACACGGAAAGTCTTGAGGTTCCATGAAAATAAAGAGATGCTCCATCAAGTCCCAATACCCTTCAGTCTCCCTGCTCTTCCAGTTCTAGCCATCATCTGACTGCAGACGTTGAGTGACCCCAAGCTGGAAATGCCCAGGGAACCTGGCTCAATCTCACTATCCATGGGTCTATCAAAGATAATAAAATAACTGTTGCTTTAAGCCACTAAGCTCTGGGATGACTTGTTACACAGTGACAGTGAACCAGTACATCTAGTATAACTTTTATAACCCGATAAATGGGTTCATTTTTAATATGTCTAAGCAGAAATCCTACTCGTTGTTCTTCACCCCAGAAACTTACCTAAATCAGCCACCAGGGCCCTCTGACCCTCAATAACTTAACATCTACAGCACATTAGCCCTCTCCTCTGTGGCCCATCCTCGGTGTGCAAAGAGTTCTTCTTTGTCTGGCGTGGCAGTCAGTTTCTTTTTTTAAACTGAAGTACAGTTGATTTACAATATTGTGTTACTCTCAAGTGCTGCTGTTGTTTAGTTGCCAAGTCGTATCTGACTCTTTTGTGACCCCGTGGACTGTAGCCAGCCTGGCTCCTCTGTCAATGGGATTTCCCAGGCAAGAATACTGGAGTGGATCGCCATTTCCTTCTCAAGGGGATCTTCCCAACACAGGGATCAAACCTGCGTCTCCTGCTTGGTAGATGAATTCTTTACCACTGAGCCACCAGGGCTCTCAAGTATACAGCAAAGTAATTCAGTCACGTTGTTCAGTCACCCAGTCGTGTCCAACACTTTGTGACCCCATGGACTGCAGCATACCAGGTTCCCTGTCCCTCACTGTCTCCTGAAGTTTGCCCAAGTTCATGTCCATTGCATCAGTGATGCCGTCCAGCCATCTCATCCTCTGACACCCTCTTCTGCTTCTGCCCTCAGTCTTTCCCAGCATCAGGGACTTTTCCAATGAGTCGGCTCTTTGCATCAGGTGACCAAAATACTGGTGCTTCAGCTTCAGCATCAGTCCTTCCAATGAGTATTCAGGGTTGATTTCCCTTAAGATTGACTGGTTTGATCTCATTCTGGTCCAAGGGACTCTCCAGAGTCTTCTCCAGAACCACAGTTCGAAGGCATCAGCTCTTTGGCGCTCAGCCTTCTTTACGGTCCAGCTCTCACAACCGCACGTGACCACTGGGAAGACCATAGCCTTGACTATACGGACCTTTGTCGGCAGAGTAAGGCCACTGCTTTTCAACACACTGTCTAGGTTTGTCATAGCTTTCCTACCAAGAAGCAATAGTCTCCTGATTTCATGGCTGCAGTCACCATCCACAGTGATTTTAGAGACCAAGAAGAGGAAATCTTTCACTACTTCCACCATTCAGTCATATATATATACTTTTTGATATTCTTTTCTAAGCTGTTTAAAATTTTTATTTACTTATTTTATTTTTGGCTGTGCTGGGTCTTTGTTGCTGCACTCAGGCTTTCTCTGTTTGCGGTGAGGGTAAGTGGGGCCTACTCTGTGTAGTTGTGCTGCATGGGCTTCTCACTGTGGTGGCTTCTCTTGGGAAGCAAAGGCTCTAGGGCACTCAGGCTTCAGTGACTGTGGCGTGTGGGCTCAGTACTCCCCGGCTCTAGAGCATAGGATCAGTAGTTGTGGCTCACAGGCCTGGTTACTCTGTGGCATATAGAATCTTTCAGGACCAGGGATGGAACTCATGTCCCCTGCATTGGCAGGTGGATTCTCAACCACTGGACCACCAGGGAAGTCCTCCGCTATACATTATTATTAAAATATACTGAAGGACTTCCCTGGTGGCCCAGTGGCTCAGATTCCACACTCACAATGCAGGCGTCCCGGGTTCAATCCCTGGTCAGGGAACTGGACCCACATGCTACAACTAAAGATCCCACATACCACAAGAAGACTGAAGATCTTTCTACCACCACTAAGGCCTGGCACACCAAATAAATCAATATTTTTAAAAAGATGTCAAAAACGAAAGAGCAAATGACAATATAAAAAATTTTAAAGTAAAAAAAAGAACCAAAAAACAGAAAAGAAAGCCCTGTCCAAGTGATACAGTTGCCCTGGAGATAGCACCCATAAGAACTGGACAATTTTGGCAAATCCATCTCCTTCTCCGGGCTCTGGTTTCCTCATCTGTAAATAGCCTGTACTTATCCTAGATGTGGCTCAGAGGTTAAAGCATTTGCCTGCAATGTGGGAGACCTGGGTTCGATCCCTGGGTCGGGAAGATCCCCTGGAGAAGGAAATGGCAACCTACTCCAGTATTCTTGCCTGGAGAATCCCATGGACGGAGGAGCCACGAGGTGGCAAAGAGTCCGACCCACTGAGTGACTTCACTTTCACTATCCTAGACATATTAGTTATCTGTTGTTGTGTAACTGATTGCCCTCAAACGTAGCAACTTAAAGCAACAATAAATGTTGATTGTCTCACACAGTTTCTGAGGGTTGGCAATCCACTGAGTGGCTTGGCTGGGTGGTTCTGGCCTAGGATCTCCCATGAGGTTGCAATCGGGATGTTGGTGGGCACAGCTGTCATCAGAAGGCTTGACTGGGGCCGGAGGATGTGCTTCCAAAGCCGCTCATTCACGTGGCTGGAGGACTTGGTTTCTCCACATGTGTGTTTCCCCTGAGGATGATTGCTTGAATGTCCTTACAACATGCCAGCTGCTTCCTCTAATAAAGCAAATGATCCAAGAAAGAGCCAGGCAGAACCTGCAGTGACTTTTATGACCTAACCTTGAAAGTTACACTTTGTTATTTCCACAATATCCTATTAGACACACTGTCAGTCTATTCAATATGGGAGGGGACTATACACAGGGGTGTGAATACCTGTAGGTCTCACTGGGGGCCCATGATGGAATTGGACTTCATAGTTCTGATATAGCATCTTTATTATTGTAAACAATTTTGACTTCAGAACTATCAAAAAGGTTCCCCCCCCAACTAATTAACAGTTGTACTGTTTAGAGATCTGTGCTGCTGCTGCTAAGTCGCTTCAGCCGTGTTCGACTCTGTGCGACCCCATAGACGGCAGCCCACCAGGCCCCACAGTCCCTAGGATTCTCCAGGCAAGAACACTGGAGTGGGTGGCCATTTCCTCCTTCAATGCATGAAAGTGAAAAGTGAAAGTGAAGTCGCTCAGTCTTGTCCGACTCTTAGCGACCCCGTGGACTGCAGCCTACCAGGCTCCTCTGTCCATGGGATTTTTCAGGCAAGAGTACTGGAGTGGGGTGCCATTGCCTTCTCCATTAGACATCTGTGGCAGCATTAAAAGCCCTTTCTTCCTTTTCTGTAATTGGGATGGAAGGAGGGCTAATTCATTGGGCTGGAATAACACACAAATAAAGCAAGCTTCTAAATTAATAGAAAACACTGTTTCTCCCAAGGACATGCTTTCTTACTCACAGAGAAACTTTGTTCTCTAAAATCATCAAGCGTTAAAAATTCAATCAGTAAAAATGAAACATTGCACTCCCACTCTTGCCTGTGGGATCTAACTCATTTGATACAGAGTAGCAGCTTCAATTTCCAACTCAAGAGCAGAGCAACGGGTTTCTGGACCCAACGGTCCACACCCACATTAATCTTGTAGTTTGCAAGGATACAGAACCCTGGTTCCTTTCACAGTCCACCAACTGCTTGGCTTTGAGCCTATCATATAGTCATCACCTAAACTCTACATTTCCTCCAAACCAATAATAACTCTATCTTTTTCTCTGTCAAGATGCTCCATGATTGCTCTGCTGTGTCATCTCCATCATCTTCATGGGTCAATAAACTTTACTGTCAATAAACTTGTCAGTAAACTGGTGTTGTTAGGCTGATGGACTAAGGCACTATAATCTTCAATTTCCCTGGCTCCCAGGCACCTCTGGGAAATAGATTCCCTTCTCTTATATGCTAAACCATTCATCATTTGACCCAGCCAATTTTTCTAATCTCAGTTTTTTTTCTTCTTACTGTTTTCTTTTTACAAGGCGATATAATCATTTCCATACATTAAAGTGCGTATCTTATGTGTACAGCTCAAGGAATTTTTAAATATGTGCATGGGCTTCCCAAGTGGCTCAGTGGTAAAGAATCTGCCTGCCAATTCTGGAAACACAAGAGATGCAGGTTCAATCCCTGGGCTGGGAAAAAACCCCGGAGAAGGAACTAGCAAACGCCTCCCGTATTCTCGCCTGGGAAATCCCATGGACAGAGGAGTCTGCCAGGGGTCCCAAAGAATAGGACACCACTGAACACAGCACAGCACATGCTCAAGTAAGCACCCCAGGAGCCTCTCTTGGGGTCCCTTTCTGTCCACACCCTGCCAATCTATCACTTCTTGAACTTTAAATTCCTTCCCCCCCCACACACACACATAAACATTCATAGACATTAATCATCTGGAATGTCCTGCCTCAATAAATGCTATTTTTGACTTCTGATATTCTTTCTATCCTGCGAAGGGCTTGAGTCCCCCCTGAAACTTTTGAAAATACTGCAGGAATGATGAAAAGTTACAGCTGCGACTACTGCTTAGCCGGTAAAACGGCGCCACGACCAGTTCCTAAAGGGAAGTGCAGACTGGACAGTCACGTGATAGGGGCCGAGCTCTCCAAAAGCAGGTGAGGCAGGTGTGGTCCGGACTCCGCGCAGCCCTGCGGGGCAGAGGCGCGCGGCGGCCATTTTGAGGGGCGGTCACGTGAGAGGACGTACGCTCAGCGGGGCGCTCACGTGACCAGGGGCGTGCTGCGGCCGCCCG
>NW_011494857.1:836343-873643 GCF_000754665.1 Bison bison bison
TCCCTCCTGCCGGTGTGGGGCCGTGCGATCGCCAAGCACTCCGGCATAGAAACTCCCGGGTCCGGCGCTGCCAGCCTCCACCCACTCCCTCCCCGGGGGTCCCCGACTCTCCGGCCTCCGCATCCCGATCCCTTCCCGCCTGGTGCTCTCTGGCCCCCAAGGAGCGGGAGAACCCCATAATCCAAGCCCCGGGGGCAGGCCCGGGCTTGTCGCCGGCACCACTTCCTGGTGGGAGGGGCGGGTCTCCCCTCAGTCGCCTCAGGCCAGGGGTCTGGACCCTTGAAGTGTTTCCTCAGCCTTCTCCCCCCGCCCCGGGAAGAATGAAGGTTAACAGGCCCAGGACCCCTGCTTCTTTCTTCATCGGGGATTCAGTTGCTTGGGCTCCCACTTCACTTTATCTATGAGGGGCCCAGAAATGCAGAGCCCCCTAGCGTTGTCCTCCCCCAGAGATCAGGAGCCACTCCAGTTCCTTGGATCCTCCTAGGACCCAAGAGTCCAGGCACCTCTTCCCTCCTTTCTCCTCTAGGGCCCACCAGCTCTGAGCAGATCATGAAGACAGGGGCCCTTTTGCTTCAGGGGTGAGTTTGAGGTCTGATTATTGCGGAACGGATTTGGGGAATGAGACCCCATTCTGATTCTGTATCCCCGCAACTCCGTTCCCACCCTAGTTTCATCCAGGATCGAGCAGGGCGAATGGGGGGAGAGACACCCGAGCTGGGCTTGGAGCAGGTGCCCCAGGATGCATCCACCAAGAAGCTGAGCGAGTGTCTGAAGCGCATCGGAGATGAATTGGACAGTAACATGGAGCTGCAGAGGTGTGGCCCCTGGGACCCAGGAGTCCTGCGACTTGGCCCCTTCTCTCTCAGAACCCAGGAGTCCCAGCTCCCAACCCCCACTTCCACTGGGAGGCTGGAGTCCAGCCCCCTTTTCTTTCAGACCCAGAGGTCCAGGGTCCCATCACTCAACTCAGCATTCTGGACTCCCAGCCTTCCCGTGCCCTGGGATCTTGAAACTCCCCTTCATGGAGTCTTTTTCCCCAGTTTCCATCTTGCGGCTTTCCCCCACGATGGCCTCTTTTGATTTCAGCCTGGCTCAGGTCTTGGGTTTTATCTTTGGTTTGGGTGGACCCCAGAGTTGCCACACTGCCTGATCCTCCCTCCCCAACACTGGCTCTCCTCTCTCTTGCAGGATGATCGCAGCTGTGGACACAGACTCTCCCCGAGAGGTCTTTTTCCGAGTGGCGGCTGAAATGTTTTCCGACGGCAACTTCAACTGGGGCCGGGTTGTCGCCCTTTTCTACTTTGCCAGCAAACTGGTGCTCAAGGTGGGCGGCTGCAGGGCCCTGAGCCCAGGGAGGCTCCCTTCAGGCCTGAGAGGACCTGGGAGTCACGAGGTCAACCCTCGGGACAGCCCGGAAACCACAGAGGGAATGCAGAGAGTCAGCTATGGGCCACTCATCAGCTTTTTCATTCATGTATTTATTCACTCAGCATGGGCTTCCCTAGTGGCTCAGATGGTAAAGAATCCACCTGCTAATGCAGGAGACCGAGGTTTGATCCCTGGGTCGGAAAGATCCCCTGGTAAAGGAAGTGGCAACCCACTCCAATATTCTTGCTTAGAGAATTCCAGGGACAGAGGAGCCTGGTGGGCTACAGTCCATGGGGTCACAAGACAGTTGGATACAGCTTGGTGACTGAACAATAACATTCATTCAACAAACATTTATTGGGCTTATGATGTGTGCGACCTGTACTTGGCACCCAGGACGCAGAACAGAACTAGGTTAGGTCCCTGCTCTCAGGAAGCCCGTGTTGTATAATGACTGCTGAGCAAAGTAAACTCTGGTGACATGATTGTGCAAAGGAGCCACAAGACCATTTCTCAGAGGAGGTGACATTAAAGCCTAAGATGGAATGACAAGAAAGATGCAGTGATACATATAAAGATGGGGGGAAATGTATCCGATAGAGGGCGCAGCACATGCAATGGACCTGAGGTAGGACCAAGCCTGGTGTGTTGAGGGCAATGAGGAGGCCCACGTGGTTAGGACAGAGTAAGGAGAGGGAGAAGGTGAGTGATGAGGGCAGGTTTCAAGGTGTCTTGTGGGCCTCTGTAAAGATCAGCCAGCTTTACTCTGAGTGTAGCAAGAGTGATTGGCTGGTTTTAAACAAGAGTTAGATGACCCGATTTATAAGCAGAAAAGATTTTTCTAGCAAGGATTGTTGTTGTTCAATCACTAAGTTGTGTCCAACTCTGTGACCCCATGGACTGAAGCATGCCAGGCTTCCCTGTCCTTCACTGTCTCCCAGAGTTTGCTCAAACTCATGTCCATTGAGTCAGTGATGCCATCTAACCATCTCCTCTTCTGTCTAGCAAGGACAGCAAAATGTTGATTGTAGAATCTAGGTTGTGTGTATATGCTTCTTGACTGTGAAATTCTTTTTGTTTCTCTGAAGATTCTCATGATAAAATACTGGGGGAGGGGAGCCCCAGTAAATTATTTTGGCTACTGTGAGTAGAAAAAGGGATCTTGAGGCACAAAGGCAAAAACTGGGAAGCTGATGGGGGTACCTATAATAGGCCTACGATGGATGGCTGAGGTGGCAGCGGTGGAGGTGGGGAAGTAGATTCCTTAATGTGTTTGCAAGATTGAGCTGATGGGGCTTGAATGTAAGATGAGAGGGACGCAGTCAGGGTGGTAGGAGGGCTCTATATGGAGCTGGGGACAACAGGTGAGAAGCAGTGAGATAAAGGGTGAGAAGGAAAGCTAAGGAAGTTGAAGAGTCGGTCTTGGGTATGGGGGGTGTCAAGCCTTACCTGGCCTGAAGATCAGAAAGCCCTCTCTGGGGAAGTGACATTAGACCTGGGCTTTGAGGGGTGAATGGAAGAGGTTGAGGCCTGTTGAGGCAGAAGAATCAGCATGTGCCAAGGTCCTGAGGCAGGTGAAGAATTTGGTGGGAATGAAGATGTGGAAGAAGGGCAATGAGGTGCAGAAACCAAGAGGAAAAGTGGAATGTGTTCAAGTCAGAGCCTTCACACAGGGCCCTGTAGGCCAAGCTGCACTTTTGATTGTTCATCCCAGAGGTACCAAGGAGCCATAAGATGGTTTGTGAACAGGGCAGGTGACAAGGACGAGATCCATATTACAGTTTATGAGGCTTATTCTGACGCTGAGTGGAAAAGAGACTGCAGAAGGGCAGGAGGGAGACAGAGCGTGAGAAGGGAGGCTGGGGGCCAGTGGCCCCAGGCAGTAGGGACAAGGCTCAGTCCCTGAAGTCCCCACTTCCCATAGGCCCTGTGCACCAAGGTGCCCGAGTTGATCAGGACCATCATGGGCTGGACATTGGACTTCCTTCGAGAGCGGCTGCTGGGCTGGATCCAGGACCAGGGTGGTTGGGTGAGACCTCTAACCCCACCCCATTCCCCCACTCCTCTGGGGCCCTTGGGCCTTTCTGTGCCCACCATAGGAGTGCCCCCTTCCCTATTTTGGGGTCATATGTCTGATCAACCCCTGATTCACAGGGTGCCCAATGACCTGTCCATGACCCTTGACCTCCTCGTGACCTCTGACCTCCTAGTGACCCCTGACCTGATGCCTCGCTGCCCTCCCTGGTGCCTCCCTCCAATTCCTCTGGAATCCCTCAAGTTCTATGATAATCCTTTAACTTCCCCACTCGTAGGCCCTTGCCCCTACTTGTGCCCTCTGACCCCTCCCTGCTCCCTCATGTGCTGGCCCAGGGGCTGCCCCTTGGCTGAGTCGATGAAGTGCCTGCTGTCCCTGTCCCCAGGACGGCCTCCTCTCCTACTTTGGGACACCCACATGGCAGACAGTGACCATCTTTGTGGCTGGAGTGCTCACCGCCTCGCTCACCATCTGGAAGAAGATGGGCTGAGGCCATCAACTGCCTTGGACTTTTTCTGCATAAATTATGGCATTTTTCAGGGGGGTGGGGCGGATTTGGGGGCCATGGGAGTTTTTCTTACTTTTTTAATTATTGGGGTGGGGCAGGGTAGGGAGGCGTGGTCTTGGGGGGTGGGCACAATAAACCTCTTTCGGACCACACTTTGGAGTCTGAGTCACTGGGCCCGCTTCCTGGCTGTCGCAGGAGACCAGGCTTCATGCGCTGACCCATCTTTTTCTGAGGGTAACCAGTGCCCTCTGTGGGTCAGTGGCGAGTTAAATTGTGGCTCTGCCCTCAAGGAGCCCACAGTCCTGAGGGGAACTGAGGCGGCTTGAATCACCTGTGTCCTTGTCACAGCCAGGGTGTTGTGCTGGAGGCAGCACTGGGCCAGGCCCCAGCCTGACAGAGGCTGGGGGGGTGGTGTTGTGGAGGTCAGGACAGCAGGGTACAAAGCAGGCCTCCTGAACCCCAGGAACTAGGGCCCGGAAGCTTCCACCACATGGGACTACAGGAAGTTGTACATTTACTGAGGAGGAGAAACGGGGAAGAAGCGGGTGTGCAGGCCTCAGGAGGACTAGGAGAACAGGGGTAGGGCTCAGGCCTTTTGGGAAGACCCTTGGAGGTTGGATGGCTGAGGAGGCTGGAGAGGGTCCAAGGGAGACTCTGGAGGCGGCCTGAGCAAGAATTGTCTAGGCAGAGGAGGGACATGAGCAGAGATTGATAGGTTTTGGGGGGAGGAGTCTGGGGTCTGGCCCTGTGCCTTCAGGATGGGAGCCAGCCTGTGGGAAGATGCTGAGCTCAGAAGAGCCACTGGCCGGCCAGTGGCTAAGACCCTGTGCCCCCAATACAGGGGGCCTAGGTTCAATCCTTGATCAGGGAACTATTAATAGATCCCAAACTAAAAGATCCCTCTGCTGAAACAAAGATCCTATGTCCTCAACTAAGACCTGGTGCAGCCAAGCAATTATTTTTCTTTTAAAAGGACTTCCCCGGTGGTCCAGTGGTTAAGACTCCACCAGCCAATGCAGGGAACATGGGTTCGATCCCTGCTCTGGGAAGATTTCACATGCCACGAGGCAACTAAACTCATGAGCCGCAACTACTGAAACCCGCTCTCTAGAGCCCGTTCTCCACAACAAGAGAAGTTACCCAATGAGAAGCCCGCACGCAACTAGAGAGTAGCCCCGACTTGCCGCAGCTAGAGAAAGCCCATATGCAGCCAGGGAGACCCAGCACAGCCAACAATAAACGAAGGAAATTCTTAAAAAGAAGGGGAATCTGAAAAGGGGATTACTAAGGTCACTGAACGGAGAAGGCAATGGCACCCCACTCCAGTACTCTTGCCTGGAAAATCCCATGGACCGAGGAGCCTGGTGGGCTGCAGTCCATGGGGTCGCTAAGAGTCGGACACGAAACTGAGTGACTTCACTTTCACTTTCCACTTTCATGCATTGGAGAAGGAAATGGCAGCCCACTCCAGTGTTGTTGCCTGGAGAATCCCAGGGACAGGGGAGCCTGGTGGGCTTCCGTCTATGGGGTCGCACAGAGTCGAACATGACTGAAGTGACTTGGCAGTAGCAAGGTCACTGAGATAGTCAGAGTTGGTTGTCATCTCTCTGGCTCTCTGTTCCCCTCTGTCTTTGCCTTTCTCTGACCTCCCTGTCTCTCTGTCCCTGTCTCCCTGGGTCTCCAGTCTTTCCTCATCCCCCGATCCAACAGTCCAGCTTCAGATCACCTTTATCACACCCTTCCTCTCCCTCCACCTGAGAGCACTTTCCAGGTCACTGCTCCTCTAGGCCGAGGCTAAAGGTCTTTGGGCTGAGGTATGCAATTTGGTGAATGAATAACTCAGGCCCCATTGTGACTGTGTGCCTGGGGCAACTGCCCCTCCCCCACAGGCTTTCCCCGGAGACACCCAGAGAGGGGAGACATGGAGGTCTGAAAAAGTAGCTGTAAGGGGAGACTGAGTCACCGCCCAGAGAGAGGGGACAATATGGACACAGGCAGGAGGAGCCCAGGGAAACCATCAAGGGAACTAAAAAGATAGTAAGACTCAAGAGACAAAGCACACTCAGGGCAGCACCTTGGGGGAGGCGGTCAGACTTGGGGCCCAGCTAGGCCCAGTTCCCCGGATCCCAGCCAGACTGCAGTACACCCCCCAGGAGATGAGGTCAGTGAGCGGGCCTCACCCGCCTCCCCCCCCCCTCCCAGAGCCCCTTCCGGAGCTGAGTTCAGCATGACTCAGCACGGCTACTAGTCTGGCTCTGGGCCAAGACACCCCTTGAGGACCCCAGATACCAGCCTGACTGGCTTCCCCCTGATCAGGTGGTACCCTGCCCAAGCTGCTTGGAGAAACTTCTCTGCAAGGAGGGGCCCTGACCTCTGCCCCCAACACCCCTGCAGCCTCAGCTTTCTGCCCCAGCCCGCCAGCTGCCTCCATTAGGGCACTTACAGAGGGTCAAATTCTTGTCTTTGTTTCTCCTTTCCCCCCAAAAATGCGGAGCTCCTTGAGGACAGAGTCCTGTTGTGAACCAGATCTGCCACACAGGCACCAGCCTGGCCCAGATACACGTTAAGAACGTCCATTGGTTGCAGACAGACATCCATCCACAGGTCCCTAGGCCCTTCTTGTTTACTCAGGAACCAGGGCTTCTCTGTGATCTTGAAGAATGTGTCAGGCAAGACTGGGACAACTTCAGAGAGGTTACTTCAGAGCCAAAAACGAATTCTCAGTTTCTGGCTGCCTTCAAAATAATCTTCAGGAAATCCAGTCTCAGAGAGACCCCCCCCCCCAAGTTCCGGTTCACCCCCTCCCAAACTCAGTTCCCAGAAAAAAAAAAGAGAGGCTCCTAAAATAGCCCCTAGGTATTCCAAGTGGCCCAGACTTATCTTCCTAGGGCTCCAAAGGATTCTCCAAGACTCCTAACCTCTTTAAAAAGCCCTTACAAGACTTTCAGAAACATTTCCCCCCTCCCCACTATGGGGCTGAACCCCAGGGCTCTATAGCTGTTTTCTTAATCTTGCAGATCACCTCCAGGGTCTAAAGATCTTCCCCAGGAAGTTTCCACAAAAATATGGACTTCCACTGAACTCTAAAGCTGCAGAAACTTCCCCCGACTTTTGAACCCCAAGGCTCCAGTTCCAGAAATATCATCTCACAGTTTTCCAAACTTCTCACTGCTCCGGGGACCCTCTTATCTCCCAGAGCAATTTCCAGTCTTCTGGAGGTTTCCACACCTCTAAAGAACCCCCGGGGTTCCAGTAACGTCCATGCTCTGACACAACGCCAGAATCCAGCTTACTTTCCTGAGAGACCCCGGGGGACCCAGGGATCATTAGTTTGCAGAGCTCCCAGTGTCTTCATTAATCGTTCACCTATCAGCGAGACCCCTCCAGAATCCCTTGGCTTCCCAGAATTAGCCCCAAAGCCTTTGAATATTGCGAAAACCCCCAGCCCCCCATTTCCATTTCACAACTCCCTCCTGGTACAGGCGCGTGACTTTCCCACCTCGGGGCGGGGAGCTGGAAGCCCCATCTGCTCCTGATTGGTCACTCCCGGGCACTAGGTCCCGCCTCCCACCACTGCAGATTGGCCGACCGCTCTCCCTGACCGCCCCACTTCCGAGGGCCCGCGCGCTATAAAAGAAGCCGCCTTGTCCACAGGCTTTTGAAGTGCGCTCGGCGGCCCCGCGGATCTGTCTCTTGCTTCAACAGTGCTTGGACGGAACAGACCCAGGGACGCCCCTTGCTCCAGCCTCCGACCACCCTCCAACCTTTTTTCCAGTCGCAACCTTCGGAGTCAGCCACTCAGCTGTCCGCGATCACCGGGACCAGCCACCATTTTTTAACTCCTTATTATTACCGACCAATCATGAGCTCCCAGATTCGTCAGAATTATTCTACCGAGGTGGAGGCCGCCGTCAACCGCCTGGTTAACATGCAACTGCGGGCCTCCTACACCTACCTCTCTCTGGTGAGGTTCCCCAAGACGCCCCCAGCCCAAGTTTCCCTCAGCTGCGCACCTCAGGCCCTCTGCGCACGCGCTGGCCTTCTTTGTCCCCTTCGATAGTCAGAAGGCAGAGTCCGGTTGCCTGGCCTCGCCTCCTGCTTACCATTGTTCCCGCCATCTCTTCCTGCAGGGCTTCTATTTCGACCGCGACGATGTGGCCCTGGAGGGTGTGGGTCACTTTTTTCGCGAATTGGCCAAGGAGAAGCGCGAGGGCGCGGAGCGTCTCTTGAAACTGCAAAACCAGCGTGGCGGCCGCGCCCTCTTCCTGGACGTGCAGGTAAATAGTGTGTGGGCAGCGGACTACATCTCCCAAGAATCCCTGCGCGAGAGACCCCTTGATTGTAGCGGTTTGGGTACTGCATAGGCTCTTGGGAGACTGAGTTCAGTCTTGTGTGGGTTGTTTGTTATGGCTGGAAATGGAGGCGCAGCCGTTCACCCAAGACGCGGCGGTCCAGGACGCAGCGTGTGGTGTCTTGGGACGTGTAGTTTGTAGGATACTGAGGATGAAATATACACGCTCTTCGAGGTTTTTTTCTGGCTAAACCCTTTACTCTAGCAACTACTGGAAAATCAGTTTTTAGTCCTTTCTAGAGTGGCTAGTCGGAGAAGGCAATGGCACCCCACTCCAGTACTCTTGCCTGGAAAATCCCATGGACGGAGGAGCCTGGTAGGCTGCAGTCCATGGGGTCGCTAAGAGTCAGACACGGCTGAGCGACTTCACTTTGCACTTTCATGCATTGGAGGAGGAAATGGAAACCCACTCCAATGTTCTTGCCTGGAGAATCCCAGGGACGGGGGAGCCTGGTGGGCTGCCATCTCTGGGGTCGCACAGAGTCGGACAGAACTGAAGCGACTTAGCAGCTGCAGAGTGGCTAGTACTGAGCCGTTTCTGTTTTCGGTATAGAAGCCATCTCAAGATGAGTGGGGTAAAACCCAGGACGCTATGGAGGCCGCCCTTCTCGTAGAGAAGAACCTGAATCAAGCCCTGTTGGATCTGCATGGCCTGGCTTCTGCCCGCGGAGACCCCCACGTAAGTATCTCCTTTCACATCTGCCCATCCTAAGACCTTACCCAGAATGATACTTACATTCCAACTAAGCACTGACCATTTGAATGAGCAGATTTTCTTCTGAGCCTCCCTGCCCGATCTGTCCCATTATTAGATCTGTAAGTGGCAAGATTTTCTCTTCTGTTCCTTAGATCTGTGACTTCCTGGAGAACCACTTCCTAGATGAGGAAGTGAAACTCATCAAGAAGATGGGTGACCACCTGACCAACCTCCGCAGGCTGGCTGGTCCCCAGGCTGGGTTGGGCGAGTATCTCTTCGAAAGGCTCACCCTCAAGCACGACTAGGAGCTTCTGGAGACCAGTGGCCATTGAAGAACCCACCTAACATCAGGGCTGCCTGAAGCCCCTCTCTGCAGCTACTAGGCAGCTTTTTTAACACCCTGGAGCCCTCTCTCAAGCCTTGGACCATATGGAAATAAAGCTTTTTGCAGCATATCCTGGTTTTGTGTGTGTATCATGGTGGGGAAAAGGTGGGGTCTCTTCATAAAGCTGGTTGGACTGGGCTGGCAGGGAGAAAGGAGTCTAAGACATAACACCTGTGGGGTGTTGCAGTAGTAGGTTCTCTGCTTCGCCAGGCTGTTAACTGCCCTTCGTAAAAGGGTAGAGCCCAGATTCCAGGGAGAGTTTGGTAAAACCTGGGGTTGGTAACTGGAAGCAGACAGCTGTTAATTAGTAACTAGAAACTGGTTCAGATGAGTTATGTTGCCAGGCACTTGCTGAGCTCCGAAAGTTACTGTCTGGCTCAATTCTGGGAGGTTCAGTATTAAAATTGCCAGCTCCTTTAGTGGGTGACTTGAGAATTACTGTGTAAATTACCCATGGTAATCACAATGCACACCCAGATCTGACCTCCAAAGGCTGCTTGTGTGGAACTCAAGGCACATAATAGGTAGAATCCGGCCCGTGGGTCTTAACAGCTGAGACCACATCATGTGAAGCAGGTACTGAGCCAGGGTTCAGGGCTCAGCACTATGAAATTGCCCAAATGGGAATAGAAGCTTGAAGATGCCTTAGCAGGCAGCTGCTAAGTCCAAGCGGGGGCGGGGTGGGGGGGGAATGGGGACAAAAACTGACCTCCTACCCCCATCCTGTTTTTGGTAGACAAGCACCATGCCCTTTCTGCTGGTGGGGGAGGGGACTTCTGGTTTCTGGTACAAATAGTGGCTAACAGAAGGAAGATAACACGTCCAAATTCAAACAACCAGATCTTTCTACTCCCCTGAAAAGCGATTGGTTTGGAGATGCACATGTAGCCTAGGGAAGATTAGAACTGAAAGTTTTTTTCCACAAATAGCCATCCAGGGGACAGTAAGGCCAAAGTGCAGAGGCCAGAGTCCCTAGTAGAAACATGGTCTGAACTAGTGTTGTCCAACAGAACTTTTTGCAATGATGGAACTGTACTCTATCTGTGCTATCCAATAGGGTAGCCATGGGCCACATGTGGCCACCCTTGCATATGACTAGTGCTACTGAGGAATTTAAATAGCCACATATGGTTCATGGCTACCCTACAGGCCCTTTTTCCAGTGACAGCCCCTTTCTGCCAAAGAGCTTGAGCCAACTTTGGCACTTAAAAGTTGAGTCTAAAACAAGAGGTGCCTTTGAAATAACAGTGGAATCCAATGGCAAGCCAAATCTCTAAGACAGCAGAGTGAGACAAGGGAACAGGGACCCAGCCTTGGGCAGGGGGAGGAACAGGAGTAAAGAGGAGGGCGGGGCCAGGATTCAGGTCCACCAAGCCCTCACATCAGAATAGACCTGAGATTCTTAAATATATATGTATTTTTTCATCTCTGGACACACTTCAATCACACCCCTTCTGCCTTCCGCTCCCAACTGCAAACCAAGTGCAGCAGACACAGCACAGCACACATAAGGGGCCCCTCTCTTTCACCAAAGCTGGGGACAGGGCACAGCTTGGGGATGGAAGAGCCTCGAGGTGAGGTAAATATGGAGGTTCTAGAATCCAGTGGGCTGAGTTCTAGATCTAGGGGATGGGACCAGGATGCAGCACAGAGGCGGGGTTCTAGAATCAGCAGCTGGGACCCAGAACCCAGTGGTTTCATGGTGGGTCTAGCGGTTGAGGGTTGTTTGGGGGAGGGTGCAGGAGAAGACAGCCAGTTGTCCTCAACAGAGGGATTCCCTGGAAGCCACAGGAGTCTAGAGATATGGGGGAATTCAGATTCAGGGAAGGAGGAGTAGGGTCTGGTCCAGAAAAGGCCAGAAAGGCATCTAGACCAAGACAGTGTTCTCCAGTAGGAATGAGAAGCCAAGTGGTTCTGCCCCCACTTGCTTGGCCAAAGTGCAGAGGAAGAAGGGAGTTGGGGTGGAGGGATCCTCCAGGCAGAGTTGGACACCCCAGGGAGGGCTCCCTCAGAGTAAACAGGACTGCACTGGCCTGGAGCTCGAGTTCTGGAGCTGAAATAGAGAACCTGCACTCAGTTAAGTCCCTGAAAGGGCGCCAGCTCTGGACTTGATTGTCTCACTAGCAGAGACGCCACATGGTTTCTAGTGCTCAGTGGCGTCCTGGCCAGGCCTGCACGTGGCAGACTCTGTATGCTGTAGAATTAGTAAGCGCAAGGGATTCTAGGAGCCCCAGCATAAAAGGCAACAGAGCAGGTTTCTGAAAACCTCTGGCACCACGGCAGGGCAATGGCAGATCCCTGGCCTCTGGGACGGCCCGGGGGGGGAACTCCAGGGCACAATAAAGGCACAGTGTTGTGGATACTGGAGTGTTGGGGATTCCAAGAGCGGGGCTAGAGGGGCTGGAGTGTATGGCGGAGGAGGCGGGGTTGTGGACCCCACAGAGGGTTGAAGATCTGGAGTGAAGTTTTGAGACAGCGCCATTCCACATCCATTCTCTGGATAAGGGAGGCAGGGTTGGCGGGGCGGGGGGCGGGAAGGGATAGTGTGGGGTTGGGGATTTAGTTGCGTTCCTCGCCCAGGGAGCTGGCGGGGCTAAGGGGTTCGCTGGGGGTGCTGACTGAGCTGGAGGGCGCTGTGTCCACAGACCCACGCTTGCTCCCGGTGGAAGAGGTGCAGGAGGCACGGCGTGGCCACTCGGGGGCGCGGATGTTGCGCCGGTCCTTGGCGGCCTCCTCGTCCTCGTCGTAGCGCTCGTCATCTTCATCAGGTGGTAAGTCCCGGGGTTCCTCCTCATCCTCGCTCTGGTGCGGGCTGGAGTGTCGCGACAGCGAGGGTGATGGTGGCACTGAGGCTGGCCGTGGGTAGCGGTAGCCCTGGGTCTGTGTACGGAGGTGTGGCCACAAACCACAGAGTGAGCAGAGGCCCCCTAGAGCCAGCCTGGGCGTCCAACGTCCCAGTCGCAACGAGGCCTTGCGACTCCAGGAGGGACACCCCACCTCACCCCCCCAACCCCCTTTCTAGCTCCTGGCCCACCAGAGGGACCTCCGGATCCACTTACCGCGTCAGCCTCGTGAGGCTCATAGGTGAAGTATTCTGGAAAGGCCTTGGCCAGGGCCATGTGGCGCGCTGACATGTAGTACTTGTTGGAGGAAAAGAAGTGGGGTGGGCATCAGGGGGCAGGAGCAGACCCCGCCCCCGAGATTTGGCGGCGGGGCAGTCCTGGCTACACCTTCAATCAGATCAGCACACGCCAGGTGATTGCCATTTAACCTCTAGGCCAATCACGTCCGAGGCTCCACCCCTTATGTAGATAAGCAAGGCTGTGAATGGACAGACTCTGAGCCACACCCACTAAGAGGGTCGGGATTCTCCAATCAGGTACATCTTTGGCCACACCCTTATGCAAATAGAGAACTTCCAACCCAGGTATCTTCTGGATGATAGTTTCTTAAAGGGACAGCAAGCGTTACAAAAAAGAGAGCGTGCCCTTTGTGTCAGCTTTCGAGGCTTGGGGAATCAGACACCCAGAGCCGGAAGTGACTGATTCACCGGCAGAGGACAGGGAGGGGAGTTATACCCGGCCTAGGTATTTCCAGTCCAGAAGGTCAGAGAGGCGCTCCGTTCGGTTCCGCTGGATAATGCGCTGCCTTCGGCTCTGCTGGCAGAAACTGTAGAGGAAGGAGGTGAGCTGCGAGCAGGAATCATCCAGACTGCGGAATCGCCGGTCCAGAATGTAGATACCTGTCGGGGCCAGGACGGGGGGGTCTCAGAGAACAGACTGAAAACCTTCATTCTCTCTGGGACTCTGCGAGGACCAGGAGGCCTCCCTCCCACTGGGACTAAGGAGTCCACTCCCTCCTTTTAGTGGCCCAAGAGTCCACGCCCCTCTTTCCCAGGATTCAAATATTTCGGCTCTCAGTCCGGACGCTGACCGTAAGCTGAGGGGTCTGCGATGTGTTCCTCCATGAAGCAGCCGAATCCGGAGAGGTTGGTGGAGACACTGGGGATACCCATTACCGTGCATTCAGCTGCGGGAAGGTGTGAGAAAGGTCTGCTTACTTTCCGTCTTTACAGTATTGTCTTCAGATCAGATCAAATCAGTCGCTCAGTCGTGTCCGACTCTTTGCGACCCCATGAATTGCAGCACGCCAGGCCTCCCTGTCCATCACCAACTCCCAGAGTTCACTCAGACTCACGTCCATCGAGTCAGTGATGCCATCCAGCCATCTCATCCTCTGTCGTCCCCTTCTCCTCCTGCCCCCAATCCCTCCCAGCATCAGAGTCTTTTCCAATGAGTCAACTCTTAAATCCCAATAAAAGCTTCAATGGCGCCCTCTACTGGAGCCTTTAATAAGTGCCGGGCGCTGTGCTGAGTAAATCAGAAGCCAGAAAAATCAAGCTGTGCATTAGCCCACGAGTGATAGTCCCTATTTCTTAGAGGAGACGCTAAGAGGTCCAGAAAAGGGAATTCACTTGTCCAAGGGCTCAAGGTAAGAAAAAGTCTATAATTGGGCAATAAAGATGCTAATTTATTGAGCCCGGTACTCTGGGCCAGTGTCGACCATTTTAACGAATCCTTAAAACTTGTAAGATACTTTGCTGTGCCAGGTTACACTGTTTTGGTTTTCATAACTTCATAGTCTGTTTTGTTGTTGTTGTTGTTTGTTTGTTTTGCTTTTTTTTTTGGCCACACTGTGTGGAATGTGGGATCTTAGTTCCCCAACCAGAGATGGAGCCCATGCCCCCTGCATAGGGAGCCAGGAACCTCAATCACTGGACCACCACAGAAGTCCCCATAGTCTGTTTTGATAGGAGGTAAGATAAGATCTCTCATTATTACTAACCCTGTGTGCAGAGCACCTTCTATACCTCATTTACTACCTTAAAATAATGCTGAGAAATGCTTCAAGGAGTTTATTATACTTCCTATGTGTTTCTAAAAATATCTGTAAGCTGCAAAAGTAGGCACTACATATGACAAGGCTTATTAAAAAAAAAAAAAAATAGAGGCTAGAGGTAGCACTTCTAGCTCAGTGGCTAAAGAATTTGCCTGCAATGGAGGAGACCTGGGTTCAATTCCTTAGTCGGGAAGATCTCCTGAAGAAGGAAATGGCAACCCACTGAAGTATTCTTGCCTGGGGAATCCCACGGACAGAGGATCCTGGCAGGCTACAGTCCATGGAGTCGCAAAGAGTCGGACACAACTTAGTGACTAAACCACCATCACCATGGGAAAAATAGGGTTGGGGCTGGTCACATCGTTCTAACCGTGGATGAAAACGAAACTGGCAAGTTTCCTAATCATCACACAAGTACTGTTTAAAAGATCTGTCAAATTACTCATCACTGAAGAAATACTACAGCAAATGTGGTATTTATTTACCCTTAAAAACATAGGAAAGTAGCTGGATTGTTAGCAAACTGTGCATTTAAGCTGTTGCTGTTTGCGGAAACCAAACAGTAGCAAACAGAGAAATCACGTGTGAACTCTGACATCAGCCCTCTAGTTACTCATCACATGAGCTGCTGTGTCACAGAAACACATGAACAGACTGTTTCCATTGTTCCTCTTTCGCAAGGGTGGAGCTTGGAGCTCAGGGAGGGCGAGTCCCTTGGCTCAGGATCATGCCAGATGCTGAACTCACCTGGTGTGTAGCCCCAAGGCTCATAGTAGGAGGGGAAGACCCCAAGGTGGCAGCCACGGACAAATTCCTCATAGTCCACAGGGAGCAGAGGGCTCGTAGAAGACAGGAACTCCGGGTGAAAAATCACCTGGCAGCGAAAAACAAGGGCTCAACCTGAGCACCCTATTTAGCTCCTCCCTGGGTGGAGGGAGCTCCCAGGGTGCTCTCTGGGTGGCTCAGAGAGGATGCAAGACTTGACCAAACCCACACAAGTCAGTGTCAGGACAAAGATAGGAATCCAAGGCTGTCTGCCTCAGAAGCAAAGGTTCTTTCTAAACTCTGCAGTCCTTTCATAAACTAGGGTAGATTGGGAACATGAGGGCCAGGCTCCATCCCTCATATCACACCCCTTCCTCCTAAACCACTCCCCCCGACTTTGCTCAACCCCACCCTGGCCAGTGCACTCACCTTGACTCTGTCAGCACTACTATTAAAGAGGCCGATTCGGCGGATGGTTGTCAAGATGGGGTCTGAGGAGTCATCCAGCATATTGTGGGTGCACACAGGAGGGAAAGATTGCCGCTGTAGGGGCCACAAGTTGGGGTGTGGGGTCAGGCAAGGGCCCAGAGGGCTCCCTCCTTCCCCATGAGCCATGCTGATCCTGGGGATCTAAGGGGACCACAATTCTCACCAGGTTGTGGAGCAACAAACCCAGGAGATTACCAGGAGTTGTAGATTTCCTACTTGGCTCTATCTGTAAAGGTTTTCATTTCCTTTTAACCACCATGAGCTGAAAAGAAACTATAATCTTCAGCTGTCTTTGAGGCAGAGCCAGGGTTAACATGCCTCACAGAATACAGGGAATTGTAGCTAAACTTGTTCTGTACTCTGGGCTGTCACCAAAGAAACCCAAATGGATTGTAACTCCCAGCAATTGATGGGTGCAGAGACTGTGCCTTTCAGGGGCTGCTTGCTGGGAGTTACAGTTTTCTTATGAAAATCCTGGATCTCCTCTCCACCTCCACCCTCAAAAGCCCACTCTCAAAAGAAACCACAGTTCCCACGAGTCACTAGAGGAAGACAGAGCTAGTGCAATAGCAGTCCCAGAGACTGCTGGGATGTATAGTTCTTTGCAGCTGTCCCATCATTCCTCTCATTAAAATATCTACTCCTCCTCAGTTTACTGACTCCAGGAGCCCAGGAAACTACAACTCCCAGCAGCCTCATGGCAGAAACATCCTCAGTGAGGCCAACTGCCTAAGGAACTTTTGGAAATTTTGGTTTGGCCAAAAACAGGTCACACCTTATTTGAGCAACTTGGCTGTCTTGGTTTCCATTCCCCAGGTAATGGATCACCAACACTGACCACAGATACCAAAAACCCATGACTCCAGAGAAGAAAAGAACTCTAATTCCCAGAAGTCTCTGGGGGCAGGGAGAGTCAAGGTAGCAAAAAGCCCCCAGGGGCTGCTGGGAGTTGTAGTTCTCATTCTGTGGCTGCCGATAGTCTCTAAGGTTTCCCATCCCTCTAATTAACCCCAGGTATGTAAAGAAGCTACAACTCCCAAGGCTATCTGGGAACTTAGAAACAACCAGTGGGAGAAGAAACACCAACTGCTGAGAATTTTCAGTGTTCTTCAAGGAGTGTTTCAGCTGACCCCAGTCTACCCCCAGAGGACCAACAAAACTACCACTCCCAGCAGCCTCTGGGGGAAGAGGTAGAGGTAGCATGCAGCAAAGCCCAAAGTCAGCAGGGAGTTGTAGTTCTCCTTTTGCAGTAAACTGAACAGAGCCTGACACAACTGAACAACTAACATTTTCATTATTGACTTTAGTCTACGGTCCCTTCTACCTTTTGTTCATGGAGTCCCCAAGGACTCAAAGGAATTACAACTCCCAGCAGCCTCTGTGGCAGAATAAGCTGTGGGAAAGCAGGCTACCCTAAAGGCTTCTGGGAATTGAAAATATACCAGTCAGCTCACACCCTTCTGACTTCAAAATTGATTCCTGGAATAAGGGCTTGGCGATAAAGCTGAACTCCCAGCTATCTCTGGGGTCAGAGCTAACATGGCAGTCTGCCTCAGGGGCTGCTTCTGGGAATCGCCATCTCTCGACTCGGGAGTTCAAACCATACCTGTGTGGCAAAGATAGCTCTCTTCATCATAGTGAAGTCCTCCTTGTCCAGCATCTTGTTCATGTCTGGGAGGCTCCCCCTGTAAGGCGAGCAGGGGGATGCATCTGGGCATGGGTGACGAGAAGGTTTAGAGCCCAGGAGGATGCAGGGCTGAGGGCAGGGCACTCACACCAGCAAGGATTCGTAAAGCTTCCTCCCAAACTTTTCCTTCACTGTGTTGGCCGTATCCCTGGAGGAAGCAGAGCGACAACATTACATAGAGACCAGCTGCCATTCATTGTTAGGCTTCTGGGGCAGCTGGGAAGTTGAGGTCTGAGCAGAGAGAAGCCCTGGGGATTTCTGGGCTGGAGGATGGGGACTCGGGGTATTAGGTCCTAGAAGGCTTGGTTTCCTTGTGCCTTGCATCAGCTGTGTGGCCAGGGACAGATGGGCTTCCCTCTCTGACTTCGGTGACTCATCTGTCAGATGGGGATAAAAATAGAAGCAACCTCAAAGGTTTGCAGTGCGAATTCAATGAGGTCATGACAAAAAATGCACAGTGCCCGGCACACAGTGAACCTTCCAGAAATGTCAGCTATTATTAGGATTTGTGCTAGCAATCCTAAGCCCCATTTTATTAAAAGGGAAAATTACGTTCTGAGAGGGGAAAATGTATGGACACAAGTAAAGCTACCCAAGTGCCACCCTACAATGTCATTGACATTCCTCTGTTCATGGTCCTCTCAGAGCTCTGGCTTCATTTTCTACCCCATCTCCCTAGGGCATTCTGCTCCATCCCCATTGGCTTCCTTGCTGTTTCTCAAACATGCTCCAGGGCCTTTGCACTTGCTGTTCCCTCTGCCTGAAATGCTGTTCCCCAGATATGCACAATGCTCTCTCCCTCATTTCCTCTCTTGGTCTCTACTTGCTGGTACTTTCTCACTGTGACCTATCACGACAACCCCATCTCATATCCCAGTCCTGCCTTTTTTTTTTTTGGCCAGAGCACTTTCTATAGAACTTTCTAGAACGTGAACTCAATGAGGGCAGGGATTTTACCTTTCTGGTTCACAACTGTGTTCCCAATGCCTGGAACAGCACCTGGCACACAGTAGGAGCTCAAGGAATAGCCAGCCAATGGCTAGTGAGTGGGTTTTACAGCTGAAGAAACTGAGGCTTGGACTTCCCTGATGGTCTAGTGGTTAAGAATCCCCGTGCCAATGCAGGGGACACAGGTTCAATCCCTGGTCTAGGAAGATCCCACATGCCCCAGGCAACCAACCTGTGCACAACCACTGACACCACACTCTAGAGCCTGCGAGCTACAACTACTGAGGCCTGTGCACCCCAGAGCCCGTGCTCTGCAACAAGAGAAGCCACTGCAATGACATGCCTGCACACGGCAGCTCAAGAGTAGCCCCAGCTCAACATGACTAGAGAAAGCCCATGTGCAGCAACAAAGACCCAGGTGCAGCCAAAAATAAAATAATTAATTAAAAAAAGAAAAAGAAACAGGCTTGTGCAACTAAGAGTTCACATGCAAAAGATCCCATGTGCTGCAACTAAGACTCAGGGCAGTCAAATAAATAATAAATATTAAAAGAAAAAAGAGAGCTTCCCTGATAGCTCAGTGGGTAACGAATCTGCCTGCAATGCAGGAGACCCAGGTTCAATTCCTGAGTCAGGAAGATCCCCTGGAGAAGGGAAAGGCTACCCACTCCAGTATTTTGGCCTGGAGAATTCCATGGACTGTATAGTCCATGGGGTTGCAAAGAGTCGGATATGACTGAGTGACTTTTACTTCCACGACCGTATATGACACAATGCAGGGGACACGGATTCAATCCCTGGTCCAGGAAGATTCCACATCCCATGGAGCAACTAAGCCCGAGCTCTATAACTACTGAGCCCACGCACTGAAACTAGAGAGTAACCCCTGCTCGTCACAACTAGAGAAAGCCCATGCAGAGCAATGAAGACCCAGCACAGCCAAGAAAAGGAAGGAAGAGAGAAAGGCTTGAGAGGCTGAGTGGCTGGCCTCAGGTTACAAAGCCAGCGTGGGACAGGGGCGTGAGCTGAACTCGCTGGTTGGATATCAGAGCCCTGGTCCTGCAGTCACATTCACCCTGCCTGTGACTGCAATTTCGTATGCCCCGGGGCCGGACACATCTGAAGCCAGTGACTTTGCTAGGAATCAGGTCGGGGATGGGTTGATCATGTTACAGATGACAAAACTGAGACTCCGGGAGAAACGGGGGACCCAAAGCACACAGATGGGAGTGGGAGCCGCAGGAAATGCTGGGCCAAGGACTGCTGACCAAAGCTGCTTGCGCACGGCCTGGCCCTTAAGGGTTTCCACGTTGAAATTGTTGGTCCGAGCCGGCATGATGAAGAAGGCGACCACCGTCTGCTCACTGCCATTCACCTGGGGCAGAGGAAAGGGAGGGCCTTGTGTGTGTGTGTGTATGTGTGTGTGAGTGAGCATCACATGGGAGAAGGCTGAGACCACCCACCCATTTTCACCCCCCAAGACCACTAGGACCCTGCCATGTCCCTTCCTGTCAAGAATATAGGACAGAGCTACCGTCCCCACTGGGACTCTGATCTTCTTTCTGAGTCGTCCCTACACTCCCATTTTATACATAGGTTTCCCTGCCCCCACCTCCCCAGGTCTCCATTCTCCTTCTCTTTGACCCCTTGCAGCCCAGGCCTTACTCTGAGCAGATAGTTGAGCCGGGCCAAGGCCTCCAGGAAGACGTCGGCCCCCTTGTTGGAGAACTCATAGCGGCCGGCGATAAAGAAGTACAAGGTCTTGTCCAAGTTGAAGTCTAGGTGCCTAAAGAAGCCACAACCCAGGGTGAAGCCAAGACCCTCGCCCACTCACCCCAGCCTCAAAACTACAAACCCCAGAAGCCACTGGGGCAAAGAACATCTTAGGACAGAGGCATCATGGGAACTCATCAGGGGAACTGTGGTTCTTTTCTCCTTAGACAGAGATTTCCTTAAATACTCAGCCGTTGTGCTGGTGCTCAAGAACTCAAGAGACTGAGCCCTCAGCTCTCCCCTCTATTGGCCCCAGGAGTCTGGGCTCCCAACCCCCTCCTCTCTCGAGACCTAAGTATCTGGCCTACATACCCATAAAAATGGCCCCGCACAAACTCCTGGATTCGAGCCTTGCTCTGAGCATGGAGGTTCTGGAACTCATGCATGGCAGAGAATTTCTTCACATTCAGTCCATTGGGGGTCACGATATCTGGGATTGGGGGAGAAGGTCCCACATTTCATTTCTTCATTTCTTCATTCAGATCAATGTGGCTGAATGAATAAATGAAGGAAAGACCCCTTTCCTTTCACAATGTTTTTGTTTCGATAGCTCCTCTGTGAGTTCCTGCAGTGACCCAATTGCCCTACCACTCAGACACCTTCTTGCCCAATATTGCTTGCTTATTTCAGAAGCCTAACCACAATTCCCATCAGCCCCTGTGAATGGCTAACTAAACAGGGAACAGATCAGCATCAAGGCTTCTGGGAGTTGTAGTTCTTTTGTTTCCCCTACACTTTGGAGAAGGAGAGGGCAACCCACTCCAGTGTTCTTGCCTGGAGAATCCCAGGGACGGGGGAGCCTGGTGGGCTGCCGTCTACGGGATCACACAGAGTCAGACACGATTGAAGCGATTTAGCAGCAGCAGCAGCACCCTGAGCTGGGGGAATGAATCAATGTCCCCATCCTGTTTCTCTACCTTCAAGCCTCTTTTATGGCCCCAACTGTTTGCTATTGTCATAGAAATTAAACTGTATCATTGAAAAACTATAACCCCCACCAGCTGCTGGGATAAAATTCCAGGAATATAAGGAGCTGTCCAGCCAAAGGCCTTGCACCCATCGACAATAGATGCTCTAGTTTGGAAAGAATAATTGGTTCTAACACTGCTTTTCTCAAAAATAAAATGCAAGGAACTTCCTTCCTCTTTGTAAGACCAATATCTATATTAGTCAGTAAAAGAATTTTACCATTTCTGAAATTAAAGAAACTACACCTCCCATTAGTCTCTAGGGTATACAGTCAGGCAGCCTCATATTCAGGCCAGCAACCTATGGCCTTCTGGGAGTTGTAGTTCTCTGCTCTTTACAGCAAAAAAAAAAAAAAAGGTTGGTACAGGCCTTGGCACAGACTACCTCGTTTACGTCTACGGTCCCCAGCCTGTTTCCTACCTGGTTTCCTTTTGAGTAGGTGCTGAGCCTCAATGGCGGTAATCTGGGACACAGTAGTGAAGACATGAGCGCAGTGGGCTGCGGCCCGCTCCATGCAGTAGCGGTGATAGATTTGCCTCTCACCTGCTTCTTTGTCCACGTTGAACTGGGCAGGCAGAAAGGGCGATCAGGTTAGAAGGACTGGGGAAAGATAGAAGGTCCAGTCTGCAGTGTCTTGGGTGAGACGGGGGCTGAAAGCTGGACTCCTGGGTCTGAGGGTGGAGAGGACTGGGGATTTGGACTCCTGGGTCCCAGGAGAAGAGAGAACTTGATCCCCTTGGGCTTTGAAGACAGCTTTGGGCTGTCTTGTAACATTGGCAACCCCCATTTGCCACATCCCCAGCTCACATTCTCCAGGTTGTTGTAGAAGTCCACAGCCCCAGCACACAGGTATCGCCCCAGCAGCGTGGCGTGGGTGGTGAAGATGGTAGCCACGGGCAGCCGCCGGGCGCGGCACAGGCAGAGCCCGACACCTGCCAACCACTCGTGGAAGTGTGCGACCACGTGTGGTTTCTCCTCGCTCTGGGCCAGGAACTGTGGGGCAATAGAGACAGGGCCGCTGTGTCTCCATGTATTTTGTGAAGACAACCAGTGATCCCCCACGTAGATGAGGAAGCAGGAGAGCGGTAAATCTACCCCCACTACTGCACAGAGTAGGTGGTGACCTACTGTAATCCCCATCAGACAAGGATCTCTCAATCCTTGAAGCCACTGGACTACCTGACCTCATCCCCAGAGGCTGATGGGAGTTGTTTTTTTGACCAACCTTCTAAGTCCCAGCGGGGGTGATTGGAAAGACCAAAGTTTTCCCCAGGTCATGAACACAATTCTTGGAGACCCTTTATGCCAGTCAAGAGTAGACCTGTACTGAACACTTGCTGAAGGACAACTCCCAGGATGCCCTAGAAGCAGCCAGTTTATAAACCGTTTGTCCCAAGGTGTGGGGAAAGAAAAGCATCTTGAGTCTTTTAAAACCTAGAAGAGGGTCAGTAACAGGATTCCTGGTTCTCAGATAGGCTGGGGATTCCTAAACATCCGGGGCCCCATCTGAAAGCCAAGTCTAGCCCAATATATGGAGAAGGCGATGGCACCCCACTCCAGTACTCTTGCCTGGAAAATCCCATGGACAGAGGAGCCTGGTAGGCTGTTGTCCATATGGTTGCTAAGAGTCAGACACGACTGAGCGACTTCACTTTCACTTTTCACTTTCATGCATTGGAGAAGGAAATGGCAACCCACTCCAGTGTTCTTGCCTGGAGAATCCCAGGGACGGGGGAGCCTGGTGAGCTGCCGTCTATGGGGTCGCACAGAGTCGGACACGACTGAAGTGACTTAGCAGCAGCAGCAGCAGCCCAATATAGGATGAGAGAATTACAACTCCCAGAATTCCCTAGGGTGAGCCTTCCCGTCAAGCCAGCCTCCTCTAGAGCTAGGAGCTTGGAATTTCCATATTTGGAAGACTGGAGTGGGTGATCTGGAGTTGAGACTGGCTCTCTGAAGAAAGAACAATCTAGGCCCCTGGATGTCCATGTTCCCAAAGATTAGATCTAATCCCTGGATTAAAGGACTACAATTCCCAGAATGCTTGGGCAGAAGAGACACCAACAACCCTCCAACCACCTGGCAACCCTCTGGCCAGGGGCTGATGGCCGTTGTAATTTGGGACCTGGGGTCAAAAGGAGTGACAGAGGCGCTGACAGTGGGGCCTACCTCACCCAGGAACCAGGTGGTGAGGAAGCCAAAAAGGACGGCGTCGTTGGCCTCCCGGTCGTACCAGGGCACCCCGATGTTGCATGTGTCCCATAGCTCCCCCTTCCAGCGCTCCAGGGCCCAGGCTGAGGCCCCCACATCGAGGAGCACCACCAGGGGGCCCCCCTCAATCAGCCAGCGCCCGAAGTACACCTGCAGAGGGAACACAGGAAGGCTTAGGGTTTTGGCCACCTGCCTCTGGTCACAGCATCTGTGTGTCTTCCATCCCCAGGCAGACGTCCAGGCTCACAGCCTGGGTTCTTCTACCTTCTTTTTCTTTATCTGCTGCTAATTTTTCACCCGTGGCCTTATTCCTCCGTTTGCTGTTAGTTATTCCTCCCACAATCTTTTCTCATCTCGGCTGTGGCATCTCTCCCCATTCCTTGCTTCATTTCTTTCTTTTCAAAATTTTTGTTTATTTTTGCCACACCACACAGCATGTGTGATCTTAGATCCTGATCAGGGATTGAACTTGTGCCCCCTGAGTGGGAAAGTCCCCCTTGCTTAGTTGCTATAACAGCTGTTGCCCTTCACTACTTATAACCTACACTGCTCATGTCCTGCCTCTGAGCCCCGTACTGCCCTGCTAATCATTTCTCCAACCCGCTGCCTTGTTTCTATGTCCACTGCCACATTTCTCCCACCAGTCATCAAGCGGCTTTCTCCCATCAGCTTTCCTTTCTGAGGCTCACTGGCTGCTGCTTTTACCCCTTGCTGCCTTGTTTCTGATTCTTTCACCATATACCTCACCTGCTTCCTCTTTCCCCTGCTCCCAGCCCATCTTACACTCTGCAGCCTGCTTTCTAATACTGCCCGCCCACTTTCCACACCCTGGGGGCTACCACTGCTGAGTTTCTAAGCCTCCAGGTTGGATTTCTGCCCCCTGCCATGTTTCTCTGATCTGTCAGCTTCCTCCAGATTCCTGTGGCCCAGCTTCTGGGCCTGCTGCCACACCTCCATCCGGCTGAGCCACCCTACTCCTCCCAATGAGGCTTTTCCCTGATGCCCCTCCCCCTCCCAGCTGTTGTCTGCCCTTTGGCTGGGGGGGCTATTCTTAGGCCCCCAGCACGTGGACAGCAGCTGCCCTGGGGGAGGGACTGGGCCGCCCTAGGGTTCCTTAGGGACACAGCCCCTCCTGATTGGACTCCAGACCCCGTCCCAAACCAGAGGCCGTGAATGAATGAAGGCAAGCATGTACCTCTCCCTCCCAGAACCCAACCTGTCTATGCCTCAGCCCTGTTGCCTTCAGGCCTAACCTCTGTTCTCATCCTCAGTCCTCACTAGGTGCCTGGCACTCTCGCCCTCCTCTTTGTTATTTATCCCCCCTCCCCTCCTCTTTTTAATTCCCAACTCTGCCCATCTGAAATTCTGTCCCCTGGGTCTGCCTGCCTCTCTTCCTCAGTTACCCAGCTTCCTCTCTCCTTCTAGACCCTTCTCTCTAAAACATCAGGCTACCTCTCTTCCCTATCTAGACTCTATTTCCCTGTTGCTCTAATCCCTGGGCAACCGTCACTTTTGGGGACACTCAGCATGTCTCCATCGGCTATCTCGTTTGTCTACCTGCCCACCTCCCTCTGCAAGCTGTTTTAAGTAATAATGATGTGATAATAATAACCACGAAGATAATAGCTCACAGACAGTGCGAACTGCATGCCAGGACCTGGGTTGAAGACTTTTTATGAGCTATTTCATCCTCCCAAGAAATCTCTACGGTGGATGCTATCAGCAAGTTCATCAGTCAAGGTCACACAGGAGGAAGCAGAGAAGGGGAATTTTTTGTGTCTGTGAACTATTTTTAAAGTCTTTAGTGAATTTGTTACAACATTGTTTATGTTTTATGTTTTGTTTCTTTGGCAACCAAGGATGTGGGATCTTAGCTTCCTGACCAGGGATCAAACCCACAACCTCCTGCATTGGAAGGCAAAGTCTTAACCACTGGACTGCCAGGAAAGTCCCCAGAGCCGGTGAATTTGAACTTCAGGCTCCAGAACAACTGCTCCGACCTCCTGCCTCACCCCCACCCCACACCCAGCAGGTTTTATCTGTCCATCTAGCTCTTTTCCTCTCTGCATCTGAGGATCTTGGCCTCTTCCTCTTAGGACCGCCTTTCAGTCTGTCTTGTACCTGCTCTCTGTGTTCATTCACCAATGTCCTAGAGCTGGGGGTTCACCCACTCACTTCGCAGAGTCCTGGATCTCTCTGAGTGTCTGTCAATCTTACCTCCTCTATGTCTGCCTGGGAAAGTACTGGGCCATCCTGAGTTTCTGTGCGGGCCTCCCTGTATCCCTGGGGCTGCCCACCCCCTGCTCTTCCTCCTTCCGCTGCCCCCACCCCGCGCTCGGCCGGGCCATGCCCCACCTTGCAGCCCTTGCTGTTCATGGAGTCCAGCGTCCTCTTCAGGGCCGGGGTCGGGGGTTCCAGCAGCTCCACCTGGGTCCTCACGCCCTGCTCCGTGTACGGTCCCACCAGGTAGTAGTTGTCACCCCACTCGTCCCCCGTCACCTTTGCCTTCGTCTGCAGCACTGTGTAGATCCCGCCCACTGCGGGCCCAAGTACATGAGAACAGGCCCCAGCTGAGGTCCACAGACCTGGGGCCTGGGAGGGGGCGCGGGGGCGCAGGAGCCATGGACCTCTGGCTCAGAGGAAGAGGGAACTGGGAGCCCACACTTCAGGGTCAGAGGGAGGAGGGGAGAGGGGGTTGATGGATGGTACTCCTGGGTCGATGGGAGGAGGGGGCTGGGGTCAGGACTTGGAGGGAGAAGAGGGTTCAGGTTGGACTTCTGAGTCTAAGAGAAGAGACTGGGGGCCTTGGCTCCCAGGTGTGACAGAATTAGGGGCTGGGGCCGAGGAGGACAGAAGCTGACAAGGGTTATCAGGGTCCAAGTTCTTGAATTGCCAGCTTAAGGGAGCTGGGTTTAAATTCCGAGTCAGGCTCCAGGACACAATAAGGGAGAATCCCTCTTCATGGCCTCATTTAGGTTCCCACAGTCATCCCTAAGAAGCCAGAGCTATCATCTCTCACCCACCAGGGACTCTGACGACCAGTTCCCCAGTTCTCTCTCCCCACAGGGGGACACAGGCACTCATGGCCCTGCCCCGCCCATGACTCCATTCCAGACCCAGGAGTCTGGGCCTCCAGACTCCTTACCCCCTGGAGCCTGGACCCTGGCGATCCATGGCTCCGTGTTTGCAGACACCCGCAGCTCCACCACCCCCTGCCCTCTTTTCTCTCCCCAAACTCAGTAATGCAAAATCCCAGCTTCCTTCCTTCTGTGGCACTAGGATTGCCTGGTTTCCTGGGTTTCCAGCCCCAGCCTTCTCCAAACCAGAACATCAGGTGCTTTGGAGCCTGGGACCCAGAAATCCAGGCCCCCAGCCACTCCCATCCCAGGGCCCAACCCCTGACCAACTTAGGACTTCCCAGTCTTCCCCCAATCCAGCGCGCATGTGTCTGAAGAGGCTCCTCTACTCCGAATCCGGAGCTCAGGCACTCAGAACCCTGCCATCCAGGCCCCAAAGCTCTCTCACCCTAGGATCTAAGAATTAGGGTCTCCAGCCTCCTCACATATTTACTCTCAAATGACCAGTTCCCCAAATTCTCCCACCACGATTCGTGCATCCCATCTCCAAGTGGGCTCTCTTTCAAATCCGGAGTTACATCCCAAGATCCTTCCCCACCTAGGGCCACAGTTCTGAAGTGCCAAAACCTCCTCCCCTCCCCCGCATCTCCTTCCCTATCGAGGACCCAAGTCTCTGGTCTTTTTCATTTTAACTCCCTCTCCCCTAGGACCCAGGACCTGGGTTTCCAGGCTCCTTTCATCTTATGCAACTCATCCCCTCCCTCCAGGGCCCAGGAGACAAACTCCAGCCCCTCTCCAAGGGCACAGGAGTCACAGGCTCCTTGCCCAGGACCCAGAATCATGCCATGCAGCCTCGTTCGCTGTTACTCAATATTCCGGGCCCCCATCCCCGCCTGCTCTTCTCGTCCGGGTCCCTCTGCCCGATTTGCTCACCCTTGTTGGCCACCTCCCAGGCCACCTCGAAGAGCACTGTGTTCTCCAGGTCGAATTCATCCTCCCAGTCCTCCAGTCCTGGCAGGGAGGACATGGACAAAGTGCGGTTTAGAGGCATGGCCGACGCGGTTAGAGGGCTCCCGGGGGCCACCGGTGGGGGCCCTAGAGGTGTCGAAGGAATGCACTGGGCAGGGCGCCGGGCCAGGTAGCTGGTGCCCGACGGGAAGCTCGCACCGCCCTCGGCTTCCTATTGCACGACCGCACCCCCGCCCGGAGCGGTCAGACCCGGGCTGCAAGCGGCCGCAGCGTCACTGAGCCCCCTGGGGCTCCTGCAGTGAAACCTTGCGGCCACCAGGAGGCGGCGCCTGCCCCCCGGCCAACGCCATTGGTCTGCGCCCGGGGGCGGGGCTCCCGCATCTTCTCATTGGTGGACAGTGTAGCGTTCACTCGGCTCGGCCCCGCCTCCGCCTCGACAGCTGAAGGGAGCTCGGGTGAACGGGGGTTTGCTGCTGCGCTAGCTGATTGGCCTTCAACCCTGTCAATCCGAAGCTGAGGCCCCAGAGTTGGAGTGGGAGGGAAGACGGTCGACAAGGAGCAAAGGAAGCGTGGGGAACGTGTGGTTGCCCGAAGAAGTGTTAAAAGTGTTTTGCAATCGCCTTAGCGAGGAGGCTCTGGGTAAAAGGAGGAGGAGCCAGGAGGCGAGAGGAACGGACGCAGCCTCGGCGCGTGGGCGGGGCCTAAAAAGTGACACCACGCCCCACAAGGAGAGCTTGCATATTTATAAAGAACCACCGAGATTTTTGGATGACTTGGCAGTCTAGAGGGGCCAGAACACTTCGTTCCTAGCGCGTTTCCGTTTCCGCTAGGATATTGGCGGTTGGTGAGCATCATGGCAACCGTGGTGAGTGTCGGCGTGCTGAGGGCTGGAGTCTCAAGCAGGAGACTGGACGGGGACTCTTGGATCTTAGTGGAGAGGAGGCTGAGGACCTTGACTCCTGGATCTGAGGAAGGAGGGAACTGGGGGCCTGGGCCTCTGAATCTGAGGGAGGAAAAAAGAAGAGACTAGGATCCCGGCATCCTGGGTTCAAGTGAATATTTACGGTATCAGTGGTCATATCCGACTCCATCATCTTGTAGGAACTCCAACTTCCAATCCTCTGGGCGCAACCAGTGGCCAGTTCTGCAGTTCTTTGCTTTGAAGTCTGATAAGGGTTGTAGTATCTTGGGCTCAAAGCCATAAAACAGTCTTGGGTTGTTGATGGTGTGGGTGGTACCTGAGTACAAGGGAGAAATACAGGCGGGGACCTGCCGTATGAGCTTCAGATCGTGGAGTTGCTTACTGAGTCTTGAGCCAAAAGAAAGAGTGTTGAGAACGCAGAGTCGAAAATGGTTGGGGGCACAGAGGCTTGAGATCTTGTAATGGAATTGTTTCAACTGTTTTCATATTCCTAGCACTTCATCAGGGCATGCCCAGTGTGGATGCTCAATAGGTTATCACTTGAATGAATACATGTGAACTCCTTTTGGAGAGACCCAAGTATACTGGGCCAGGCCCCAAGTACTTTTCTGAGAAACATCTGAATAAAGAAAGAATGTAGCCTTAGCTTGGGGGTTGAACATGGCTTCCCCGAGGCCTCAGTCCCCAGGGTAACCCCAGTCAAGATGGGGCTAGGATGGAGATGAGATGGTGCCTGTGGTGTGAACTATCACCCTGTGTCTGTTGTCATGGCAAAGGGGAGTGGATGGTGAAGTGAAGAGGAAAGGGCAGTGGCCACCCTCCTGAGACGCAGTTCCAATGGGTGTGGATAAAGCATTGGAAGTGTGAGGGGATGGTAGGGGCAGAATTTCATAATGACCTCTGTTTCCATGGGATCAGTGGGCAGCAGTGGGTAGGAGAGGCTTATGGTGAAAGGAAAGGTTTTGTAGGAGGCAGGTCTGTTTATGTTGAGATGGCTAAAGGTTGGGATTCCTGGATCAATGTCTCTTTTCTGTCTCAAGTAGTGTCTGATAGGCTCTGTAGGGGTGAGTGGGAGTATGTTCTCAATCTTCTGGTAGTGGTTTGGGGGCAGTGATCAACCTCCTCTGAGGAAGAGTGAGCGGGAAGGGTCACAAACAGCAAGGGAGGAGGCATGTGACCTAATAGTGATCAGGAAGTCTGAACTCTTGGTTCCAGAGAGGAGGGTTTTCCTGGGGGTCCTATGACTGTATCTCCTCTCATTCTGGTGAGGAGATCTGTGAGCAGAAACAGGGTTGTGGGCAGGTGGCCAAGGAGTTGGGTCAGTATGCTGGCTTCTTAGGCCTCCTTTCTGAATTCACCCTGGAGAGCCACTGATCTACTTTATATCTCCGGATTTATCTATTCTGGACATTGCATATAAATAGAATCATGTGACAGGTGACCTTTTGTGTCTGGCTTCTTTGATTCAGCATAGTGTGTTCAAGGTTTACCCTTGTAGCATGGATTAGAGGTTCATACCTTTTTATGGCTGAATAATATTATGTTGTATGGCTACCTGTATTTTGTTTATCTGTTCATCCACTGATGGATATTTTGGGTTATGAATAACACTGCCATGAGCATCTGAGAGGATCTCCACTGGGTTCTTGAATTATCCCAGGCAGTGTTTACTGATCTCTCCCCACTTCGTGAGAAGGGATAGTGTCTGACTTTGCTCTTTGGAGAGCTGGGGACACAGGAGGCCTCAGTACCTGCTTGTTGAATGAGATCAGAAGGTCATTCATTCATACCCCAAACACTGAGCCCTGAGGTAAAGCAGTGAGATGTATGTTGTGCCCTTTATGGGATAGAGCGTCCATTGGAGCTGAGAATGTTGATCCAACAGAGTCTCTTATGGGCATGAGATTGATCTACCAGGGGAGGCCTTCTTTCTGCTTGGATGTCCAGAGACCCTAGAACTAGCCAGGCAGGGGCTGAGTGAGGGAAGGCCTCCCTTAATGACTGGTGCTTGAGTGATTCAGTGAGGAGAGTGGGGAGAGCACAGGACCCAGGGACCTGCACACACAGAGGCCTAGTGACAGAGAGCTGGGGCTGACAGTGTCATGGGGTCAACCCACCAGCCTTAGTGGGTGATTGCCAAGGAGGGTCTGGTGTTTGGGCTGCCAGCCTGCCTCTGGGGAGGAGAGAAAAGGACTGTTTCATGGGAGGAGGGCAGGAGGGACAGCTAGGACCACAGAGTCTGTACTGACGCTTCTTCCTCCAACCCCAGACAGCCACAACCAAGGTTCCAGAGATCCGTGATGTGACACGGATTGAGCGTATTGGTGAGTGAGCATGGATCCGGAATGGGCCCTAGTGCCTGCCTGGCTCCTGTGCCCTTGACAGAGCCCACCTACCCAGGAACCCCAAGAGGGGAAGGTCCTGCACACCATCCCCCCATCTCTCCCCTATCTAAGCAGGGAGGATCCTGAGTTCCAGAACAGATTAGATGCCCAGGGGTGGGGTGGGGTGGACCCTGCCAGGCCCCAACCCCTCACACCACGCATCAACAGGAGCTGGCAGGTAACCGTGTCTTCTGGTTCTTTCCCCGCACGCAGGCGCTCACTCCCACATCCGGGGGCTGGGACTCGATGATGCCTTGGAGCCACGGCAGGTAGAGCCCAGGGGGTCAGGCTGGGAAGGCTGCTCCAGGGAGGCCTCAGGTGGAGGGGACCCAGGGCCCTGGGGAATGTAGGGACTGTTATGATCTTCCAGGTCTTCGGCTATGCTGTATTTATACAGTTCAGCCACACACAGGTCTCTAAAAGATGGGGATGGAGAAAAGCCTTTTTTTCTGAAGGCCTAGCCAACAGTTTGGGCCTGAAGTGGTCGAAATGCAGTAGCAGCTCAGTAGAAAGTCACCTTCCTTATATGTTCTGTCACCTCCTACCCCCAGGCTTCCCAGGGCATGGTGGGCCAGCTGGCGGCCCGGAGGGCAGCCGGTGTGGTGCTGGAGATGATCCGAGAAGGGAAGATCGCTGGCCGGGCGGTTCTCATTGCTGGCCAGCCAGGCACTGGGAAGACAGCCATTGCCATGGGTAAGGCACTTCTCCAGGCAGTAGCTCTTTTGGCCTCACTGGATGATCCTCCCATGTAAGTCAGGGTCAGGTTCAACCATGTCTTACGGACAGCACAAAATGGAAGTGGCTTAAACACTAAGGGTTTGTTCTGTCACATAGAAGAGTCTGAACATAAGCCAATTCAGGCTTGTTGAGCAGTCCTATGAGGGCTCCTACCTTCTTGCCTCAAGATTACTTGCTTCCATGTCAGGGACACCTCGGGTTGCAAAGAGGTGGCCTATGCTCCAGCCATCCCACCCATACTCCATATAAGAAGAAGGAGAAAGGAATTGCAATGAGAGTGTACCTCCTAGAAGGAGCTCCTTTTAAGGAGCTATCTCAGGGCACCCACATTCTCTTGCTTATATTTTATTGACTAGAACTTAATGACCACACTCTACTGCACAAGAGAGAGAGAGGCATTAAAATTTTTTTTATATGTTAATTGGGACTACTGCTACCTTAGTGAAATGGGCGTTCTGGAACAAAGGAAGATGTGAAAGATGAGCATTGTATAGACAACCAGCAGTCTCTTTTGCAATCCATTAGTGATTTAAGTGCTTTTTACTCACAACTGTCCCTTATCCTTGTTGAGCTCTTATCTGTCCTTCAAAACTGCACTCTGACATCTTTTCCTTGTTGAAGGTTTCCTGGACTCTCCTCTCTTCCCACTCACTCTCACCTTTGTGCCTGGACTGTGGGGCCAGGCAGTGAGACTCAAGGTAACAGGTCCTCAGTTAAGAAAAAATAACACTCACATCTGGGGACACCAAGATGATTAAGACTGAAGTCCTGACTTTAAGGGGCTTCCAGCCTGGGGCAGGTGTTCGTGGACACAGTCCTGTCCGTGTAAAGAACAGAGGAGGCTTCTCCTCCAATGAAGGGTGATGGGGCAAGAATGGGGTGGCAGTTGTCAGGAGGGACATCCAAGGTGAGTCAGTACTGTAACTGAGACTCGCAGCAAGTCTGGGAGTCTCCTGAACAGACAGTAGGGAGTGCGATACCCAGGCGAAGAGTGTGGCATGCCTCTGGAAAGGGGACCAGGAAGAGTTGCCACCTCGCACTGGTCAGGAGGGTTCAATGACTTCCTGTCTGGGAGATTTGGCTCAGAGCTGGGTAGAGCCCTCAGGAAGGGGAGCTGGCAGAGAGGCCCGGAGCTTGGAGTGATGGCAGAAACCGCCTGCTGTCTGCCAGCTGACCCCAGGCTCCAGACCATAGAGGAGGCCCTTCCCTGTGCTGGTCCCAGTCACATGTCGGGGTCACGGCTGAGCACCAGGGCATGCCTGCCCGCCCCCATCATTGCTCCTATGCAGCAATGTCGTCCTCTGCCAGCGCTTGTTATGTTATGGTTCCCATTACCCAGAGGGGCAGGCTGGCTTGGGGAGCAGCTTAGACTTCTTAAGATAACTTGGTGCTAAACATTGAAGCCGGGATTCGAACCTGCACAGTCTCTTTTAACCTTCTCTTTCAGCCCCTTGCCTCCACCCCTGCTCATCTCCCCCAAGCCCTGAGGCTAAACAGTTCTTAGAGGTTGGGAGGCAGGTCTGGCATGATTGTAGAATCGTAAAGTTTTTGGTCTGGGCAGCATGGGGGTCCCACCCAGGGCCTCCCAACATGGCCCTCCATCACTCGCTTTCTGCAAGTCTCCCTGTCTGCCCTGCAGCACCCAGCCCCTCTCTCCTGCTCCTCCTGTCTGAAGAAGGAGAAGAGCTGGTTGGGGAGGTGTGGGGACCTGGTGCCTGGACCACCTACCCAAACTGCCTCCCCTCTTCCTCAGGCATGGCGCAGGCCTTGGGCCCCGACACCCCATTCACAGCCATTGCAGGCAGTGAGATCTTCTCCTTGGAGATGAGCAAGACAGAGGCACTGACCCAGGCCTTCCGGCGCTCCATCGGCGTGCGCATCAAGTAAGCAGGAGTGATGGTAGCTCCCAGCAGCCTCGGGACGCCCCCTGAGGGATGCCAGCTCGTCCTGCGCCCAGGGGCCCACAGGGGTGGGCAGTTCCTGAGGGCCCAGGCCACGGCCTATCCCCTTACACCTGTTCTCTCGCCAGGGAGGAGACCGAGATCATCGAAGGGGAGGTGGTAGAGATCCAGATTGATCGGCCAGCCACAGGGACGGTGAGTCTGCTCCTGAGTCTAGGCTACCCCAAGGGCTGCAGGGCGGCGGCAGTGGGAGTGGTGGGGGGGGGAATGCGGTGCCGGGTCTGCACTGAGGTCATGATCCCATGGAAAATTCGAGATGCAGCTTAGAGTCATCCATATGCCGGCAAGAGAGGGTCAGTTGAATTGATGGCGGTTTGTCTATTTGTGAGGGGCGCTGTGAGCTAAGTGGTGGAACAATGGAAAAGGATATGGAAAAGAACATATTTATGTCTAACTGGATCACTTTGCTGTACAGCAGAAATTAACGCAATGTTGTAAATCAACTATACTTCCCAAAAAAAAACAAACTAAGCAATGGAATGACAGAGGAGGTTTTGAAGTTTCTCACAGTTAATTCCTAATAGGCTTACAGACCCGTTGGATTTATAAATCCTAATACCTCAACTATACTCCAGTAAGAATTAACAGGACTTTCCTGGTGGTCCAGTGGTTAGGGCTCCGCAATTCCACCACAGATTCAATTCCTGGTCAGGGAATTGATCCTACATGCCACTCAGCCATAAAACCAAGACAAAGCAGAAGCAATATTGTAACAAATTCAATAAGGACTTTAAAAAATGGTCACATCCAAAACAAAACTGAAAAAAAAGATTTTTAAAAAACCTAAAACTTAGCCAGCACCCCACCCCTGCCCCTTCCTTCTGCCTCTTTCTGCAGTACACCATAGAAATGGCCGCCCTCACCTGTTTGAGTTTCATTAGCTTTTATCACCCACCTGTGTATTCCAAGATTGCCCATGTTAAAAACTTCATGTCTTTTAAGTCTTCTTTCATAGTCTGGTTTCCCCTTCATCTCGATCTCTCTTTGGTCTCTTAGGTCTCTTGTTTTTCACCGACATAAAATCACACAACATAAACTAACCATCAACCCCTTCAGAGTCGCTCCTCCTCCCCTCCCACCCCACCTGCAGTCCCTGGCAACCACAAATCTGCTTCCTGTCTTAATGGATTTGCCTCTGATGGAATCCGACAATATACGACTTTTTGTGTATGTCTTTGAGGTTCATCCGTGTTTGTACTTCTGTTAAATATTAAGTTACAGGTGTTAATAAAATGCTAAATAAAAGGAAATCTAAAATTGCTTCAAGTCCATTGACCTGATGCACAGTCCTACCTGCTGTTTCTGTGTCTTGTAGGAACATCCTCCTCTTTTTTCATTAGCTTCTCATTTTCAGTGGAAATAGACTTAAAGTGAATAATTTCGGTCAGTTGCGCTTTTAGCACTTGTAACAGCCTCCTAAATTAGTCTTATCTATTGGCAATTAACGGAGAAGGCAATGGCACCCCACTCCAGTACTCTTGCTTGGAAAATCCCATGGATGGAGGAGCCTGGTAGTCTGCAATCCATGGGGTTGCTAAGAGTGGGACACGACTGAGCGACTTCACTTTCACTTTTCACTTTCATGCATTGGAGAAGGAAATGGCAACCCACTCCAGTGTTCTTGCCTGGAGAATCCCAGGGACGGGGGAGCCTGGTGAGCTGCCGTCTCTGGGGTCGCACAGAGTCGGACACGACTGAAGCGACTTAGCATTGGCAATTAAATTTTGAATTTTAAAAACATGGTAGAAAAAAAAACCATGGTGGAAGACTCTTGAAGTATAGGGAAAGCTATTCCCCAGATAGTTCTTTAAATTAGAGTTTAAAGAGATTACAAAAGAAATCCATGGATCTATCCTCATCAAAATGAACAACCAGGGGCTTCCTGGTGGTGCAGTGGCTGGGACTCTATGCTTCCAATGCAGGGGGCCTGGGTTCGATCCCTGCTCAGGGAATTAAGATCCGCATGCCCCAGCCAAGACCCAGCACAGCCAAAAAGAAAAACTGTAAATGAACAACCAAAACTCCCTTTAACTCCCTCCCCAAACCCACCTGCCACCTCTCCCTACAAAGGGAGCATCTCGCTATGGAAACACCTCCAGGAAACAGGTGAGACAGGATGTGCTGGGAAAAGCCCAGACTTGGTGACTGTTTACCTTGGGGGGGGCGGGGAGTGTGATGTTTTGTTTTCTTAGCTTATCTGGTGGGGAGGGTGTATGGCATTTTTGTTTTCTTAGCTTATCTCTTGGGGGTGGGGTGTGGCATTTTTGTTATCTTAGCTGTGTTTAGCTGTGTTCTTCTGGGTTTGTGGTTAGCAAAAGACCACCTTTTATTTGGGTATGAAAAACAAATGTTAGAGTGGGTCCTCCCCCTTGACCCTTCGGTGGGACCTCAGGTACCTGTTATTTTTACAGATTTTGTCTTTCAGGTTTTTGTTTGTTTTTCTTTGGGGGGCAGGGGCAGTGCTCACGACATGTGGGATCTCAGTTCCTCAACCAGGGATCAAACCCACGTCTCCTGCCTGGACAGTGTGGTGTTTTGATCACTGGACCACCAGGGAAGTCCCTGTTTGTTTCTTTACTGGTTTTATTTATTTATTTAGGCTGAGCCAGGTCTTAGTTGTGGCATATGGGATCTAGTTCCCTGACCAGGGATCGAACCTGGGTCCCCTGCATTAAGAGTACAGAGTCTTATGCACTGGACTTCCAGGCAAGTCCCCTTTACTGGATTTTTAATAACAGCTTTATTAAGGCGCAACTGACCTCCAAAAAGCCATGCCCCAGAAAGTTTTCAGGATTTTAGGTTTTGACATACACATACCCACAAAGCTGTCACCGAGGCTGTGACAGTGGATATCTTCATGAAGCCCCCAGCACTGCCCCATGTCATGCTGGTTCTGAAGCTGTGCTGGGGAGACATCAGGGCCCCCTCTAAACCCCTTACCTGTCACCCCTCAGGGCTCCAAAGTCGGCAAGCTGACCCTCAAGACCACAGAGATGGAGACCATATATGACCTGGGCACCAAGATGATCGAGTCCCTGACCAAGGACAAGGTCCAGGCCGGGTGAGCAATGGGGGCCACACCGCTGGCCAGGGTAGGGGAGCTCCGGCCCTTCCTGTCCTCACCCCTGCCCGCCTTCCCCTGCAGGGACGTGATCACCATCGACAAGGCTACAGGCAAGATCTCCAAGCTGGGACGCTCCTTCACACGGGCTCGAGACTATGACGCCATGGGCTCCCAGGTGGGCAGGGCTCCTGGGCCCCCTCGCTCAGACACCAGCATGCTTCCCTCTCCCCCACCCCCAGCGCCTGCAGCATCCGGACCCTTCTGTCACCCAGCCCTGTGGCCCTGGCCCTCCTGGTGCTTCCCTGTCCTCTCCAGGACAGCCAGGGGTTTCCGGGGTCCTCCAGGAACCCCTGTGTCCTTCAGTGCTCTGGGCTGCCCGAGTCTTTACCCCTCAGGCCTGGGGTTTCTGCATAACCCCCACCTGGGTTCCTAGCTCCATTCCAGGGAGCCCGTCTGTGCTCGACAGCCCCGGGGCCCCCGCTTCATGCTCTTTTCTGCCCTTGTCTACCCCGAACCCCGCCCCGGCCCATAGACCAAGTTCGTGCAGTGCCCAGACGGGGAGCTGCAGAAGCGCAAGGAGGTGGTGCACACGGTGTCTCTCCACGAGATCGACGTCATCAACTCCCGCACCCAGGGCTTCCTGGCCCTCTTCTCAGGTGAGGCCCTCCCGTCCCACCCCCGCCCCTCCCAGCCCTCTTTCCCCTCTCCCCCTCTCTGCCATCCCTCTTTGCCGGCTTCCGTTCTTCTCCACCTGTGGTTTGGTTCGTCTCTCCCTATCTGTTGCCTCTCTGGGAGGTCTGAGTCCCCAGCCACTGTCAGTCACCACTCCAGCTTGCTCTCTGTGTCCCCGGCGTCCCGTCTCTCTCTGCCTTCGTCCACTGCCTTCCCCCACCCCCGGCCCTGGATCCCTTCTCCTCTCTGACACTCTGCCCCCCACCCCAACCCCTGCCTCCCGCAGGCGACACAGGAGAGATCAAGTCCGAAGTCCGAGAGCAGATCAACGCCAAGGTGGCCGAGTGGCGGGAGGAGGGCAAGGCAGAGATCATCCCTGGCGTGAGTACCTGGGCCAGGCCAGGTGGGGGGCGTGGGAGAAGAGGGGC
>NW_011494857.1:873747-875840 GCF_000754665.1 Bison bison bison
ATCGACGAGGTCCACATGCTGGACATTGAGAGCTTCTCCTTCCTCAACCGGGCCCTGGAGAGTGACATGGCGCCTGTCCTTATCATGGCTACCAACCGCGGCATCACCCGGTGAGCCCTGCCGGCCCCTGAGGAGGCCCCTGGGAGAACAGGGAGCAAGTCGCTTATACCTCACTGCTGAATAGAAATAAAGGGAATGCAGCTTAGTATTTCTCTTGACCTAAGGATACAGTGGAAAAATCCCTGAGGCAGGAAGAGTACCAGATACCATAAAACTTGGGAACCTCTGCCATAGGGTTTTGCTGTGCCCGGTTATGCCTGCTGGCTCTTCCTCACCTCATCTTCAAAAGTCTACAGGAAGGGAGAAGAAAGTGGGGGGCAAAGAGCTCACGAGAGCCGGGGGCCTGAAGGCTGCACCCAGCACAGCCACCTGGACCCACTGCCCGGGGCTGCTCAGGTGCATGATTGCGGCCTTGTGCCAGCTGAAGCACAGGGAAGAAAGGGGTGCGATTGCCAGGGATAATGAGCAAGTTGCCCCTGGCTTTTGGCTCAGCCTTTCCTCAAAAGGAGCTCAGGAGTAGATATCGTCTCAGCCCCATTCCGTTCCATTCCTTTCACCACACGACACGTACTGCAGGGCCTGTGGGATCTTAGTTCCCAACCAGGGATCTAACCCGTGCCCCCTGTGTTGGAAGCTTGGCGTCTTAATCATTGGACCACCAGGGAAGCCCCTTATCTTACTAATTTTATTTTTTGGCCATGCCACACGGCTTGCCACATCTTAGTTTCCCAACCAGGACTCAATCCTGTGCCCCCTTCAGTGGAAGCACGGAGTCTTAACCACTGGACCACCAAGGAGTTCCCTCAGCTCTGTTTTCAAGATGGGGGACGGCAAGGCCCAGTGACTTGCCCTGGGTCACGTGTGGAAGGCAGCAGGGCTGGAGTTTGGTATCCAAATGAGCGTGTGGAAGGCAGCAGGGCTGCAGTTTGGTATCCAAATGAGTGCGTTTGTAGCAGCTGCAGGTCAGGCCAGGATCAGGGGCATCACCTGTGAGAGGCTGCAAACCCAGGCACTCCTCATTATCCTGCAGATTCCATATTTGTGATTATGCTTACTCGCTACAGACGATCTGTAGCCCCCAAATCGATATTTGCCACACTTTGGTGGTCATTCACGGACGTGTGCAGAGCAGGGAAACATCGAATGGCCCACGGCAGACAGTCCAGGCGAGGGTCAAAGCAGGCAATGCTCCGCCTCCTAGTTTCAGCTCACGTGCTGTAATCAAGCATCCTTTTCTTTGTTGCCACAGGCGTCGCACTGTATGCTGTTTGTTCCTGATGATTTTGCAGTTTAAAATGGCCCCTAGGGGACTTTGCTGGCAGTCAAATGGTTGGGAGTCCACACTGCCAAAGCAGGGAGCAGGGGTTCGATCCCTGGTTGGGAAACTAGGATTCCACATGTTGTGTGGAGCAGCCAAAAAATTAATCATAAAATGTCCCCCAGCTGTCTAATGTCTCTGAGCACAGCAGGGATGGGCCGTATGGAGAAAACGCTTGTTAGATAGCATCCATCAAGCACAAGTTCAGAGGCTGTGGGCCTGAGTTCAGCATGAAAAGTCAATATTATATACTGAATTGGATATCTTTAAACAGAAACACCTGAAACCAGGCTATCTGGTGGCCAAAAATCGTGACAGAAGCTGCCAAGAGCCTAGCCATGTGTTACTGTTTCCTCCACGGGGCAGTGGTTCAGTACATGGTAATTGAGTGATCGCCCCAGTTATAGATCACAGCTCCCACACATAACAAGAATCTGCTATTTCCTGGCGCCCGCCACATGCCTGACCTTGTGCTGGGCCAGGTGCATTGGGGGTACAGGGTGGGCCCAGTCCCTCCCTCGTGGAGCTCTGGGTCCAGCAGAGGAGTGGGACCTTGATCCAGTAATCCCAGACCTAGATCTCTGGCTCAGACCAGTCTGGCTCCGGAGGGGGAGCGACGCAGTCAGGGGGCGGCTACCACGTCAGGCAGTGACGCCAGCCCTAAGCTGAAGGCTCAGCGGTATTTGGCCCAGTGAGTGGGCTGTGGCGGAGGGGG
>NW_011494857.1:875979-877986 GCF_000754665.1 Bison bison bison
GTCTGCTTATCGTCTCCACCTCCCCCTACAGCGAGAAAGACACAAAGCAGATCCTTCGCATCCGGTGCGGGCGGGGGCCCCTGGCCTTCCCGGGCAGGACCAGGCTGCCGGCCTGAGGGGCTGGTGTCCACCCTGCTTGACACGTGGGGACCACTGAGGTCTGCGGGGGAGGTCACTTGGCCTGCCAGAAGCAGGACTGGGCGGGGCATCCGAGCAGTGGCCTCTGATGGGGGGGGGCGGGGCTCTTTGGACAAGGGAGGGGCTATGCGGGTGCCTGGCGCTTGGGAAAGAGCCCTGAAAAGGGGAGGCACGGGAGGCCCGAGTTTGAGGTCCAGCTCCTGCCTCGGTGGCCCTTCTCACTCCGCGTTCTGGGCTTCCAAGGACTCTGACTCCTCATGGCTCTGTCCCTGGCTGAACACCCCGGCCCCTCCCTGCCCGCAGGTGTGAGGAAGAAGACGTGGAGATGAGTGAGGACGCCTACACGGTTCTGACCCGCATCGGGCTGGAGACCTCGCTACGCTATGCCATCCAGCTCATCACGGCTGCCAGTTTGGTGTGCCGGAAACGCAAGGTGAGCCGCCGAGTCCACCCAGCGTCAGAGGAGTGAGCGGTCCACACGCTACTCCCAGGACTTTCCCTACGCGGTGGCATTTAGTCCCAGAACTTAAAAGTTCTCGAAGGCGGGAACTTCAGGCCCTTGGGTTTATTTTTGTGGCTCCCAGCCTGACACATGGGAGGGGCTGGGTAAATATCTGTTGGCTGCAGTTGATGCTGTTAAGTCCATTTTACAGGTAAAGAAACTGAGGGATGGAGCGGTGGGGCCCACAGCCAGGAGGTGGCCATGGCGGGACGTGACCTGACTCCTGGGTGAGGCCCCCCTGAGGTCTCGTGTCCCCATCAGGGCACCGAGGTGCAGGTGGATGACATCAAGCGGGTCTACTCTCTCTTCCTGGACGAGTCACGCTCCACGCAATACATGAAGGAATACCAAGATGCCTTCCTCTTCAACGAGCTCAGTGAGTGTCCCCCACTGTGCCTGCCCTGGAGAGGGAGGAGGGAGCCCTGGCCCTGCCTGCTGGGCCGCGCTGACCATGTGGCTTTCCTTCTCCCCACAGAAGGCGAAACCATGGACACCTCCTGAGCTGATCACCCTTCCCCCCCCACTCCCGCCCCCGTTTTCTACTAGAGTTCTGACACTGTGACTTTGTATAAAATGGTTCTGAAACTGGAGCCTGTGTGTGTGTGTGTGTGTGTGTGTGTGTGTGCACGCACACACACAAATGGGTGCACGCACCCGAGCCCCCAAAAAGACAACCCCGGAGTGCAGTTTGAGAAGTCTTTATTGGGAAGGGAGGGAAAGAGTATCTGCTGGCTTCCGGAGTTAGGATGGGCATGGGAGGTTGAAGTGGGGCATCCTTAGAGGAAGAGGATGTCTGGGAGCGGGGAGTGGTCACAGGCCAAGGGTTGGGTTCTGGGACCCCCGCAGTCAGTGCTGCTGAGGCGGCAGGGTCCACAGTGACAGCTGAGGGCCACGGGGAAGGAGACCATTGGGTCCACTCCAGGTGGGCAGCCGGGGAGCCGAACAGAGGCGAAGCGCAGCTCATGGTAGGTGCACACCCGCTGGGGCATGGGCGGCAGGATGACAGGCAGCACCCGCTTCTGGAGGGTGGGGAGCTTGAGTGTCTCCGTGGGGCCGAGCTCTCCCCTGAGCTCCCTCACTGCACTCCACAGATCCCAGACTCAGGCGTCCAGGGGACCCTCTGTGCTCTCCCTCCCACCTGCCCGGCCCCTTCCCCAAGCGGCAGGCCACCCTTCCACTCCCAGTGCCACTTCCGGTCTTCTATGGGCCTGGCCCCGAGTAATCTGCCTGGAGCTGAGTTGGCACCCGCCCGCCCTCGGCAGCTCACCATGCTGGGGCAGTAGCCGGCGCAGATGCTGGTGGTGAAAGTGATACAGACAGGGCAGGCCTCCTTCTCAGCCGCCAGGGTGGCGTTGATGGGCTGGCAC
>NW_011494857.1:878086-886064 GCF_000754665.1 Bison bison bison
CCCCCCGCCCAGCCCCAGCAGCAGCCACAGCAGCAGTCCCTGGGACAAGGCCAGTGCCTCAGGGCCAGCCAGAGCCCTCACCCCACTCCCCGAGCCCTGCATGCACACGTTCAGGGACCCAGCTCCTGTGCCTGCCACCTTCCATTCAAGGATTGCCCATCCCCAGGGACCCCAGACACCCCAAGACCTCAGGCCCCACCTGCTGCCCTCCTCCCACTGGCAGGCCTACTGTTCTCCCCACACCCTTCTAGAAAGAGGCCTCCTTCACCAGATCCCCGGACTCTCCCACTTCCTCCCAGCTGTTTCCTGGATGGAGTCTCAAGGGGCCCTACAGACTTACCTGGAACATCTCCATCCTTGGTGCCTCCCCTGCTGTGTTTACCTGGTCTTATACCGGCAGGCTGTGGGGGCGGCAAGGCCGCCGGGGGTGGCAGCATGGTGGGGTAACCTGGACACTAATCTCCCCGGGGGCGAGAGGCAGACAAGGTCAGGGAGAGGCAAGAGTGGCTCAATGGCACATCCCTCCCCCACCACTCCCTGAGTGGCTCCCGTACCATGAAGCAGAAGACACCCAAGGAGAAGGTGACTTCACAGGCTCAATCCCCAGGTGCTAGGGAGGTCGTGGTGGGAGTACAAGAAATCGGATATTGGAGGCCCTCAGCAGTGCCGCTTGCCTTGTGAACGCGCCTCTACCTATCATGAGGGGACCCGGCGGAGGCTGCAGCACCGCCCCTCTGACAATTTTCCGATGGTGATTGGCTGCAGCCTCAACCCTGCTCCAGCGGCCAAAGCCTAAATCCGACTTCTTAGGAGGGGCGTAGCTTCAATATCGGATTCTGTGGCCAGAGGTAGTCGGGGTCCACTCGCACCGCCCCTCCAAAAAGGATTCAGTGGAATCCCACCTGCCCCACACCCGGGCCCCAAAAGCCAGGATGCCGGAACCAAACCCAGCAAAGAGCATGATTTAGGCTCTTTTAACACTTAGCGAAAGATAAGCTGTGCCCCTTCAGCCGCAGAAGTCCTGCCCCCTCAATTGAGTGGACCTTAGATCCGCCCCGCCCAAGGGCCAAGATCTGGTCCGCCCCCAGATGGGCGGGGCCGTCCTAGCCCCGACCAGCGAGCCCCTAAGTCGCGGTCTCCCAGGCTTGGCCCCGCCTCGTCTCGGGGGGCGTGTCCAGGGCGGGGCTGGCTGGTCTGATTCAGACCAACGCTGGCTTCAAGCTGCCGTAGTTGGAGTTCTCGGTGCGGTAGGCATGAGGCACGCTGTAGATGCCTGACACCGGCTTCCAGTGGGGGCCGCCCCAGGGCAGCTCCAGCGGGCAGAAACGATCCAGCCGGCGGAGTGGGTGCAGCGGGAGGTTGTAAGATTCCTGAGCCAGAGTCAGCGCCCCGCGGTGAGGCACGACGGGTATTACCGGGCGGCCGCGAGGCAAGCGGATTTTCGCCCGCTGGGGTGGCGGAGAGGAGGACGGACAAGGCAGCTGCTTCTGGCTGTGGCCGCCGGCCTGGGGCGTCTCCCCGAAGTTTGAGGTCATCGAATCCTTGCAAGGATAGCTTGACAACTCCTTCCTGTTGGGTTGGGGTGGAGGCAGGATGGGGATGGCACAGCTGGATCCTCGAGGACACATTTGTAGGAGTCTGGGACCCTTTAGGAGGCTTGGGACTGGGGAATTATCTGGGGACTCAAACACCAAAAGAGGCCAGCCTTAGACCCTCAGGGCCATGCCCTCAGATCCGGAACTCCCTCTTGGGCCCTTTGCGGGCTCCTAGTTCCTGAGAGTAGACACTAAGTAAACCAGAGCGGTAAAAGAGGTAGGGGCTGGATTTGAATTTCTGGTTCTTGCCCGCTCAGGGACTGAAGGCCGAGACTACTGAGTCAGAGAGGGGCAGTCAACACCGGGGGGCTCGGCATCCCACCAGCCTCTGCGCGGGTTGTGCAGGGGGACGGGGCCAAGCGAGGACGCAGGCTCACTTCGAATAGGGCCGAAAATCCCGGGCCGAAGTAGTCAGATAGAGTTGATGGCGGTCCAGTATGCCCCGGTCAGAAATTGTGAAAGGCCGGCCGGCCAGCTCGGGGTTCTTGGTCCAAGGGATTAAAGCCTGAGGAAGATCGGGGGAGGAGGAATGAGCAAGAAAACTTTTATAACCCGTTCCATGTCCTGGGTGCCAGACTGAGAATTCCTCTTTCTTGGGTCTCAACAGCCCCTCTGAGCCAGGCCCTGATACCCGCCCCCAGAATCAGAATCCTTGGTCAATTGCACGTCAGTGCACTTCAACTTCGCGCCGCAAGTCAAAACCCTTACTAGCCTCACCTCCAAAATCCAAGTATTCTGCCCGCCAAGTCTCCAGTCACTGAAAGACCTCCCTGGCTCCTCCCCTAGATTGGTCCCGCCACTGGAATTCAGCAGAAACCATTCCTCCTTACTTTACCCTAAGAGGAGAAGCCAGCCCTTTCTCCGGTACCAAACCGGCCTCAGAATATTCGAGCTCCGCCCTCGAGTACTTTAGGCTGCGTAGCTCCGCCCCTAGATCCTAGGCCCGCCCCAGGATTTACTAGACCAGCCTCAGAGCTGGGCTTTCGGGTTCCCAGTCCCTGTCTCCTTCTGGCTTCGCTTCTAAAGTGCCAAACCCCTCCCCTAGTCTATGCAACTTCAGATTTGGTCCCATTCTTTAGCCCCTAGATTTAGAGTTTCTTCTGACCCGGCGCTAGGGTCTCAGCCCGGTTCCTAGCTTCTGAGCTCCCTCCCCCTACCCCAGGAGCTCAAAGTTCTGCCAGATCCTGCCACTGCGGTTCTCTGCTACCTGGGAAGGGCCCCCTCGGTGGTGGTCCGCAAGCTCTAGGGGTTGGGGCCCGAAATAAGAGGTGGGTCCCCGGTCCAGGTCGGGCCAGCCGCCGTACTGCGCCTTCGTCTCACTGCACTGGTGCTTGGTGATCAGAGGGAGGCGCCAGCCGCGATGTCTGAGCTGAGAGAAGGCGAGGCGGGGACCCAGCGTGAGGGTGCACGGGATTCCAATGCAGCCCCCAGCCCTGTCTACCCCGGACCTGGGCATCCCAGAACCTTACTTTTTCCCCTAAATCCTTGATCCCCACAGTCCGGGTGGGGTTCGCAGGTTCTGGGGTCTTGGGCTGGGCGTAGGGCCCTCCGTGGGTCTTAGGCACGAGAGCTGAGCCCGAGGTTGTCTCCCATCTGCTGATGACCTCGTCGAAAGCCCAGATATGCAAATCCTGCTTTGAGGCCGGGGGCAGGGGCTCCGCGACCGTGGACTGAGCAGAAGGTGCGGGCAGTCAGCTGAAAGGACTCAGGAGTCTGGTCAGCTCCCAGCCCTTTCCTCCCGCCTGTTCCAGGCATCTGGGTTCGCTGGCGCCTCCTCTCTCGGCCCCAGACCCTGAGACCCCGCTCCTTCAGTCAGACAGGAGTCGAAGCCCCAAATCGCCCTTTCTCTCAGCAAGTGTCTGAATCCCCAGGCTCCTCCTTGAGTCTGGGACCCCAGTCTCCTCTTGGCCAAGAGGCTAGGGTCCTCTCACCTGCACAGTGGGCGGGGGGAAGGACACGGGCGGGATAAAGTGGTGGGCGACGCCACTGCTCGTGAGATGCCAGTTGGGCCAGGATCCAGGCACCTCGGTCCCAGAGATGGGGGACCATGGGGGACCGTAGTGCAGAGCTAGGGTCCGACCCGCCATGGTCCCACCCCTGCCCCGTAGCCTAGCAGGAGCAGGCTTGTTGTTGCTGTCGCCCCGGGTGACAGAACCCGCCCACCCTGAACGCAGCCAATGGAGGGCCTATTAGTGTGTAGCTGGATGGATAGAATAAGAGACTCAGGCATGGAGGAACGGGGATTTTGAGAGAGTGCAGAGACCCCCAAGAAGGGGACAAAAGCTCAGATAAATGGTGGGGGGACACCCAGAGGGAGAGGAGGGTAAGAGGCGGAGGGAGGGAGGGGAATAGAAATTCAGTTTAGAGTCTGAGACCCAGAGAGCGGGCAGCAGAGAGCGAGGGGCTGAGACCTGGGGGCGTGTCAGAGACCCAGAAATAGAGAGACAGAGTGGAAGGAGGACAGAGTCACCCAGCACATCAGGGAATCCAAGAGAAACAACCCCCCCCCCCCCTTCCTTATAAGGTCCCAGCCTTCTTAGCTACCTCCTCCCTCTGCCAGGACAGCCCACCTCTAGCGGCAGAGGGGGGATGGGGGTGAGGGGGTGGGTAACGATTTCCAGACTTCCCCGGGGTTCGCCCTCCCTCCCTGTGTGTGCTGAAGGAGTCAGCATCAGCTTCGGCTTCGTCTGTCCTGCCTGCCTTTGATTTGGTTGAAAACTTCCACCTGGGTATGGGGGTGGGCGAAGACGGAGGGACCCAGAGGGAAATACTTAGCAATAAAGAGGGGGATGTGGAAAGAGTTTTGATGAATGAGAAAAATACATACAAGAGTGAGTGAGAGACAGCGAGTGAGAAGCAGGGACAGAAAGAGAGCTAGTGACCCAGAGATTATGGGACAAGAATTTAGACAGCAACAGCAAAGGAGGTGGCAGAAGAGAGCAGGAACCACAGACCTAGAACACAAGATTGTAGAAACAAAGGCAAAAATGTGTGTGTGCATGTGTGCGAGTGTGCACATATGTGTGCCTACAGAGTGGTAACATATGAATGGGTGTTCTGAGGGTGTGGGGTCTACCTCTGAGTTCTCTTGTCAGTTCCTCACTTTAAAACCCTTTTGATCAAAGCCTCTGCCTTCTCAGCCCCCATTCTCTTTCCACAAACCCATTCTTCAGACAGGGAAAACTGAGGCTGCCTTCTGCAGCTGCCCCAGGATTCCACAGACCCCCCTCATTCAGGCTTCTGGGGCCATTTATCCTATTGGATTATCCTGGCTCATTCTAGACTGATCAGTGTCCAGCTCTCCCTTGATCTCAGCCGGGGGGCAGGCCAATTGGTTAAAACCTCATGTCCTACTCAAGCTGGACAATGATAAGGTCTATTTCTTTCTGAGTATATTGCAAAGCCTGAGACAGGGAAGGGGATGGAAACCTGACTCCAACTCCCCACCAAGGCCAAAATCTTAACCATCTTGACCTCTGGTCATTCAACCTTGCTTGTACTCCTGTCGTAGGTAGCTCACTACCTCAAAACAGAGCATTCTAAGCATTTGCCCCATCTGACCAAATAAGGTTTCTTATTTGAACCCCAGCTCCCAACTACTTGCCTATGTGTTTCAGTTTTTATAATCCCCCCCACAGTTTTATAATCCCCCCCAAGTATCCCCTCCTTGTCACTCTTCAGGATCAGCAAGGTGATGTCCTTTGAGATCACATGGTCAGCAGCTTAGAAGCTGGGGAACTCCAATGGTCAAATCCACCAGAGTTGATCTGACAAGTTGTATTAGAGTTCATAAACAGTAGGCACTCAGAAAATATTGGCTATCATCATCATCATCATTTTTACCCTTAAGTTCATCCAGGAGAACTCCTATTCATCCTTCAAAACCCCGTTTGGTTTCATCATCTGTCTTTCCCAGAATGAGCTCTCAAAACCAGAGCACTGTGATTTTGTGCGACCATTTGACAAGATCCCAGACTGAGGCCTAGAGCAGCCAGGCTACTCTTGAGGTCTTTCAGCATCCAGTTCCTTCTTCCTCTACCTGCTCAGTTCCTGGGCCTGGGTCTCAGGCCCGGCCAGTCCGGCTGAGGAGCGTGCAGACACAGGCAGTGTCAATTCGAATCCATCGCCAGCCCACACGGCCCTGGGCATCGGTGGTCGATGCCCGCACGTAGGACTGCTTGGCCTTACACTCAGACACCCAGTGCCTCCGGTCCACACCCCGGCAGCCTCCTCCACCCCCACCAGGGCCACCTTCCCCAGCACTGGCAGCCTTGCAGCGGGTTTCAAAGAAGTACTGGCGCAGGGGACTGCCACCAGCTGCAGGCACCTCGCCCAGCACCTCCACCTCACGCCCACGCAGGTCCACAGCAGTCCGGCGGTCTGTCACCCAGCCGCTGACTGCGTCACACACGGCCAGCTCTCCACGGCGACTGGCTGGTGCTGTCTCGCTCACCCCTCGCCGACTGCGGTTAGCTGGGCTGCCGACTGGCTCCCCAAAGGCCCCAGACTCCAGCAGAAAGAGCAGAGGGGGCCCCGTGGGGGTACCCCTGGACAGGGCCACCCGGGGGGACAAGAGGTCCCACTCAGGGGCTGGAAATGGGGGCAGGGGTGAGGGTGGGGGGTGGGGCTCCATCGGGACACTGGGGAGGAGGAAAAGCAGGAGGATGGGGAGGGAGCCTGAGGGGTGCGGGAGCATCTCGCGGAGCACCTGAGGATAGACAGAGGGAAGCTGGAATTAGGAGGATGATAACTTCGTGGGGGGACACATGGCTACTCCAGGGGCATCTGCATGATAGAACCACAGGTTCTAGAAGCTTGGAGGACCCCTATATTTTAGGACTTTGATAATGCCCAGCCTCTAGATTAATCATACTTATTCTACTATTAGTATTAATAATAGCCAATAAAGGGGGAAATACAAGCTCAGAGAGGCTAGTAACTTGAACCAGGTCACACAGCCAGCAAATGCCAGAGGTGGGACTCAAAACATGTCCCAGCAACTCCACTCTGCCATTTTGCCTCTACAACCCCAAGGAACCCTAAGTCCTGCAGCCTGGATGAGGTTTGAAGCTCCAAAATTTCTGAGAATGGTCATGCCCTGTAGTTCCAGAGAGACCCAAGTTCAGCTTAAAACTGCCTGTAAGAAGGTAAGACACTTCCTCCCAGGTGAGGCTTCGGTTTCCCTATCCATGAAATTGGCCAGGGCTGGGAGATGCTGGTGGGGGCATAGATGCTGCAGTTTCTCTAGAACATTCTGGAAGCCCGTGGGTTCTGGGAAAGGACTGAGAAGCAGTGGGTGGTTACTGGACCTGTCAGCACCTCCTCCACCTCCGAGCTCCGGGGCTGGGGGCCCCCAGGCTCCGGGGGGCCCCTGCTGGGGACACAGGTGACCCCCTCCTTCCTGACATCTCAGGAGAGGGAGGGGGCAACCACCTAGGGGAAAAGGGAACAGGCAGGTTAGAGAGGCAGGTGGGGGAGGGGGCCTGAACCCCAGAACACTCCGCTTCTCAGTGTTCCTCTGAAAGTGTAGGGGACCAAGAGTCAAGGCTGCAGCCCCTCCCAGAAGCCCCTGCTCTGCCCAGGTGATGGCTCCTGGATGGAAAGCAGATGGGGGGAGGAGAGGAGAGGGGAGGGGAGAGGCTGAGGACGAAGGAGGCTGGAAAAGATTACATCCGCCTCGGCCCATTCATCTCACAGACGGGGCGGGGGCGGGGCTGGCCTGGACACCCGGGTCCCCGAGGGCCCACACTTAAGAAGCCCTGGGTCCCCCATGGCTGCTTCCTGGAATGTTCTCCGCTCACAGGACAGGCCAGGGCCCGTCCAAGACTTCTACTGCACATACCTGGAGTGGCTGCCTGCCCTGGCTGGGAGATGGGGAAATGAGAAGGGGCAAATGTGAAGAGGGGTACATGCTGACCCAACCAGAGCCGGGAGCGTGGGTTCCCAGCTGCTTCCTCCCTCAGACCGGGAGTCCTGGTTCCCAGGTGCCTTCTCCGTCAGACCTGGAGTCGTGGGTGCCGGCGGCCCACCTCCCCGACCCCATCCTTTGCAGGAGTCCAGGCTCTTGCCCGCTCCTCGCTCAGACCCCAAAGCCCCGCTCCCCAGCTCTCTCCTCCTTCAGGAACCCAGGTCGCCAGCTCCCGCCCTCAGATGCAGAAGTCAGGCGCCCCAAACCCCTCCTCCCTCGGACCCAGAAGTCCGGACCCCCAGTGCCGTCCTCCTTCAGACCCGAGAGTTCTGGGGTCCAAGCCCATCCTTCCCAGGCACTGAGAAGCGTGGACTCCCCGGCCCCTCCTCTCCCGGGAAGTTTAAGCCTGGGGGTCGGGACTCCTGAGACCGCTCTGGGGGTCGCGGACTGTCCGTCTCAGACGCTTCTCAGTGCC
>NW_011494857.1:886456-886543 GCF_000754665.1 Bison bison bison
TCCTGCCTCAGTTTCCTCCGCCAAGCCCCGCCCCTGCCGGCCCCGCCCCCGTCCCTCCCTACCCGGGGGCCGGACGACCCGGACGCC
>NW_011494857.1:886736-888277 GCF_000754665.1 Bison bison bison
CCGCAGACCCAGGAGTCTGGGCCTGAGATTCCTTTGCGTTCTCTTGCCAGTTTAGTGTCAATCCCCGGGCAGATTCCCACCCTCTGCTCTCATCTCCATTGCTCCCAGGAGCTCCAGGCCAGACATTAACCAGCTGGGTTCGGGGAGTGATAAGGCCCCGAGGCCCGGGGAGACGGTAGATGCGGGGGTCTCTCCCACATAAGTCCTCTCTGCTGGAATTTCCTGGGTGGGGACTGGGGAGAGGGTCTTGTCCTGAGTTTCAGATAAGAGAAATTCAAGGTATTCTAGGGCTTGGAGACAGACAAAGATATGGTTTGGGAACAGAATGACCTGCCTGGAGAAAGAAAGTGAATAGTGACAGATGAAGGGAGATGGGGAGAAGAAAAGGGGACAGACTCCTAGAAAAAGAGGGAGACACACTCAGAGAGAGAGAAGGCACAGACCGAGAGAGGGGACAGACACAATGAGAAAGGGGAGAGAAGCCCAGAGAAAGAGAGACCTTAAGACAGATGGAGACTCAGACAGGAGCTGAGAGTCCCTGGGACAGACTTAACTGCTTCACCCCTCCCCTGGAGCTATTTTCAGAAGGAAAACTGACACCCGCCTTGGTGGGGGGGGGCAGGGGTCATCCCATACCCCTCCCTCAGCCTAAATATAGCATGGCAAGGTGGCAGGAAGGGTGTCCCCGGATTAGGGTGTTCCCCTCACTGCTCCCCATCCCAGGCCAAGGCGACGTAGAAGGTGGCTGCAGTTGTTTATTGGGATGGGGGAGGGGCCCTGTCCACGGGAGTGTCCTTTGGAGTCACTTCCCAGACCTCTCCAGGTTTCCCCCATCCCTAAGTACCCTACCTGCCCCATCCCCTACCAGAAGATGTCTATGGAACTTCCATTCTCCGATGCGGTAGTAGGGGTGAGTTTGCAGATGGGAAAGTTTCCGTCTCTTCCTCTCTCCGGGTCTCTATCTCCCTCTGTCTGGGTCCCTGTCCCCTCTGTGTCCCCTGTCCGTCCCCTCTGCACCTCTGCCCCCTTCTCTGGATCTTTGCCCCCCTTCCTGTGTCTCTTACCCACTCCCAGGCCGCTGCCCTCTTCTCTCCTCCTCTCCCTTCTCCCCTTGGGTGTCTCTGTCCGCTGTTCACATGTCTTGTCCTCTTTGGGTCCCTGTGCTGGGGGCTCCGTGCCTGCCTCCCAGACTCTGCCTTATGTCTGTCACTGCGATGGGGAGAGAGGGGTCTGTCTCCATTTCTGTCTTCAAACGTGCCTTTCCCTCGCTTTCGGAAAGAAGTGTTAAATTATTTAAAGGTTACATTATTTTCGACCTTTATCAAAAGCTTCCCACAATCTGTACCTTCTATCTCTCTGTGTAAAAAGGTGGTTGGATTAAATCAGGGGTTTCCAAACTGAATTTGTTAGCTGCAGACCGAGTTACTAAGAGAAATTCCATAAAGGGTAGGTTCCCCTCAGACCAGTTCAAACACTCTGATTTGTCACACTGGTGCTAAGTAAGATTTCATTTGAACAAAAAAGAAAGGGGTGGTGGGGGG
>NW_011494857.1:888377-893144 GCF_000754665.1 Bison bison bison
ATTTTAAAAAAAAAAAAAGGGGGGGGGGGGGGGGGGGGGGTCTTTAGCTAAAAATAACAACAACAAGTCTCTGTAAACCACTGGATGGATTTTAATAAATTAATACAAGTACTTTGAATTAATACAAGTACCTGGCACATAGGAAGCCCTATATGTGTTAGTGATTTCACTGTCCTCCTCCTCCTCCAAATGCCCTTTTAGTACGAAAGATCTCTGACCTTGGGTAACCCCCTCCCCTCTGAGCCTCAGTTTCCTCATTTGTGAGAAATGAAGCTGTTAAGTTCTGGTGCTGATCAGCAGGCTGATGGGGACACATGGGGTCAGGCAGCCGACCACAAGTCCTGCCCCCCCCCCAACTGGAACATTCCACACGACCTTGGGAAGCCACTCCCATGCTTTGAGATGCTGGTTTCTCCCCAGGGAAATAAAGCGGGCCCTGCAGTTTGTCTGATACACTTCTTGAACCTCGGGAGGGGTGGCGTACCCACTTGTGGATCTTTGTGTGATTCCATGGGTGCATCTCTCTTGGGTTCAGGGGCACTGACTTTTTCTGCCTTTTTCCTTTTTGGTTCACTTTCTCTGGGGTGCTCTGGTCTCTTTTCCAATTCTAGGTTTCTGTCCCTCTCATTCTGGGTGCCTGATACCCACCCCTTCTGGGCCTCTGTCTTCCCCTCTCAGGATCTTTTTTCCCTCTTTGGATTCCCCTTTCTCTCTTAGGTCTCTATACCTCCCCAGCTCTCTTTGCCCCTCCTCTGGGTTTCTATCCCCCAATCAGGTCTGAACAGAGTACAGTTTCTACCCCTTTTCTCTTCCCTTGTGGCTCTGATCTCCATGCCTGGAAGCAAAACTCTAGGGGAAGACAGAGAAGGGGTTGGTTTGAATGGCAAAACAAGGCAGGTATGTGGTAAACGGAAGGGATATCTACATCTTGCTAGTTCACCCAGAAGCCCTCCGCATGACCAACTGAATCTACAGATACAGAAACCAGCCCTGGCCCCCCTTATAGTGATGACACTGAGCAAACCAGTTCAGTTGGTCTCCTAGAGTCCACACACTACATTTGCTCCTTGACACATGATTACTTCCTAGTGCTATTATCCCTAGGTCCACTAAATGCAAGCAAACCAACATGGCCCTATAGACCTCATACATACACTGCAACTCAACCCAACATTCCTACAGGACTCAGCGAACACACCTTGATGTAACTCAACTCAGTTTTATGACACAAGTGAACCAGCCCTATGAGACTCACATGATTACACAACTCATTACAATCCAACTTAATGTTGCCCCAGAAAACTTCTAGCCACATAACGCTATGCAATTCAACATGACAGAACCCTGAAACACTCCTACGAATTTACATTCCAACCCAACTTGATCTCATATGACCTAGAAAGCTCACATTCTATCACTTGACTCTTCGTATTTCTACATGGCTCACAAGTTCACAGAACCTAAAATAACATGGCCCTAGAAGAATCACAAAGCCACTCAGTTTCCAATGTCTCAACTCAACTCCACAACATCATGCATGAACACACAATCAGTCCCAACAATGCCATGGGTGACCACCTTACTTGATCCAACATGGCCCCAGGGGACTCATAAAACCACAGAACCCTGCACAATGCTGTTGGACAAGACTCCCAACCCAACCCAACCCAACAAGGAACCAAGAAACTCACAAAACTATGTGACCAAACCTATCTCAACACTACCCCAAAAGGCTCCACAAACATTGCACAACCCAGTGCAATACAAACCAATGGAGCCTCCATCTCAACTCAGTATAACCCATTGCCATTCACTGTCATCTCAGGAGGTACCCACAGGAGCTATCAATCCACACCTCAAGACCCAATAAGACTTAGTGTTCCCCAGTTCATTACCACATAACTTAGTTCATCCTAGAAACAACACCCTCCCCCCAACTTTCCCCTCCTCCCTTCCCGCCCTCCCTCCAAGGAAATGTGAGGTCCTGCAGACCTCAACTGTCCCTCACACTTCGGTGACCATGTGTTTCCCAGGGGGGGCCCAGAGTGGAGGCGGCAGCTCAGACACCTCTGGATCCACCAACCCCCCATTGACCTTGCCCTCCAGGGGGCCACAGGGCTGCGTGTCCACATGGCTGTACATCCCAGCCTCTTCGTCATCTGTCTCCCGGTGGTAAAAGTAGCTGAAGTTGGAGACAATGACTGGCACAGGTAGGGAAATGGTCAGCACACCAGCGATGGCACACAGAGAGCCCACTATCTTGCCACCCACAGTGACAGGTGCCATGTCTCCATAGCCAACTGTGGTCATAGTGACCACCGCCCACCAGAAGGATTCAGGGATGCTGGTGAAATGGGAGTCTGCCCGATCCACCTCGGCAAAGTAGACTGCGCTGGAGAAGAGGACCACACCAAGGAAGAGGAAGAAGATGAGGAGGCCTAGCTCGCGCATGGATGCCCTTAAGGTCTGGCCCAAGATCTGCAGGCCCTTTGAGTGCCTGGAGAGCTTGAAGATGCGGAAGACGCGTACCAGTCGGATGACTCGCAGGATGGCCAGTGACATGGCTGGCTGGCCCACTCCCCGCTGCCGAGCCAGCTCTGTACCCAATGCCACAAAGTAGGGCAGGATGGCCACGAAATCGATGAGGTTCATCACATTCTTGAAGAAGGCTGTTTTGCTTGGGCAGGCCGCCAGACGCACCAGCAGCTCGAAGGAGAACCAACAGATGCACAGAGTCTCCACCACAAAGAACGGGTCATCGAAGGGCAAGCGAGGCGGGGGTCCAGGCACTGGACTGGAGCCATTCAGCCGAGCCGGGAACTGCAGGGAGGAAGGGATTCAGGAAGGACCATGCCAGGGCTGGGACACACTGGAACGGCCATATTTGCGGGTTAAATATTCAACTACTTCTTTACAAATTGGCCAATAGCCTCTGTCTCCAGAACCCCGCTGACCCAGTTGGCAGACCCTTCCTACCAGGACAGGACCTCAGGGATCATCCCTGTAAGGCTGACTTTAGGATCCCTGATCCTTCACTGGCAGGGTCTCCTGAAACGATGCTAGAGTGGAGATCAACCTCATCCCTTCCGAAATCCCGCTCCCAGCGTTGAACTTCCAGACGGGGAGGGTCCCAGTCCTTGCCTCACTCCCTTATGCCCCGGCCTCCCCAAACCCAGCCTAGACCATGATGGTTGAAGACCTTATCTTTAATGCCAAAACCCGGGCTCCTCCTCTCACTAACCTCAGTTCAACTTTCTTTACGATGGAGGCCTCTTACCCCAGCCCTCAGGCCCCCCATCCCTCTATCTCCATCTCCCTAGGTGGCTTTCTTCAGATCCCAGCCCTCAGTGCCTCCAGTCCATCCTTTCCATTGGTTACTGCCAGCTGCACAGACGGCCGATTTTTCAGTTTCTCCTTACCCCTCAGTTTTGATTTCTTAATACACCTTTCCTCCTGCCCTCCACAGGCCGGGTTTCTCACCTACCTCAACGCTCGCCTTCTGATAAGCAGGTCCTCCTATTCAGATCCTCAGGTCCCGCCCCATTAAGCTATATACATTTCCCTTCCCCAGCCCAGCTTTTAATGGTAGAATCCCCTAGTCGGGCGCTGTCCCTGGGTTGCTGCCCCTCTCACGGCTTCTCAGGTGGTGCTAGAGGTAAAGAACCTGCCTCCCAGTGCAGGAGACTTCAGAGATACAGGGTCGATCCAAGGGTGGGGAAGATCCTCTGGAGAAGGAAATGGCAACCCACTCCGGTATTCTTGCCTGGGAAATCCCACGGACAGAGAAGCCTGGCTGGCTACAGTCCTTAGGGTGGCAAAGAGTCGGACACGACTGAAGCAACTTAGCACGCACAGCCCCTCGCCCGGCATTCTGATTCGTTTGGTTTTCCAACCCCAATGCCCCGCCCACCCACGGCCAGACCCCACCTTCCTGATAAGCCCCGCCTCCCAGTGCCCCTTACCCCACCTTATGATTGGCCAGGACCCCGTGGACGCGACCCACCTCCTCCTAAACCCCGCCCCACCACGCTCAGGCCCCGCCCCCTTACCGGGCCAGCGGCGGCCACCGCGGCAAGCCCCGGGTTGTCGCGGTCGTCGCGAAAGTCGGGCAGCGTCTCGAGGCAGAAGACGACAATGGAGACGAGGATGACAAGCACCGAGACGACGGCGAGCACGCGCGCCGCCTGCGAGCTCTCGGGGAACTCGAAGAGCAGCCAGAGTTGGCGCGCGAAGGCGTGGCGGGGCAGGGGGCGCTCGGTAGGCAAGGGGCAGCCCTCATCCTCGCGCAGGCGCGCTAGTGCCGCGCCGCCCAGCCCGTAGAAGGCCACCTCCTCCAGGAAGACGTCGAGCGGCACGTGCGCCGGCCGCCGCAGCCTCCCACCAGACTGGTAGTAGTAGAGGACCGCGTCGAAGCTGGGCCGATGCCGATCGAAGAAGTACTCGCGGCGCGCGCCGTCGTAGAAGCGGCTGCGGCGCACCGGGTCCCCGAGCAGCGTGTCCGGGAAGCGGCCCAGCGTGCGGGCCCGGGTCTCGAACCGCAGCCCGGCCACGTTGAGCACCACCCGCTCGCAGCAGCCGCAGGGCGGCGGGCACCCGGGCTCCATGGCGCGCGCAGCCCCCGGCGACCCGCGGACGGACGTGTGGCCCCGACGCCCGACCCGGCCCGGCCCGGCCCCGCCTCGGCCGCCGCCGCTGCCGCCCCAGCCTGGTGTCCGGTGTCCACGCGTAAAAAATGCCCGGCCGCGCGGCCAGCGAGCGGGGGAGGGG
>NW_011494857.1:893248-899155 GCF_000754665.1 Bison bison bison
TTCGGGGCCCCTTTCTCTCTGTCTCCCCATTTCCTGAGACCTCTGTTCTGCGGCCCTCCGGGTTTCCGTGTGTGTGTGTCTCATCTATTTTTTAAAATGAGCATCTGAGCCCCTCTGTTGGAATCACAAATTTCCATCTCTCTCATTCTTTTGAATGTCTCTGCTTCTGGCTATGTCTTCGCTTTGGGCCTGTCTGATTTCAGGGATGTATCTCTGAGTATGTCTCTGGATCATTTTTCTCTGGGTTTTTGCCATTCTAAAGTCACCTGTGTCTGGGGATTCCTGGCAGTCTCTGTGTCTTGGTCTCTGAATCTCCGTCTTCAGTTTGATTCTGAAAAGAGATATCACTGTCTCTCTTTATTTCTTGTTTCTCTTGGTCTCTGTCTTTCATCTCTGCCTACATCTCTCTGCTTCTTGTCTCTCCGGCTCTCTTATCTCTTAGCTCGCTGTGTCTCTGTCCCTGGGATTCTCTGGGGCTCCCTTTCAGCTAGCTTTCTTTCCCTGTCTCTCTGGATTACTGCAAGTCTCTGTCTCAGGGCCTCTGGACCACTGAGCCTCTCCGGAGTCATACTTCTGAATCTCTCTCCAACCATCACTCTAGGTTGGCTCGGCCACTGTCCTGGTGGTTGCCCCATCCTGGGGACGCTCCAGCAGCTGCTTATGAGCGTGAGCCCCCCACACCGGATCCCCTCGCTCTCCTCTCCTACCCCCACCCCAGGGTCTCCACCTGGCTTCTCTGCCAGACTTTCTGAGCCCCAGCAAGGCCTGAACTGGGGCCCTGAATTGTGCAAAAGAAGGCCGGGCCTGCCAGGAACAGGTGGGGGGTGGGCTGGGGAGATGCCGCAGGGTCACTCGAAGGGACCAAAGGACAGACCGACGATGGCCTTCCAGCCACCGGTGTCCAATGACACCGGGTAAAAATAGCCCCATCGGTTGAGCTTGGAGGGAGGCAGTGGGGATTGGACATCCAGACTCCTGGGAATGAGTCCCCGGACGCCCTCTGCTGGGGGAGAGGAGAGAGCCACTAAAGGTTTTAGCTCCCTAGGAATTTTGGCCCTCTTCCTGTCTACAGTTCAGTTGAGTCGCTCAGTCGTGTCTGACTCTTTGCGACCCCATGAACCGCAGCACGCCAGGCGTCCCTGTCCATTACCAACTCCCGGAGTCCACCCAAACCCATGTCCACTGAGTTGGTGATGCCATCCAACCATCTTATCCTCTGCCGTCCCCTTCTCCTCCCGCCCTCAATCTTTCCCATCATCAGGGTCTTTTCCTGTCTACAGTTTCTGCGATATTTTGTCACCATCCATCTGGATTTGTGTCCCTCTCTGTGTGTCTATGTCCCTTTCTTTCATGGTCTTTGACCCTTGCCGTGACTGAATCTCTCTCCCTGCTGCCCCCTCCCATCTCTCTGGCCTTTTCCCTTCTCTCTGGTCTTTTCTCTCTCTCTCTTTTTCTTCTCTTTCTCAGAACTCACAGAAGCCTCTCTTTGTGGGTTTCTGAACATTTGGTATGAACAGATCCTTCCTCCTTCCTATAGCCGTATCTCTTACACCCTCCCACTACTGAGCCTGGAGGTGGGCTCACTCTTTTACCTCCAGAAAATTCTCCCTTCTTTCACTTCCAGAAAATTCTCCCTTCCTCAGCTCCTCTGACACTCAAGCTATCCATGGACACCTTTCCCCAGCCTTCCGTAAAAACTCATCCTTCCCCTTTCTGGCCACTCCCATTCTTTCAGGGAAGAGTTTCATTCCTGGCTCCATATTCATTACTCTAAAACTACTGCCATAGGGAATTCCCTGATGGTCCAGTGGTTAGGACCCGGCACTTTCACTGCCGGGTCCTAACAGTGACCCAGTCCTTCCAGTCCCTGGAAGAGGACCTGATATCTCACAAACTGCATGGCAGCCAAAAAAAAAAAAGGAAAGCTACAATCATCCTTGGAAGAGATGCTATGTGATTTTAGAGGTTAGGTCATAAAAGGCAACCTTCCACCCCACTCTTTTCCTTGGGAAACTTGTGCAGGCCAGATGACAAGGCCCATGTGGAGGGGACCCTAGGCTACTAAGCTTGCAGCTAATCAGCAGCATCAGCCTGCAGCCACGTGAGTAAGCCATCTTAGAAGCGCATCCTCCTGCCCCAGCTAGGCTACCCACTGTAGCACAGATAAGTCTTCTCCCTGTACTGCACCCCCCACCCTGCCCAGCTTGTAGCCTTGTGAGCAAAATGAATGGTCTTTGTTTTCAGTCACACAGTCTTTGAGTGGTTTGTTACACATACCACAATAATAGATAATCCACATGTGGTATCTTGGTACTCTGAGCCTATCGTTTCCATCCGATCTACCCCAGCCTCCTCCCTTCCTGCCTGCCTCCCCCCTCCTTCCTTCCATTTTTAAAGTTTTATCAAGCTACAGTTCACTCATTTCAATTTACACAGAGGACTTCCCTAGTGTCCAGTGGCTAAGACTCTGTACTTACCACTCCCACACACAAAAAAGACTCTGCACTCCCAATGCAGGGGGCCTGGGTTCAATCCCTGGTCCGGGAACTAGATCCCTCATGCTGTAATGAAGACTGATGATCCTGAGTCCTGCAGCAAAGACCTTGAGCAGCCTAAATAAATATTAAAAAATAAAAGGGGCTTCTCTGATGGCTCAGATGCTAAAGAATCTGCCTGCAATGCAGGAGACCGGGGTTCCATCTATGGGTTGGGAAGATCTCCTGGAGAAGGGAATGGCAATCCACTCCAGTATTCTTGCCTGGAAAATCCCACAGACAGAGGAGTCTGGCAAGCTACAGTCCATAGGGTCACAAAGAGTCGGACACGACTGAGCGACTAACACACTTTGAAAAAATAAATAAAGTATACAACCCAATGGCTCCTCCTATATTTATGAGTTTCGCATCCATCACCACAGTCGAATTTAGACCATTTTTGTTATCCCCCCCAGAGAAACTCTACACCCCTATCTGTCACCCCTTAATTGAACCACCCACAATTTGGAGGTAATTTGCTATAGCAGTAACAGGAAACTAAGAGACGGTCTCTCCTCTTCCTTGGTATCATTTTTGTTCCTGTGTTACAATAAGACCTTTTTTAAAAATTTATTTTAATTTTGAAATATTTTCAGACTTACAAAAGAGAGGCAAAGATAGCACAGAGAATTCATGATAGCCTTCACCCAGGTTCTCCTAATGTTAGCGTCTTACATTGCCATGGTTCCTTTGTTGAAGAAACTGACAATGGTACAATACTGTTGACTAAATGATGTGCAAATTGCCTCCATTTTTCTGATTAATGTCCTTTCTTCCTTCTAAGATCCAATCCAGAATACCATGTTGCACTGAGCTTTCGTGTCCTCTTCAGTTCAGTTCAGTTGCTCAGTTGTGTCCGACTCTTTGCTATCCCATGAATCGCAGCACGCCAGTCCTCCCTGTCCATCACCATCTCCCGGAGTTCACTCAGACTCACGTCCATCGAGTCAGTGATGCCATCCAGCCATCTCATCCTCTGTCGTCCCCTTCTCCTCTTGCCCCCAATCCCTCCCAGCATCAGAGTCTTTTCCAATGAGTCAACTCTTCGCATCAGGTGGCCAAAGTATTGGAGTTTCAGCTTTAGCATCATTAATTCCAAAGAACACCCAAGACCAATCTCCTTTAGAATGGACTAGTTGGATCTCCTTGCAGCTCAAGGGACTCTCAAGAGTCTTCTCCAACACCACAGTTCAAAAGCATCAATTCTTTGGCACTCAGCTTTCTTCACAGTCCAACTCTCACGTCCATACGTGACCACTGGAAAAACCATAGCCTTGACTAGACGGACCTTTGTTGACAAAGTAATGTCTCTGCTTTTTAATATGCTATCTAGGTTGGTCATAACTTTTCTTCCAAGGAGTAAGCGTCTTTTAATTTCATGGCTGCAATTACCATCTGCAGTGATTTTGGAGACCCCAAAAATAAAGTCTGACACTGTTTCCACTGTTTCCCCATCTATTTCCCATGAAGTGATGGGACAAGATGCCATGATCTTAGTTTTCTGAATGTTGAGCGGTAAGCCAACTTTTTCACTCTCCTCTTTCACTTTCATCAAGAGGCTCTTTAGTTCCTCTTTACTTTCTGCCATAAGGGTGGTGTCATCTGCATATCTGAAAGAGGAGAGTGAACAAGTTGGCTTAAAGCTCAACATTGAGAAAACTAAGATCATGACATCTTGTCCCATCACTTCATGGGAAATAGATGGGGAAACCCGCATATAGGTTTCTCAAGACCACCAGGTCAGGTGCTCTGGTATTCCCATATCTTTCAGAATTTTCCACAGTTTATCGTGATGTCCTCTTAGCCTCCTGCAATTCTGCAATTTTTTTTTTTTTACTTTTTCCTTGTCTTTAATCACCTCAACACTTTTGAAGAATACTGTCCCTATTGAAGGTCAGTGGACTATTCCTCAGTTTGCCCAATAGAGTTTTGCCAAGAGAATGCACTGGTCATAGCAAACACCCTCTTCCAACAACAAAAGAGAACACTCTACACATGGACATCATCAAACGGTCAACACCGAAACCAGACTGATTATATTCTTTGCAGCCAAAGATGGAGAAGCTCTATACAGTCAGCAAAAATAAGACCGGGATCTGACTGTGGCTCAGATCATTAACTCCTTATTGCCAAATTCAGACTTAAATTGAAGAAAGTAGGGAAAACCATGAGACCATTCAGGTATGACCTAAATAAAATCCCTAATGATTATACAGTGGAAGTGAGAAATAGATTTAAAGGAGTAGATCTGATAGACAGAGTGCCTGATAAACTATGGACAGAGGTTTGTGACGTTGTACAGGAGACAGGGAGCAAGATCATCCCCAAGAAAAACAAATGCAAAAAGGAAAATGGCTGTCTGGAGAGGCCTTACAAATAGCTGTGAAAAGAAGAGAAGCCAAAAGCAAAGGAGAAAAGAAAAGATATACCCATTTGAATGCAGGATTCCAAAGAATAGCAAGGAGAGATAAGAAAGCCTTCCTTAGCGATCAGTGCAAAGAAATAGAGGAAAACAATAGAGTGCGAAACACTAGAGATCCCTTCAAGAAAATTAGAGATACCAAGGGAACATTTCATGCAAAGATGGGCACAAGAAAGGACAGAAATTGTATGGACCCAACAGAAGCAGAAGAGATTAAGAAGAGGTGGCAAGAATACACAGAACTGTACAAAAATGATCTTCATGACCCAGATAATCACAATAGTGTGATCACTCACCTAGAGCCAGACATTCTGGAATGTGAAGTCAAGTAGGCCTTAGGAAGCATCACTGTGAATAAAGCTAGTGGAGGTGATGGAATTCCAGTTGAGCTATTTCAAATCCTAAAAGATGATACTGTGAAAGTGTTGCACTCAATATGCTAGCAAACTTGGAAAACTCAGCAGTGGCCACAGGTCAATTTTCATTCCAATCCCTAAGAAAGGCAATGCCAAAGAATGCTCAAACTACTGCACAATTGCATTCATCTCACGCTAGCAAAGTAATGCTCAAAATTCTCCAAGTCAGGCTTCAACAATATGTGAACTTCCAGATGTTCAAGCTGGATTTAGAAAAGGCAGAGAAACCAGAGATCAAATTGCCAACATCTGCAGGATCATCAAAAACGCAAGAGAGTTCTAGAAAAACATCTATTTCTGCTTTATTGACTATGCCAAAGCCTTTGACTGTGTGGATCACAATAAACTGTGGAAAATTCTAGAAAGAGATGGGAATACCAGACCATCTGACCTGCCTCTTGAGAAACCTGTATGTAGGTCAGGAAGCAACAGTTAGAACTGGACATGGAACAACAGATTGGTTCCAAATAGGAAAAAGAGTATGTCAAGGCTGTATATTGTCACCCTGCTTGTTTAACTTATATGCAGAGTACAT
>NW_011494857.1:899255-918627 GCF_000754665.1 Bison bison bison
AACTTATATGCAGAGTACATCATGAGAAATGCTGGGCTGGATGAAGCACAAGCTGGAATCAAGATTGCCGGGAGAAATATCAATAACCTCAGATATGCAGATGACACCACCCTTATGGCAGAAAGTGAAGAGGAACTAAAGAGCCTCTTGATGAAAGTGAAAGAGGAGAGTGAAAAAGTTGGCTTACCGCTCAACATTCAGAAAACTAAGATCATGGCATCTTGTCCCATCACTTCATGAGAAATAGATGGGGAAACAGTGGAAACAGCAGACTTTATTTTTGGGGTCTCCAAAATCTCTGCAGATGGTGACTGCAGCCATGAAATAAAAAGATGCTTGCTTCTTGGAAGAAAAGTTATGACCAACCAAGACAGCATATTAAAAAGCAGAGACATTACTTTGCCAACAAAGGTTCGTCTAGTCAAGGCTATGGTTTTTCCAGTAGTCATGTATGGATGTGAGAGTTGGACTGTGAAGAAAGCTGAGTGCCAAGGAATTGATGCTTTGGAACTGTGGTGTTGGAGAAGACTCTTGAGAGTCCCTTGGACTGCAAGGAGATCCAACCAGTCCATCCTAAAGGAGATCAGTCTTGGGTGTTCATTGGAAGGACTGATGTTGAAGCTGAAACTCCAATACTTTGGCCACCTGATGCGAAGAGCTGACTCATTTGAAAAGACCCTGGTTCTGGGAAAGATTGAAGGCAGGAGGAGAAGGGGACGACAGAGGATGACATGGTTGGACGGCATCACCGACTCAATGGACATGAGTTTGAGTAAGTTCCGGGAGATGGTGAAGAACAGGGAGGCTTGGTGTCCTGCAGTCCATGGGGTTGCAAAGAGTCGGACACGACTGAGCAACTGAACTGAACTGAATAGATAGTTTTTCTGTGGGAGGAGGGAGAATGCTACACATAGGTGAGGTCCCCTTTTCATCACATCACATTAGGGGTACTATATTGCTATATCTTATCATCAGTGGCATTAATTTTGATCATTTGGTTAGGTGAGCATCTGCTGAGTTTTTCAATTGTTGTTGTTCAGTCGCTCAGCCATGTCTGACTGTGGCCCCATGGACTGCAGTGCACCAGGCTTCCCTGTTCTTCACCATCTCCCGGAGTTTGCTCAAAGTCATGTCCATTGAGTCGGTGATGCCATCCAACCATGTCATCCTCTGTCGTCCCCTTCTCCTCCTGCCTTCAGTCTTTCCCAGCATCAGGGTCTTTTCCAGTGAGTCAGTTCTTTGCACCAGGTGGTCAAAGTATTGGAGCTTCAGCTTCAGCATCAGTCCTTCCAATGAATATTCAGGGTTGATTTCCTTTAGGATTAACTGGTTTGATCATCTTGCAATCCAAGGAACTCTCAAGAGTCTTCTCCAGCACCACAGTTTGAAAGCATTAATTCTTTGGTACTCAGCCTTCTTTATGTTCCAACTCTCATATCCACATATGACTACTGGAAAAATCATAACTTTGACTATATGGACTTTTGTTGGCAAAATGATGTCTCTGCTTTTTAATATGCTGTCTAGGTTGGTCATAGCTTTTCTTCCAAGGAGCAAGCATCCTTTAATTTCATGGCTGCAGTCACCATCCACAGTGATTTTGGAGCCCAAGAAAATAAGGTCTGTCGCTGGTTCCATTGTTTCCCCATCTATTTGCTGTGAAGTGATGGGACCGGATGCTATGATCTTCATTTTCAATTATAAAGTTATTATTTTTCCCTTTGTAAATAATGAATTAACTTGGGACAACCAGTTTTTTTGGGGGGTTTCTGGTCAAGTTTATTGAGGTTTAATTCACATACAATAAACTTTATCCTTTACAGTATACACTTCTATGAATTTTGAAAAATGAATAGTCATGTAACTGCCACTACAGTAAAAATTTAGGACCGTTCCTTCCCCACCCACAAAGTTCCCTTCTTCCCTTTGTAGTCAGCTGCCTCCCACACTTCCAGCTCTTGGAAACTATTGCTCTGTTTTCTCTCCCTCTTTTCTAGTAGTTTTGCATTTTTCAGAATGTCAAATAAGGCCGACCCTTGAGTAACTCCAGGTTGGAAAGGAATGCTGATGGTCTACCCAGTTGAAAATCTGAGTACTGTGTTTTCTCCATGTTCATGTTTCCACTTTCAGGAATTCAAACAGCCAAATGGTTTAGTACTGCAGTATTGAGTGCTGAAACACATTCACTAAGTAGATACATTGTTTCATCTATACTTGTTCAAGAGTGGAGTATAAATAAAATCATACACTGTGTAGCCTTTTCAATGTGGTTTCTTACACTTAGCATAGTGCATGGAAGATTCATTCCTGCTATGCATATCAGTAGCTCTTTCCTTTTATTTTTTATTGAAGTATAGTTGACTTTCCTTCTTCTTCCTCTTTTTTTTTGAATAAAGGTTCAAGATTCAGATCACCTTCTCTTTTTAAAAATTAATTAATTCATTTATTTTTGGCTGTACTGGGTCTTCGTCGCTGTGAGGGCTTTCTCTAGTTGTGGCGAGCGGGGGTTACTCTTCATTGCAACGGGCAGGTGTCTCATTTCAGTGGCTTCTCTTGTTGCGGAGCACAGGCTCTAGGGCGTGAGGGCTTCAGTAGTTGCAGCTCATGGGCTCGTAGTAGGGCTCCTGGACTAAAGCACAGGCTCAGTAGCTGTGGTATATGGGTTTCATTGGTCTGCGGCATGTGGGATCTTCCTGGAGCAGGGAGAATCCGTGTCTCCTGCATTGGCAGGTGGATTCTTTATCACTGAGCCACCAGGGAAGCCCCATCCTCCTCCTTTTTTAAATTGAATTAAAGATTCTTTAAATTCTACAGAGCTTTACAATTTTCAAAAGTTTCACACACATGATTTCATCTAGTTCCATAATTACTCTTTTCCCCCCTACCCCATCATGCCCCTGCCCTATTCCCTCTCCCTACTGGTAGTCATTTGTTCTCTATTTCTCTGAGTCTGCTTCTTTTGTGTTATATTCACTAGTTTGTTGTAGTTTTTAGATTTCACATATAAGTGATATCATACACTATTTGTCTTTCTCTGGCTTGTTTCACTTAGCATAATGCCTTCCAAATCCATCCAGGTTGCAGCAAATGGCAACATTTCATTCTTTATTGTGGTTGAGCAGTATTCCATTGTATACTATATCTTCTTTATCTATTCATCTGTTGATTGACACTTAGATTGCTTCCATATCTTGACACTGGCTCCTTCTCCTCCCCGCCCCCCCCAGCCTCCTTTGGCCCTCCCACGCTGCATGAGAGCATCTTATTTCCCTGAATAGGGATAGAACCCATGCCCCTTGCAGTCTTAACCATTGTAGGGAAGTCCCAGACCCTGCCTCTTTCTTGAAGCACTTTCCTTCTTGGCTTCCTGGACTCTGGACTCTCCTGGCTTTTCTCCTACATTTGTGATCCCTCCTACTCAGTCTCCTTTGATGAATCTTCTTGCTTTATCTCAATTCTGATGGAGGGCCTTGAGACTCAGTGCTTAGACATGTTCCCCTCTCCATCTTCTCTAGTAGCAGAGTTCATTCAGTCACATGGCTTCAAGTACCACCTCAACTCCAATGACTCCCAAATCTAGGTTTCCAGCCCTGAACTCTTCTGCAATTGCCATATCTTCCAACTTGCAATTCCACAGCTCCATCTGAGTGTCAAACAGACATCTTTGACATGTCCAAACCCAGAACTCCTCCTCGATAATCCCACTCTTCCCCACGTCTTCCCTCTCTAAATGAATGGCACCATCAGTCACCCAGTCACTTAGCCTACAAACCTAGGAGTGAGGATTATTGTTAATGGAAAATTAGCTTTATTTAAAGTTTTTCCTTAGGGATTGCCCTAGCAGTCCAGTGATCGAAACTTTACCTTCCAAAGCAGGGGGTGTGGGTTCATTCCCTGGTCAGGGAGAGAGGACCCCACATGCCAAGTGGTCAAAAATCCAAAACATAAAAAAAGCGGAAACAGTGTTGTAACAAATTCAATAAAGACTTTAAAAATGGCCCACATCAAACACAAATCTTTTAAAAAGTTTTTATTTAGGCTTGTTATTTTGAAATCATTTCAGACTTACAGAAAATTTGCAAAAGGCATTAATAGCACAGATTTCCCATATATCCTTCACCCAGCTTTCACCATCAACTTCTTACATAACCACAGTACAATTATTTGCCAGGAAATTAACAATGGTATATTACCATTGACAAATAATGCTATAGACCTCATTTGAGTCTCAGCAATTTTCCAGTGACGTTCTTCCTCCAGTTTAGAATCTAATCCAGGATCCCACATTATACTGAGTTGTCTCCTTAATTTCCTCTGGGAATTATTTCTAATAATTCCACTCTTATAGCAACTAAATAAATGAGGTCACCTTCACAATAGATCCTAAATCTTACCACTTCTTTTCACTCCACTGCTACAGTAACTGGGCAGGACCCTATGAGGTCTTCCCAGGACAAACCTCCACCCCGCCCTTGTCTTCTGCCTGCATTTTGTAAAAAAAACCTTTAGCCAAAGAATAAATTTCATCAGAAAAAAATGAAAAAGTGCAGAAGCAAAGAAGAGCAGTCAAACAAATAATAGTTTAATCATTAAACAAAGTCAACGACCTTTAGTTCTTCTTCAAGGGCTATAGATAATATTTTGAGCCGTCTCCTTTGAGATGTTTTGCAGATACCAAAACCTCCACCAGGTGGAAGAAGTTAACTGCATGATAACCAGACTGTGGCCATGACATAAGCTGCTTCGCCTTGCACAGTTCCCGAACTGCCCTCAAAGAAATGGGAACAAACTACCTCTGGAACTGAAGATTCAGTTCAGTTCAGTTGCTCAGTCATGTCTGACTCTTTGTGACCCCGTGGACTGCAGCACACCAGGCCTCCCTGTCCATCATCATCTCCCGGAATTTGCTCAAACTCATGTCCATTCAGTCAGTTATGTCATCCAACCATCTGGTCCTCTGTTGTCCCCTTCTCCTCCTGCCTTCAATCTGTCCCAGTATCAGGGTCTTTCCCAGTGAGTCAGTTCTTTGCATCAGGTGGCCAAGTATTGGAGCTTCAGCTTCAACATCAGTCCTTCCAATGAATATTCAGGACTAATTTCCTTTAGGATTGACTGGTTTGATCTCCTTGCAGTCCAAGAGACTCTCAAGGGTCTTCTCCAATGCTGCAGTTCAAAAGCATCAATTCTTCAACACTCAGCTTTCTTTATGGTTCAACTGAAGATTAACTGTACTTAAAACAATCAAGATGATGTTGGTCAGACAACTGCATGACGAATTTCAAGATGATTGTCGGAGATGACTGTACTGTTCTGCATGTAGCTCCCTCCTTCTGCCTATACATCCCTGAAACACTCTTGTTTCAGTTCTTGTGGGGGCACTTCTGGTTCAAGATGGTGGAGTAGAAGGATGTGCGCTCATCTCCTCCTGGGAGAACACCAAAATTACAAATAGCTGTTGAATAACCATTGACAGGAGGACTCTGGAACCCACCAACAAAGATACCCTTCCAAAGACAAAGAAGAAGCCACAACAAGATGGTAGGAGGGGCACAATCACAATAAAATCAAATCCCATACCTGCCGGGTGGGTGACCCACAAACTGGAGAACAATAATACAAAAGACGCTCTCCCACTGTTGTGAAGGTTCTGAACCCTATGTCAGGCTCCCCAGCCTGGAGATCTTACAAAGGGACTAGGAATCCCCAGGGAATCTAGCCCTAAAGGCAAGCAGAATTCGATTACAGGACTTCCACAGGTCTGGGGGAAACAGAGTGTTCAGTCTTGGAAAGAAAGAAAGTGTTAGTTTCTCAGTTGTGTCCGACTCTTTGGGACCCCGTGAACTGTAGCCCACCAGGCTCCTCCATCCATGGGATTTTCCAGGCAAGAATACTGGAGTGGGTTGCCATTTCCTTCTCCAGGGGATCTTCCCAACCCAGGGATTGGACCCAGGTCTCCTGCATTGCAGGCAGACTCTTTACTGTCTGAGCCACCAGGGAAGCCCTTGGAGGGCACAAACAAAATCTTGTGTGCACCGACGTACAGAAGAAAGGAGCAATGACCCCACAGGTGACCGAACCAGAACTACCCTCTAGTGTTGGAGGGCCTCCTGTGGATGTGTGGGCTGGCAGGGGTTCACCACAGGGATGGAGGCATTCAAAGCATCAGATTAGGAAGGTTCCCCTTGACCTTAACCCTTTTGGAGTTCACCATTATCCCTACCATAAAGCCCATAGACCCCAGGGCTGGGTCACCTCAGGCCAAGCGACTACGAGGAAGGGAATACAACCTCACACATCAGCAGATAATTGGATTAAAGCTTTACTGAGCAAGGCCCTGCCCACCAGAACAAGACCCAGTTTTTTCCATCACCAATCCCTCCCATGAGGAAGCTTACACAAGCCTCTTAGCTTCATCCATCAGAGGGCAGACAGAAGAAGCACAGTCCCAAGCAGCTAAAACAAAAACCATATTACAGAAAGTGAATCATGATGAAAAAGCAGAAAGTTATGTTCCAGATGAAAGTGAAGATCTCTCAGTCGTGTCCAACTCTTTGCAACCCTATGGACTACATAGTTCATGGAATTCTCCAGGCCAGAATACTAGAGTGGGTAGCCTTTCCCTTCTCCAGAGGATCTTCCCAACCCAGGGATCAAACCCAGGTCTCCTGAATTTCAGGCAGATTCTTTACCAGCTGAGCCACCAGGGAAGCCCAAGAATACTGGAGTGATTAGCCTATCTCTTCCCCAGTGGATCTTCCCAACCCAGGAATCAAACCTGGGTCTCCTGCATTGCAGGTGTATTCTTTACCAACTGAGCTATCAGGGAAATCCAAATGAAGGGACAAGATAAAACCCCAGAAAAACAACTAAATGAAGTGGAGATAGGCAAGCTTCCAGAAAGAGAATTCAGAATAATGATGGTGAAGATGATCCAGGATCTCAGAAAAACAATGGAGAAGATGCAAGAAATGTTTACCAAAGACCTACAAGAACTAAAGAACAAACAAACAGAGATGAATGATACACTAGAAGGAATAAATAGCAGAATAACTAGGCAGAAGATCAGATAAATGACATGGAGAACAGAATGGTGGAAATCACTGCCACACAACAGAATACAGAAAAAAGAATGAAAAGAAATGAAGACCCCTAAGAGACCTCTTGGACAACGTTAAATGAGTGAACATTTGCATTATAGGGGTCCCAGAAGGAGAAGAGAGAGAGAAAGGACCTGAGAAAATACTTGAAGAAATAATAGCTGAAAACTTCCCTAACATGGGAAAGGAAATAGTCAATCAAGTCCAGGAAGCACAGAGAGTCTCAAGCAGGAAAAACCCAAGGAGGAACACACCAAGACACATAGTAATCAAACTGACAAAAATTAAATACAAAGATAAAATATTAACAGCAACAAGGGGAAAAAATGACAAATAACATATAAGGGAACTCCCATCAGGCTATCAGCTGATTTCTCAACAGAAACTCTACAGGCCAGAAGGAAATGGCACGATATATTTAAAGTGATGAAAAGGAAGAACCTACAACCAAGAATACTCTACCCAGCAAGACTCTCATTCAGATTTGATGGAGAAATCAAAGATTTACAGATAAGAAAAAGTTAAGAGAATTCAGCACCACCAAACCAGCTTTACAACAAATGCCAAAGGAACTTCTCTAGGCAGGAAACATAAGACAAGGAAAAACCTACAGAAAATAAACCCAAAACAATTAAGAAAGTGGTAATGGGTCATACATAATTACCTTAACTGTAAATAGGATTAAATGCGCCAACCAAAAGACATAGACTGGCTGGGGGATGAGAACACGTGCATGTATGCACTTCCACTTACCACATCACTCTGCTTGACCCCTAAGTGGTATGTAATTATTTTATATTGTTAAGTTACTCGTGTTCCCATTGTGGCTTGCAGTTGTAATTATCTTTTATTCTTTTGTCTGGCTACTGATTGTGAAAACTGATAAACATCTTTCACTATTATAAATAAATAATAAGCAACTAGGGTTTCCCTGGTGGCTTAGATGGTAAAGAATCTACCTGCCAATGCAGGAGATGTGGGTTAGATCCTTGGGTCAGGAAAATCCCCTGGAGAAGGGAATGGCAACCCACTTCAGTATTCTTGCCTGGAGAATCCTAGACAGAGGAGCCTGGTGGGTTACAGTTCATGAGGTCGCAAAGAGTTGGACATGACTGAGTGACTAACACTTACTTAAGCAACCAAATTAAAAAGAGAGAGGGAGGGAGAAAAAAAAAAAGTCCTTGTGGAACTTCCCTGGTGGCCCAGTGGTTAAGACTCCACTCTCCCACTGTAGGGGGCACAAGTTCCATTCCTGGTTGGGGAACCAAGATTCCTCCATGTGGCATGGCACAGTCAAAATAAATAAATAAATACAAGTTCTTGTGCTCTGATTGGTAGGGGGGAGTTGGTTCTTTGGTACACGAGTCCACCTTCTCCCCAGATGCCTGCCCTCCTGAATAAAGCAAATGTTCCTTTCCTACTAACACTCATCTCTGGAGTATTGACTTCTCAGCAGTGAGTAGCTGAACCTGAGTTCAATAACACTACCTTCTTAGTCCAAGCCATCATCTCTTCCCTGGAAATTGTAGCCTCTTTCCTGCATTTTCTTCTGTCTATTGCCATTGATGTGATCTTTTAATAATGCAAATTATGCTTTGTCCATCTTCTGATCTAAGCCCTTTAGTAACTTCTTATTTATTTTCAAATAAAATCTGCCCTCTCCCCCGTGTGATACTTTATTCAGGCAAAGATCAGCAATGGCTGCTACAACCAGGGGGTGAGAGATGAGATGGTTGGGGAACTGTGGCAAAGTCTCACTGCTCAGATTACCAAAGAGAAAATGTACTTCTAGACTGAGATCTGTCAGTTAGCTCCTTGATAAGGTGGCCAAATTCAGCATCATAATAGTGGGACTATCTCCAGATGTGATGCAGTCAAAGTCTTCAGTATCACCAGGGAAAAGATCTTAGCAAAAATGCTCAACATCAGTTTATTCGAACTTCAGACTCAATTTCCATTTTACAGGCAAACAGGGTTAGTGGAAGACACTGCAAACACCATGAGGAAATAATCAGAAATCCAGAATGTGGGACTTTCTACTGGAAACTGGTCTGAACTTAGGGGAAAAACCAACAACATAATTTGGGAAAAAGTGCCTGTGTCTGTATTCTATATTAAGAGAGAATAAAGAAAAAAAAAAGGATAAAGAGACAGGACAACCAAATGCAATGCGTGAGACTTGATTGACTTCTGGTTGAGATTAAAACAAAATACTTGTGGGTCTATTGGGAAAGTCTGATTTCTGAATAAATCTGAAATAGAGAATGGATAACTTTCTCAGAGGTGAAAATAGTTTTGTGGGACTGGATAAACTTTCTCAGAGGTGAAAGTAGTTTTGTGGTTTGTAGAAGAATGCTCTTAATCTTAGGAGATGCATGCTGAAACATTCAGAGGTGCAGTGCCTTAGAAATTTACTTTTCAATGATACAGGGAAAAATTATTAAAGCACGTTTAGCTTTATTTTAATTAATTTTTTTTATTTCGAAACAAATTTAGAATTTTGGGAAGGCTCCAAAAAAATAGTTCAGGGGGTTCTCATATACATACGTACTTACGTCATACGTACATACGTCAAAGTACTTAAAACATAATAGTCATTTAAATTTGTAATAATTCCTGCAATTATTATTAAATAGGCAATTGAATCAATTATTATTAAATAAGCAATTGAATCTATCCAAAAAACTTAAAAAATACTTAACTTTTTACAGGTCTGCTGCTGCTGCTGCTAAGTCGCTTCAGTCGTGTCCGACTCTGTGCGACCCCATAGATGGCAGCCCACCAGGCTCCGCCGTCCCTGCGATTCTCCAGGCAAGAACACTGGAGTGGGTTGCCATTTCCTTCTCCAATGCATGAAAGTGAAAAGTGAAAGTGAAGTCGCTCAGTCGTGTCCGACTCCTAGCGACCCCATGGACTGCAGCCCACCAGGCCCCTCCATCCAGGTCTACATCCAGGGATTTTCCAGGTCTACAGAACCCTAAATCAGTTTTCTACTCTCTCCACCAACAACCTGGGACTCCCGCCATCCTTCCTAATTCAGGGCCTTTGCACTTGCTGTTAACCCCGCCCCGATCTCCCTTTCCTTGGGCCTCTGTTTAAATGTCATCTTCAGAAGAGCCTTCCATTATCATCCTTTTCAATTTTTTTTTTTTTTTTTGGCTGCAACACACAGCATGTGGGATCTTAGTTCCCTGACCAGGGATTGAACCTGCGCCCCCTGCAGTGGAAATGCGAACTTTACCACTACACCACCAACGAAGCCCCGTCGTCCTTTCTAAAATAGCTCCTCTTTCACATCTGAACACCTTATTCTGCCCTTTTTTTATTGTGACGGCCACTATCAGAAGTTAATTTTTTAATGCCTTTATTGCCTCCCTCCGCACGATGCAAGCTCAAAAAAGGGAGACTGTGCTTTAGTCACATGCTACATCCTCAGAATCCAAACAGTGTCGAGTATATGGTGCGCTGGATGGAGAAGTTATTGATTTAATAGCTTAGGTAAGCACATCCTCCACGTAGGGACTCTTTGCTAGGCGGCGGAAGGGTATAATACTGGTAACTGATCATACACGCATGCGCCCAAGATCCGGGAAGTGTGTTAGGGTAAGGGGTGGAGCATCCAGAAGAGTCTCGCGGACAGAGGCGGTTGGAGTCCAGAGCGCGAGGTGGAAGGGGACGGCTTGGGGCTCACGCGCGTGCGCACTGTGACTTCCAGCCTGCCGCGGCAAAGGCGTCTAAGACGCCGGAAGGCGGGGGTAGTGGCTTCGCGCGTGCGCAGTGCCTGCGGCGGCCCCAGGGTCCCTGTGAGTGAGTTGTGATTGACTGGCGTAGCGCGTGCGCCTTGCGAACGGCGGAGGGATTTGAGGCTGTTCCCACCCCTTGGCCCTGTCGCGAGCCGAGGCCGCGCGGGCTCGTGAGCTGCGGCCTGGTGCGCGCGCTAGGCGGGCGACAGAGACTGAGGGACGCGGACGCCGCCGGAGTCGGAGCGAGAGCCAGAGTATCCGCTGCTGAGGGGCCGCCGGAGCCGCCGCGAGCCTCCGGACCGTCGCTAGGCCGAGGAGGGCGCCGCGCGGCGGGTGAGTGTGACTGAGTGGCCTTACCGGGTGCGGGGCCGCTACCCACAAGCCCCTGCGGTGAGCCCCGGTCCTTTCCCCGCGGCCGGCCCCAGTCCTTTCCCCGCGGCCGGGTCCTTTTCCCGCGCCACCGTCACAGCACTTTTTTGCATCCCTTATCCAGAGTTGTCTGGTCACTTAAGCTCTCTTTCCATAGCCCCTCTCCCCCTCAGCATTTACCCACAGGCCCTTGCGGTATGTTGCTTTTTTCTTGTCGCCTCCGCGGACCCTTACCCATAATTCATTTCGCCTGTGGGGTCCAGATCTATTACCCACAACCCCCTGGCTTGAGAGGCTTGCTACTTTTGACCCCCTTCCTTAATCCAAGACTTCCTGCGACCCTCGCCCCGTAACCTGTTATCCACGGTATGGGACCACCAGCCGCCACTGCCCTGGACTCCCTTTCTCAGGATCCTTGATGTCCCCACAACCGCTCACGGACCCTCAGCCCCGCGGTTCCTTGCCCAGGACTCAGACTTCACTACTCAGAAACCCTTTTTTAGTCTTTGTTTCCCTTACCGGTTTGGCCCGTCTTCGCACAGCTCTCCCACCAAAACCCTCTTTCATTCAGATTTACTCCTTTTCCTTGTGACTTAGGAGCGCGCTGTACAGAACCTGTTTTGATACTGAGATTTTTGCCTCTATTTCCTTCTTTTCCTGGGAGTCAAGGGGTTATAGGGGCTTCCCAGCCTATCTCCCCCAGCCCACCCTAATATAAGGCTTCTGCCCTCAGACTTGGCAAGATGACCCAGTTCCTGCCGCCCAACCTTCTGGCCCTCTTTGCTCCCCGTGACCCCATCCCATACCTCCCACCCTTGGAGAAACTGCCACATGAAAAACACCACAATCAACCTTACTGTGGCATCGCGCCCTACATCCGAGAGTTTGAGGTGAGTTCAGTGAGCAGACTTGGACCTGGGTTGGGTTCTGGGGGGTTGCGGGGCTGGATTGGAGAGTCCAGTGTCTGGCCAGTTTTCTAGGCTGGGTGATTATTATTTCTTTATTTAGCTGCCCCCCGTTTTAGTCACGGCATGGGAACTGTTAGCTGTGGCATGTGGAATCTAGTTCCCTGACCAGAGATGGAAATGGAACCCAGGGCCCCTGCACTGGGAGCGAGGAGTCTTAGCCCCTGGACCACCAGGAAAGTCTCAGTTTTCTTGTCTTGATTGGGGTTCATTATGTATCCCTTGTTGAGTTTTTGTGACAGTTCAGTAGTTTGTGACAGTGACTACCAGTTGAGGATTCAGACTGTCCAGTTAAGTAGTCCTTGGCACATTTATCAGCTGTGTAACCTTGGACAAGTGGCAGATCCTCTTAGTCCTGTGGTCGCTTCATCTATAGCAAGGGAATGTTTATATCTTCTTTGTTATAATTGACAGAATTAATTGGAAATTTTGTTACGGGGCTTGGCACCAAGTAGTCAGTGAAGGTCAATAATTCTTATTTTATTTACCACTTTTGTCGTTAAAGGGTTAACACCAGGTGATGTGCTGTTAAGATGGTGGTCTTGAGAATTTCAGCTTTGTACCCTCAGGACAAACATAAATAAATGACTTAGGCTCATGGACCTCAGTTTTTTCGTTTGTGAAATTGGGATAACAGTCCACGTCTTAAGGTGATCAAAGAACACCTGAGTATGTTGGCACACAGCCAGAAGACTAACCCTCTAGCATGAATGGGAAAGGGGAGGAGGAGGAAGTTGCAGACCAGAAGTTAATAGTGAGATGACAGAAGATTGGTTCTTTAGTGAGACTTGCCACCCTCAGTGAACTGGTACTTGGAAAATGTTATTAGCCAATTAAACTAATAACTGTAGGTGTGTGGCAGGCGAGGGTCATGTGCCAGTTATTTGATGGGAGCTTGCTGAGGCCTTTAAGAACTGCCCTGGCCCTCAGAGGGTGTCCAGTTGCTTATCCCTACGCTCTGCTTTGCTTCAGGCCTGGTTCCGATTCCTGTCTGTAATAGAGGACGAGTATTGTGATGTTCACAGTGTGATATGATAGAGGACTGCAGATCGATGCTCTTGATAAATGCAAGAGGATTGTTTTCTCTCTTCTAGTATTTTTAGAGAATACAGAGTTAAAGAAAATCACACGTCTAAGTTCAACGAACATAAAACTACTCTGTTAGATTGCTGTAGACATTTCTGCGTATTTTGTCTCAGTTTCTCTACTTCTCTTGTCACAGACCAGTAACTGTTCACAGATTGCATTCGTCAACGGACCATGCTTTGATCTGCACTGTTCCCCCGCCTCCACTGGCCTGGGAACTGTCCATGTTTGTGTGGGCATGTGTGTAAACGTGCAGGAGAGTGTGGCCAAGATGTTTGTTATTTCTTGATTGGCTCTTCCTGGCTGTCTTCCCCTTCCTCCCACCGCTGTCACTCTTCTTATTCCCAGGACCCTCGAGATGCCCCTCCTCCAACTCGAGCAGAAACCCGGGAGGAACGCATGGAGAGGAAGGTATGTAACGTTTGCCTTCTGCCTCACGTCTTTTTTTTTTTTTTTTTTGCATCTTCCTTTAGGATGTTCCCTGATATCAGGGCCCTTCTATCTGTATTCAGTTGTCTACCTTTCTCCTGACAGAGACGGGAAAAGATTGAGCGGCGACAGCAGGAAGTCGAGACAGAGCTAAAAATGTGTAAGTCTCTCCTCTTTTCATCTCTTGTTCAAGCATGCTTGTGTTTCCCTTCCCCAGGTTCACCCCAGGACTCTTATTTCGGAATGTGGGCTGTTGTCAGTTCACTTTATTAGCCCCCACTATTTGCCAAGGCCTATATTTGGTTTAGGCTTTTAAACAGGAGAGCATGGAATAAGGGCAGACAGAAAGGAAGCCTGATACTCTGAGCTGCCTCCTGCAGGGGTCTGCCCTTGGACAGGCGGCCACTGCCCAGCTGGGTCTCCCAGGCCGAGGCAGTGAGGTCCGGACTCATGAGGCAGTTGTGGTTCCACCTCAGCTCCCTGGTCCTTGGGCTGGGAGTGCTTCATCCCTTCCCGGTACAGGAGGAGTCTGAGTTTAGGGGAGGGACATTGTAGTCATTAACCAGACTTCACAAAAGAGTCCCATATCAACCTCAGGGGGCCTTTTCTTATTAGAGCAAGGACTGTATAGTCAAAAGATGGGTTTTCCTCCCATGCTCGTGAGGCTCCGGTGAATCACGTCACTCTGAATCACATTCCCTGGAGGAGTCCATTGCTCATGGAGCTCATCAGACAGACACCTGACAACCGAATACCGGGGTATCTCACCTCAGCGCTCTGAACTCTGGCTTTCACTGCGTTCCTGTCTTCTTGGATGCCTCAGAGGCATCTTACACTGTGTCTGGACCACAATCAGGATTTCCTCTCCTCACCAGCCTGGTCTTCTTTCGATGTTTCCTTTACTGGAAATTGGTCATCCAGCTTTTGCAAGTCATGGCCAATTGTTTCTACTCAGTTTGCTTTTAACACCTTTTCTTGCTGTGTCCTTCGATTGTCACCAAGACCTACCCATGCTACTCTCTGAATGTCACAGATCTGAGCATCCTCTCTGTCTCCACCACCACCGAAGGCCCCTCTAGCCTGGACACGCAGTCTAATGAATTTACTTACGTCTCTGTCCCCTGCAAGTCCTGTAGGGCTTTTTGAGACACAACTCTTGATTATACCTTTCTCTGCTAACGGCTTTTTTTTTCCTCTTTGGGCTGTACCATGTTGCCCTCAGAATCTTTGCTCCCCAAACAGGGATTGAATTTGGGCCCTCTGCAGTGAAAGTGCAGAGTCCTAACCACTGGGTTGCCAGGGAATTCCTATATAGGTTCCTTTGGCTTTCAACTTAAAGACCAAAGTCCCTTCCCTGACCGCTGAGGGTGCATTCTGCCCATGCTCCCTCCCCTCTTGCTCCAGCCTGCACTGGCGTCTTCTCTTGCCTCTTCTTTCCCAGATGGTCTCCTGTTGCTGGGGCTCTGCCCAGGCTGTTCTACCAGTCTCGCATGGTACCTTGGTGTGTATACAACTGCCCTTTATGTCTCTGGCAGCATCACTCCTCAGGGAAGCCTTTCATGGCTTCCTTGCTTGGGTGGAGTCCCCTTGCACACCAAAAGCCCTGAGTCCTGCTGCAGCTTGGTCATTTCAGTCTGCGGGAGGAATTCACTGACGAACATCTGTGTTACATTGGTTCACAGTGCAGGAAGCAGGGTTCTGGTGGAATTTGCTCACCATTGTGGCCCCAGCTCCTGTAGGACCTGGCACACACAGCTGTTGACAGCAGTTGACTTGGGGGGCCTCTCAGCTCTGTTGCTGGGGCACAGGCCTTGGAGTCTGACCCACGTGAGTTTAAAAAAAAGGAAAAGAAAATAATCCTGGCATGTTAAACGGTACTGAGGATGCAGTTAGTTGAATTTAGGATATGGGAGACTGTATACGACAAACTTGTGATCCAGTTTCCATAAATAAACATGAAAGCTGGGGAAGCAGGTGGGAAGGGAGTGGACCAAAGTGGTTAAAGAGTCAAAGGGCACCTCAGCCAGATGGTCATTGTGGAGCTTGTTCCGGTCCTGGTTTAAACGAGCCACCTGCAGAAAGCTTGTTTTGAAACAGTTGAGGACATTTGAACACTGCGTTTTGTTGAAGATAAAGAACTAATGTTAACTTTTTAAGGTTTAATACTGGTACTGTGGTTACTGTTTCTTAAAGTCTTTATTAGGTGTTACAGTGGTATTATATATCTGGAGTTTGCCTTAATATACTGCTTGGGATAGAGATGTAACCAGTGTTGCCATGTGGTAACCATTGAGGTTGGTTCGGAGGGGTTCATTATACTGTTCTCTCTTTGCTTAAGTGTTGAACTTCCCCATGATAGAAAAGGAAACAAAAAGGATGGCTCAAGTACAGCAGGCTTTCTCTGCCCTAGGAGCCTCCGTCCCCCAGTGCAGAAACGGGCTGTGCCTTGCCGCCGTTAACAGCTACTGTTCAAGGGCACCTTGCTTGTATTTCGTGTTTTTTATTTACAGCTTTCAAGTGCAGTAGGGTTTGTTACTCCAGTTTTTAAGACAAAATGAAGGTCTGTGGAGTCTGGGTCCGCTTAGCAAGAGTCAGAGTTCTAAGATACTTCCTCGTTTCTCAACCCCACAGTCTAGTCCTTTGAGCCCCTGCTCTGGGCTGCTACGTAGATAACCTCTTTGCCCAAGGATTCCCTGAGGGCAGAGCTGCCAGCAGGGTGGAGTGGCGCGAGGGTGTGCGCGTGCTGCCAGTGAACTGCTGATGAACCTCAGCTTATTGCCACCGTCTTAGCTGAAATTCGTGGGCACTGCGCTAGCTTTTACCTTGGGTCACGCTCCTGGGCCTCTTGGTTAAGCAAAAGCCATAGCGTCTCTTGTGCCACGGTGGTTTTCCTCTGTCTGCTGGGCACCTTTGGCTGCTCATGCAGAAGCTCTGCTCTCTGCTGTTTGGGCTCCATCCGCTCCTGCAGGCAGTCATTGGGTCCCCCATAATGCCACTGCAGTACCACCTACCCCTAGTGGTGCTGAAGTTTGTCTCCTGTTAAATACACCTTCATGTCAAATGGTATTTCAGTGAGGCCTTTCCTGACCTTCCCAGTAAAATGCTTCTTCCCATCTCTCTGTTGTTACTAGATAGAACTGGATGATTGTTGGTCTTAGGTTGTTTACCGGCAGCCTCCCTGCAGTAATAGATGAGCTTCAGGAAGGCAGGGGTCTTTTTTTCCTTTTTTCACTGTTGTTACCCCAGCACCTATGGGAGTTTCAGGCACATAGTGCTTAACAGATATCTTTTGGGTGAATAGATGCAGATTGAGACACGTGGGCACAGACAGTTACAACCCAGAGGGACGGGCTTCGGGTGAGGAAGTGAGGGGCAGGCACAGGGGTGAACATAACCTGTCCGAATCACCTGTGGAATTAGTTCTGTAAGAGTCTGGCTCTGTCTGTGGAGCTGGTTGGTCCTCAGTGGTCTGGCAGTAGTAAGGCTGGGAGTTCACGCCATCCGCCCCTTCTGGCCTCAGGGCCAGCTGTGGGTTCCTCCCTGAGGCCACAGGGCACGGGGAAGAAATCAGGGGTTGCCATCTAAGGGTTGCTTGATCTCAGGTTTTCCTACGGGCTGCAGTTGCAGGCCTTGCCGATGGGTGGCACTGTGGCACTGCAGGTGGCAGAGGAAGCAGTGCCTGGCAGGATCAGGCTGCTTCTCCAGAGATGCCCTTGGGGCTTAGCTACTCCCACCTGGGAGGGACTTGGGCCTCAGGATATGTAGGCCTGAAAAAGGGGGGCAGTAGGCTGGCCGCCATCGTGTCAGCTTGAAGTCAGTCTCATCCCTTCCTTTAATCAGCCACTCAGATGAGGTCTGCTGTGCTTCAGGGCAGTTGGGGCTCAGAGAGGGGCCTACCCGTGGTGGCCAGGTGACCGGAAGTTCTGGGCCTGTGTCCGTCAGTCTCTTTCTTGCTCTGTGATACTGTTGACAACGTCTACTCACAGAGTTTTTTTTTTTATCCTGCACAGGGGACCCTCACAATGATCCCAATGCTCAGGGTGATGCCTTCAAGACTCTCTTTGTGGCTAGAGTGGTGAGTCCCCAGCTCCCAACCCCTGGAGCCCTAGGCTACGGAGAGCGTGGATGTGGACAGTAGACTTGGTCCATGGGGTGTTTGAGGGCTTCTCTCACTTCATTTCTGTCTCCTTGTAGAACTATGACACGACAGAGTCCAAGCTCCGGAGAGAGTTTGAGGTGTATGGACCCATCAAAAGGGTGAGTAGACCAGAGCAGGGGTGCTTGAGTTGAAGGTGTGCGGAGGGAGGGAGGAGGCACTGCACCACTTCGGGCTTCAGACTCCCCGGCCTGGGTTTCTGTCCTGCCTGCACATCCATGCCGGAGTCTCAGGGTAGCAGAAGGAAAACAAAGACGTCATGATTACTAGCTGCTGATTTAGAGCACAAGTCAACAAACTGCAGACTTAGTGTCTGTGAATGAAGTTTTGTTGGTATCCAGCCAGGCCCACTTTATTGTCTGCAGCTGCTGTTGCTGCGAGGCAGTTCGGCAGGTGTGACACAGACTGTGTGGCCCTGCAAGCTGGAAATATCTGCTCTCTGGTCCTTTGTAGAAAATGTATGTTGACTCTTGTTCTAGAGCACGGCTTCATGTATAACGGACATTTTTTTCATTTGATTTAGAAGTTATTCAGGTGCTCTGGGCTCTAGCAAGGGCTTGAGGTCATTGTGCACATCAGTTGCTAAGCCCAAGGCCATTAGAGTATCAGTCACTCTGGGTCCTTGAAGGGGCCGGGGGAGGGTCAGAAGTATCTGTTGCTGGCATCATCCAGCCCAGAGCTGTGTGATTGATAGGGTGAGTTGTCCCCTTGTCAGAACTGACCTCTGCCTCCTGCCACCCACCCTCCAGATACACATGGTCTACAGTAAGCGGTCGGGAAAGCCCCGGGGTTATGCCTTCATCGAGTACGAACACGAGCGGGACATGCACTGTGAGTACCTCCCACCTGCACCCTGCCCTCTGGCCCTCTCTCTTCTCTGCTGCCCCAGCCCCTTCCCGTCGTCTGTCCCCCACCCCCTCCCCGCCAGACCTGACATTAGCGATGTCTCTTCTCCTCCTCCCTCTGTTTCTGATATATCTTTTTTTTTGTTTTTTATATACATGTTTTTTAAAAAACAAAAACCAAAATCCCCCACAACGTGTGTGTGTGTGTGTGTGTGAACCTGGGGAGGTAAGTGTCACACGTTGAACCTCAGGGGCAAGGAGGGAACTGGTGGGGGCTAGGGCGAGTTGGAGGTGGGGGGAGGGGTCGGATTTTCGGGGAGCCTCTCCCCATTTCCCCCAGCAGATTTGGGGGTGGCCAGGTTGCAGTGAGGACTGGCCTTTGAACCTGCCCTCTCCTCCCCCCAGCTGAGCTGGGGCTGGGCCACCCGACCCTCCACCTCCCCACCCCTGGCCCCCCACCCTGTTCCTCAGCGGGCAGTGGGCTGGTCTGCGTGTTCAGCGCCTGCCCCTACATCTCCAAAGCCCCCGTTGAGGCCGCGGCGGCGTCCACATGGGCAGGGCTGGGTGGGCGGGGGTGGGCAGGGCTGCGGCGTGTCCAGGGGCCGCCGTATTAATTGACTGTTCTTATTGTCACTGCAGCCACCACGCAGCTGGCTTGCAGCTGATGCTTACGCTCCCCTTA
>NW_011494857.1:918797-923587 GCF_000754665.1 Bison bison bison
GTTTGGGTGCCCTCTGTCCCTTCTGGCCCCATCCAGGTGCTCTCCGACAATCTTGCTGATCCCAGGAGGGGAAAGATGCTCCCCGATGGGAAAGGCAGCCGGCCTCTCCAGTTGGGCTCGGTTTAACCCCAAGCATACCTGGCTTCCCGACGGCCGTGGCACGGCGGCGGGAACACAGTGGGGCCAGGGCTCCTGGTGGAACCCTTCAGCCCTCCTTCCTCTCCCGGCCCCTGCCCCTTCTGCGGGCCATCACTGTGGTAGCCCTGGAGAGTCTTTTTGGTTGCTAGACTCGGGTGCTCTGCCCACGTCCTGTCTGCCGTGTCACAGTGGAGCCTCCCGAGAGGCTGTGGAGCCCAGCTGCTCTCCAGAGTGCATGGACTTGGGGATTGCTGTGGGAGGGGTCAAGCGACAGGCTGTGAACAGCTGAAGGTGCTGGAGCTTTTACTGAAAACCCTTCCACTGGCTGGAGACCTAAGAGAGGGAGAGAGAGCGAAGCCTAGAGATACACACGTCACATTTTTCTCTGCTGTTCTTCCCGGGTTGGGCCGCTTCTGGGGTTTGGGACATAACCAGAGCAGGGGTCCTTTGCTTGACTGTGTCCCCAGTCCTGAAATCCCTCCCCCGCTACCCTCCTCTGGGTTCAGGGGCCCAGCGGCCCCTTCCCTTTGGATCATGGGCAGTACTCCCATCTCCTGGACCCCCGAAGTTGTCCCCTTGTGTGCCAGCCTTTGGGCTGAAGCAGGTGGTGGGAGGGAGTGAAAAGTTCAAGGTGGAAAAGTCATTCCATGTGCTGAGAGGGGGTGGGGCCTGTGCCTAGCTGAGCGTGGATTTTATGGGGAAAAGCTGAAGGTGAACAGGTTTGCTAAGGCCTCCCTAGCCGCCTTTTAGAATTCAAACAAGATAGTCTTTTCAAGTTCCCAAGCTCTATGTTAACCCTGTCTCCCCGTCTTCCAAGGCCTCCATGAGGTTTCTTTGGGGTCCACCACTTCCTCTGCCTGCCTCCAGGCGGTGCAGGAGATGTGGTTCCTCTCCCCTCCAGGGGCTCCCTAGAACCCCCTGGCTCCCTTCCCCGTAGCTTTAGCTGACCCCATGGTGGTGGGTGTGGGGTCTGTGCGCGTGCTCAGGTAAGCTTGGGGGCTCCAGGTAAGCGGTCCCGTGTCCCCCCCCCGGGAACCCCGCCTCCTCGCCAGGCCCCCAGGAGTTGCCGAGCCCCCCCCATCCCGCTCGGTTTGGACACCCGCAAGGCCGGCATCGGTAAATGGCACCTTTTTCTCTTCCTCTGGTTGTTATTTGGGGGAGGAGCGGGCTGGGGCGGGGCTGGGTATTGTGGCTGGTTGAGGATGACCCCCTCAGCCAGGGCTGGGGGTTGGGAAACAGGGACATTTTTGGCCTCCCGAGAGCCCCACGTGAGACAGCCCCAGGCTCGAGCCTGTCCTTGGCTGTGTCCTGCCCACCCGCGGGACGCGCCCCTCCCCGCATCTCCCCCTCTACTCCGCACCCTTCCTGAGGCTCAGGTCGGGCTCGGCCTCTCCCGGCGTGTGTTGCACTGGGGTGTGGAGGGAGAGCTGGGCTGGGGGCTGGGTGGGTACAGTCTCGGCAGGTAAGGCAGGGATTTTCAGTAGCACCGCACGACTCCCATGCCTCCCTCCACTTCCCTGTGCCCCACCTGCTGTAGGGGGCCCCCATAACCCACCCTCTACTCCCTGCCATCTAAAGATTTCTCCTGCCCCCTTCTGGTTCATTTTCTGTTCTGATGTCTGTTCCCCCATGCTCACCCTCCCCCAACAAAAACCACAGTAAAAGGAAACCGGTGTGAACTGGGGTGCGGAGTGGCCGGCCGGGCCTCTGCTCCCAGCATGACGTTTTAGGGTGCATGCCTGGGGTTGTGGAGGAACCCTCCCCCACCGCAGAGTCCAGCCTTAAGTTAACCTCCAGTTTCTTTGCAGCGACTTTGGCCGCCTTGGTGGGAGGGGGCTGCTCTGTCGAAGGGGCGTAGGCCTGGCCTGGGAGCCCAGGGCAGTGGTTAGGGTTAGCATAGTGGTTGGGAGTGGGCCAGCCCCCCCCCACGAGTGTTTGGGGGTGATGAGGAAGCAGGTGGTGAGATGGAGCAGGCCCCTCCCGGGTTGGGAGAGGGTTGTCTGGCTGTCAGTTGCCTGGCTGGCTGGTGGGCCTGTGTGTGTGCGTGCGTGTGCGCCGAAGTGTGCTGACGGGGACATGGCGGGTGGGGATGCCACAGAGCGGGGCCGTCGCCTGACTAGAGGACCCTCTGGGGACTCCTCCCCCTCCCCTTCCCCGCATCTGTTGCAGCCGCTTACAAGCATGCAGACGGCAAGAAGATTGACGGCAGGAGAGTGCTTGTGGACGTGGAGAGGGGCCGCACCGTGAAGGGCTGGAGGCCCCGGCGGCTAGGTGAGCGTGCCCTGCTCCAGCTGGGCTCAGGGTCTTGCCGGCTCCCTCTCCCTTCTCTTCCCGCCTCTGCTGCTTTCTGTCTTCTCTTCTCCATGCTCACATTCCTTCTCCTTCTCTCCAGCTCAGTCCCTCGGTCTCCAGCATTCTCTTGGTCTGTTTTTGTTTTTTATTCTGGGTTACCAGTTAGGAGCGAGAGTACTGACCTGGAGAAGCCAGTCTGGGATCAAATTCTGACTTGTGCACTACCTGGCAGGTGGCTTTCTCCCCTTTTCTGTCTCATTTTCCTCATCCTAGAAAGTGGGAATAATTGAAGAGCTCACTGAGTTCAGCGTCTCAGATACACAGCCTGGCAAGTGGTGTACAGTGGGGCTTGAAAAGTCATTCTGTCATCCACTTAGACTTTGCTCCTGCTCATCCGGCCTGTTCGTTCATTGATTACTGAGTAAACGCTGGTTTGATCACCAGCTGCATGGTAGGCTTCTAGTCAAGGATGAGACATACATGGTTGGCCGCTGCCCTCAAAGCTTCCTACCTTCAGTCCCTCGCACTGTCGTCTCTTATTGTCAGTTACCGGCTCAGTCAAGGTCAGGTTAATAGCAAGTACCAGAAAACAGTATACAGGGGTCTTTTGGTGTAGAGTCCCAGTGTCTCGGCCTTGTGGGTGTAGAAACCCCAGTGGTTTGGAGCCCAGAGACGGGATGTCTGTGGACCTTGAGGCCCTGGTGGCTGAGCCTGCAGCATGCAGAGCGGCCGCAGGCAGCTCTGCGCCTTCTGCCTTGTGTGCTTGCTGTCTGTGTGAGCTGGTCCCTCTGGCTCTCCCCACTGAGCCAGTGTGGCCTTCCACAACGCAGTCTTGCATGAGTCTGCGCTTGTGGGTGGGTGGATCTAAGTGGCTCAGCGTTGGGCCTGGACCTGGGGCTGAGGTCGTGCCATCCAGACTTGGCTATTGAGGACCAACTCCAATGAGGGGGAGTGACCCAATTGTCAGAGAAAATAGTCTTCCCTAGGCAGACACCCTAGGTGGGTCCAGTACCCTCTGATCTTATTTCTGCCCCCAGCCCACTGTTCTCATGCTTGACTTGCCTTTACTGAGTATATCACACACGTATCTGCTGAGTCAACTCAGTACATAGGTTCTCATCTTCCTCTCTGGTTTCTTTGGGTTGGAGTGAGTCCTTCAGTCTCCTGTTGGCCATTGTAGAATGTTGGAATCTCAGAATCTTCTAGTTTGATTGGCATTCCGACTTCCTGATGGTAATAGCCAGTGCATTTTGACCCAGCGTACATGCAAAAAAAATACATTTAACGCAAAGAGTTTGATGCAACAGTAATTTATTTTTTCTACAGTATATACTAGTATTTTATATTCTGTTTCTTTATCTTTTAAAGAAACGTGTTGGTTGCATCCTGTCAGAGTTAGTGATGTGACTCCACTGCTGGGTTGTGACCTGAACATTGGAGGCACTGGTCTGTTTCTCCGCATACCTGCTGGGTAGCTTGTCCCCTGTTCGGATGTTTCATGTCCATGTCCAAGCTGCCTCTTTTCCCTTTTCGCCCTCATTGCTGAAAGCTATTCCTTAGATGAAATAGCTTCACGAAGCTCCCTTCCAGGCAGTGGGGGCAGAAGGGTGAGTGAGAGGGCAGCTTCTGGAGTCAGCAGGGAGTCACGTCTCCGCTCTGCCCTTCCTTGCCGAGTCGCCCTGGGCAGGTGGCTTTTCAGCCTGCGTTTGTTTCCCACGTGAAGGAGGAGGTTAGCTGCTGCTGCTTCCGGTTGTCCTCGTCTCCATTTGCTGCTCGTCCAGCTTTATATCCTGGCTGCCGGTCCCGCGTCCTGATCGAAGGCTCAGTACAGGCTGGAGGGAGAGGCAGCTGTTAATCAGCTCTCTCTTGTACGTGCTCATACACACACATACACACACAAAATTGGAAACTCCACCTGAGACACATGTGAAATCGGAAACTCCACTGAAGTTCTGAGGAGAGTGTGTGGTCTGTGAGTGGAGAAGGGCCTCAGCCGGTAGGTCAGGGCAGGCTGAGTGAGGAAGTGAGGTGTGGGTTAAGGTGCGGAGGGTAAGTGGGAGTTTAGAAAGGAAGATGAGACTCCAGGGGAACGTGTGAATGATCCCCAAAACTGGGCAGGAAGGACATGGAGACCATGAAGAGGTTGGAAAATGCCTGGAACTTTTAGAGCCAGGGGCCCTTGCCCTCAAAGACAGGGAGGAGGCTGGCCTCTGACCTTGGCTGGGGCAGTGGGGAGCCACTGTGGGCTTTGAGGGCGGGTCATGGCTTCAGTTAGATCAGGGCCCGGGATGACCGGGGGAGAGGGTCTGTCAGGGGCTGGGGCCTCCCCGGCGGGGGAAGTGAGCTCGGAGCCCGATGAA
>NW_011494857.1:924428-927676 GCF_000754665.1 Bison bison bison
GGCGATCGGGGCAGGGATGAGGCCCGAGGTGGGGGTGGCGGTGGCCAGGACAACGGGCTCGAGGGTCTGGGCAACGACGGCCGAGACATGTACATGGAGTCCGAGGGAGGCGACGGGTATCTCGCTCCGGAGAACGGGTATTTGATGGAGGCTGCGCCGGAGTGAAGAGGCCGCTCACCGGCTGCTTGGACGTGTTCCTACTCTCCCTGCTGTCATCCTCTCCCCCACCTTACTGGTCACCACCTAAATCTGCCAGCCAAGGGTAGGAGTCTCCTTATTTGTTTTGGTCTCTTGGATTTAAAAATAAAATTTCTTGTTGATAATGGGTGCTTGGTTTCTTCACTGCTCTTACTGTCTTCCCCAGGAGGTTGTCACCTTCTGACTTTAGATGGCCCCACTCTGGTTGGTGTTCCAGGACTGGAACTGTATGAACTAAGGCTGGGGCTAGTCCTGGGACACGCGAGCTGTTTAAAATAGGGTAAGGAAGCCCTCCTTAAGGGTCCTTGATGCCTTTGTATCTTCCTTCCTTGCTTTTTTCAGCGCTCCCACACATTTCTTGTGGAGCTGTTCATACCCCTAGCTGGGTGCGGGGATGGGGCTCTGGGCCATGTTTTCACAAAGGAAGCATGAGAGCAAGATAAAAAGGTAAAGAGAAAAGACAGGCTTGTCTATAAGTGGTATTGGGACAACTGGCCGGCAGCTACATGTAAAAGAAAAAAAACATCCTCAATGCCATATACAAAAATAAGATGGATTGGGGCTTCCCTGGTAGTCCAGTGGTTAAGAATCTGCCTGCCAATGCAGGGGACATGGGTTTGATCCCTGGTTTGGGGATATCCCACATGCCAAGGAGCTGCTCAGCCCAGGTGCCACAGTGAGAAAGCACTGCGATGAGAAGGCTGCACAGTGCAGCCCCGCTTGCCACAACTAAAGAAAGCCCACATGCAGCAGGAGAGACCCAGTGCAGTGAAAATACAGGTTTTAAAAAATGGACTGCTGACTTAGGTGTAAGACCAGGTATTAAAAATAAAACTAGAGGACAACATAGAACACACTCTGACATAAATCACAGCAATACTTTTTTGGAACCGACTCCTAGAGTAATGGAAATAGAAGCAAAAATAAATGGGACCTAGTTAAAAGCATTTGAACAGCAAAGGAATCAATAAAATGAAAAGACAACCTACAGAATGAGAAAATATTTTCAAATACAAACAACTCATATTGCTCAATATATAAAATACAAACAACCCAGCCAAAAATGGGCAGAAGATCTAAACAGGCGTTTCTCCAAAGATGACGTACAGACGGCCAAGAGGCATGTGAAAAGATGTTCAGTATTGCTAATTATTAGGGAAATGCAAATTAAAACCACACGATCACCTCACAGCAGACAGAATGGCCGTCACCCAAAGTCTACAAATAAGTGCTGGAGAGGGTGTGGATAAAGGGAACCCTCCCACACCACTGGTAGGAATGTAAATTGGTATAACCACTATGGAGAACAGTCTGGCAGTTCCTTTAAAAATACTTTTAAAAATAACTCACCATCCCACTCCTGGGCATATATGTCCAGAAAAAATTACCTGAAAAGACATGCATCCCAATGTACGTAGGACTATTTACAATAGCAAGGGGAGTTCCCTGGCAGTGCAGTGGTTAGGACGCCATACTTTCACTGCAGGAGGCACAGGTTCAAAGAGACCTGCATGCCACGTGACTGAAGTGAAAGTTGTGTCCAACTCTTTGTGACCCCATGGTCGATACAGTCCATGGAACTTTCCTGGCCAGAATATTAGAGTGGGTTGCCATTCTCTTCTCCAGGGGATCTTCCCAATCCAAGGATCAAACTGGGGTCTCCTGCATTGCAGGTGGATTCTTTACCAGCTGAGCTACCAGGGAATCCCGAATGCCACATGGAGTGGCCAAAAAACAAAAAAGATAGGATAATAGCCAAGCCATGGGAGCGACCTAGATGTCCATCGACAGAGGAATGGATAAGGAAGATGTGGACTATGTATGCCATAGAATATTACTCAACCATAAAAATAATGAAATGCCATTTGTAGCAACATGGATGACCTAGAGATTATCATACTAAGTGAAGTCAAAAGGAGAAAGACAAATATGATACTGTTTATATGTGAAATCTTAAAAAAAATGATACAAATGATGCATGCTGTGTGCATGCTAAATTGCTTCAGGTAACTGAAGTCGCTAAAGTAACTCTGTGACCCCATGGACTGGAGCCCACCAGGCTCCTCTGTCCATAGGGATTCTCTGGGCAAGAATACTGGAGTGCGTTGCCATGCCCTCCTCCAGGGCATCTTCTCAACTCAGGAATCGAACCTGTGTCTCTTATGCCTCCTGGATTGGCAGGCATGCTCTTTACCACTAGCACCACCTGGGAAGCCCTGATACAAATGAACTTGTTTACAAAACGGAAACAGACTCACAGACACAGAAAACAAATTTATGGTTACCCAAAGGGAAAGGGAGGAGAGGGATAAATTAGGAGTTGGGGATTAATAGATCAATAGATACACACAACTATATATAAAACAACAAGGACCTACTATATAACACAGGGAACTATACTCAGTAGACCTTGTAATAATCTATAATGGAAAAGAATCTGAAAAAGAATACATGTATAACTGAATCACTGCTGTACATCTGAAACATTGTAGATCTGTACTTCAATTAAAAAAAACTTAAAAAAAAATTTTAAAGATGTAAAAAGATTGGGTAGAGGGACTTCCCTGGTGGTCCTGCAGCTGACTCTCAGCTCCCAATGCACGGGGCCTGGATTTGATGGATCCCTGTTCAGGGAACTAGATCCCACATACAGCAACTAAGACTTTGCATGCCGCAAGGAAGATGGAAGATCCTGTGTGTTACAACTAAGACCCAGCATAGCATAAATAAATAAATAAAATAAAAATCAGGTAGAGTGGAGGGTCCTCACAGGGCCAGGACAGAAAATGGCCTCCAGTTCATGATGGCAGGTTCACCTTCTGCGTTTTTACTTCCTAATGATAGCAGAGGAGTAACAAAGCAAGGTTCCGTCAGCGGTCGAGATGTCAGCACATTTCTGGATTAAAGACGAAGTAGGACAGTGGCGAGAACACGTCAGTCTGGTGGCCACTTGAGAAGGGAGCCATCCACAGACCTTGGCAGAGAACTTACAGAGGCTCAGGACTGCAACTTCAGGTATAAGAAGGCTGCTGCTGCCGCTGCTAAGTCTA
>NW_011494857.1:927776-932529 GCF_000754665.1 Bison bison bison
AGCATATAACCAAAGATCCCAGACATTTGAAAAAAATCTGCCAAAAGAGACCACAAGATAAATAGAGAAACTGGTCCTGGAGAAAACAATTTAGGGAATAATTGAAAAAAAAAAAACAACTTAATTCCTCTAATTACTGTATTTTCATAGATACTCCAGATGTTGAAACCATACTTCTGGAGCTGGCTATGAAAAACAGCCCATTTTGGACTTTGCTGGCATAGTGTGAGTGCTACATCACTTCAGTCACATCTTTGTGACTCTGTGGACCATAGCCCGCCAAGAGACCAGGTACATAAAGACTAGACAAGGGCTTCCCTGGTGGCTCAGCGGTAAAGAATCCGCCTGCCAATGCAGCAGACACAGATTTGATCCCTGGTCCAGGAAGATCCCATGTAGCTTGGAGCAACTAAATCCATGCGCCACAAGTACTGAGCAGCCCGGGAACTGCAGCTACTGCGCTCCCTGACATGTGTGCTCCGCAACAAGAGGAGCCACTGCAATGAGAAGTCCGCATAGAGCAGCCCCTGCTCGCTGCAACTAGAGAAAGCCAGAACAGCGACAAAGACCCAGCACAGCCATAAATAAATAGATAAAAGACTGGACAAAACATATAAAAGGAACTTGTGAAAGGCTTTGGGGAGCAAGCAATTGTAGGCCAGTTGAGGGGGTCTGATACCAGGAGGGGAAAGCACACAGAGGTGAGCTTCACATTCACTCCCGGTGGCTCAGATAGTGAAGAACCCGCCTGCAGTGCGGGAGACCTGGGTTCAGTCCCTGGGTTGGGAAGATCCCCTGGAGGAGGGCATGGCAACACACTCCAGTATTCTTACCTGGAGAATCCCATGGACAGAGGAGCCTGGTGGGCTACAGTCTATGGGGTCACAAAGAGTCGGACAAGGCTGAGCGACTAACATGTTCTTTCACTTTTCCCTTGAGGATATTTGCCAATTATTGTGGCAGGACAGACTCAAAAAAGTGGTGGAAAAGACTCAGAAAGTGGCAATCCTCGACTGGGCTGAGCTGACAGAGTTTGGACCAGACAGTGGGACTTGAGGGAGAAACTCCCAGATGGGGCACTGAGTCCCAGAATGGACATGTAGTCTTCCCTGCAGGCATCTGCCAACTCCTAAGCAGCTCACTGTCCTTTCAAAACCCCCAGGGGGGCTCATCAGAAAGCACTAAAGGAGGCTAAGTTGCTGAGCAGCCATGTAACCCCGGGGGAGACAGGTTGGGGTTCCAGGCCTGCAGTGGAGAAATGGCTGTGCTTGAGGCTCCCAGAATAACACAGTATTGGAGTCAGCTCACATGTGAAATAGACCAGGCCTAAGAAAAACCTAAAACCAGACCTCTCCCCTGCCAGAAGAAAACTTAACTTTCTTTGGAGGAAGGGAGAGCCTACGTGGTCTTTAGTACGATGTGTGTGTGTCTTAGTCGCTCAGTCATGTCCAACTCTTTGCGACCTCCTCGACTGTAAGTCACCAGGCTTCTCTGTCCATGGGATTCTCCAGGCAAGAATACTGGAGTGGGTCGCTATTCCCATCTCCAGGCAATCTCCCAACCCAGGGATCGAACCAGGGTTTCCTGACTCCAGGCAGATTCTTTACCATCTGAGTAACCAGAGGCTAACCCTTAGTGCCAAAACTTAGCATCTATTCAAGGAGAAAAAGACAATAAGAACACGTTGGAATTATCAGAGGCTGAAATAATTATGTTCCCAAAATAAAGAAAAAAGAAGAATTTGACGAGATCTTTAAAATTGTAAAGTTTTAACAGGAATCTTAATAAAAAGTCTATTGGAAATTTCAGAACTGAAAACCATCTGCAATTAATTAGTAGACACATTTGGTAGTTGATTGACCTCCCTGGTGCCTCAGATGGTTAAGCGTCTGTCTACAATGTGGGAGACCTGGGTTCTATCCCTGGGTTGGGAAGTTCCCTGGAGAAGGAAATGGCAATCCACTCCAGTACTATTGCCTGGAAAATCCCATGGACAGAGGAGCCTGGTAGGCTACAGTCTATGGGGTCGCAAAGAGTCGGACACGACCGAGCGATCTTCACCATTGGTAGTTGATTAGATACTAGACGTGCAAGAGGAAAAAAGCATTAGAGGAACTTTCTTGAAGGACAAATCTTGCAATCTTTGTTTCCCCCCAACAATCTTTTTAGGAAGTTATTAATAACGGGGTATATACTTTACCGAAATGAGGGATTTAAAAAGAGATGATCCAGTTCAGCAGAGCAGTGGAGGGATATCCCAGGATGGCAGTTTCTTGGTCCAGATTGGAGTCAGAGGATTAAAGTTTACAAGAAGCTTCAGGATAAAAAGAGTCAATAAAGTATGTGTTGTGATGCAGAGTTTGAAAGAAATTAAGAATGCGATGAAAGAAACAAAATAGATAGACATTACAGGGGGAAAAAATGGAAGCTGTTCAAGAAAGGAAATGTAATCACAGGACAATACTTGAGCTCATACAGCAAACAGTTAAGTATCGAATACTTAGACATAATGTGAGCCTTTTATTGACTGACCTAAAAACTGGTACCATAAAACTACCATGGGAAGAGAGGGGAAAGGTTGTAAGAGCAGAAAATCAATATGTAATATATCGCTAACACGTAAATTGAAAAATTGAGAAATGATATGTTACTTAGCTACAGAAGCAACGAGCGGGTGAAACAGCCACACCTTACTGCCTCTTGCAGTGAGGAGAATCGGGACGGGGACAGAGGCTGGTGCTTTCCGTTTTGTGTGTGCGTGTGGGTTGTTTTGTTTTTATTTTTTAATTTTCTTGGCCTCCACACACGGCACGTGGGATCTTCGTTCCCTGACCAAGGATCAAACCCACACCCCTTGCTTTAGAAGTGCAGAGTCTTAACCACTGGACCACCAGGAAAGCCCCATGGGGCTGGTGCTTTTCAATATTCATCCTTCTAGGTCATGTACTGCTATATATAAAATGGATAACCAACAAGGACCTACCTACTGTACAGCACATGGAACTCGGCTCAAAGTCATGCGCCAGCTTGGATGGGGGTGGTTTGGGGGAGAATGGATACATGTGTGTGTATGCCTGAGTCCCTTTGCTGTTCACCTGAAGCAACCACGACATTATTAATCAGCTATACCCCAATACAAAATAAAACGTTTGGGAAAAGATTAAAATGGACAAAAATATTTATCCTCCTGTATTATTTCATTTTGTTTTAAAGTCCATAACTATGTTCTGTTCTTTGTTGTTGTTAAAATGAAAAGAGAAAAATACTATGACGGCAAGAGGGTAAACAAACCTGCTCCAGTCCTCTCACTTTGCAAAAACCCCTTTCTGGATTCCATCCCACTAATGGTGAGGTTAACTGAGGATGCACTTTCTGCATCCGATGATGGTTGAACTACAGCCAGGCTTCTCCAGCCTTGTCTGCATCTACATGTCTCTGACTCTCTAGAGCATCTGACACCACTGCTCACTTCCTTTTACAAAAACACTCTCTTCTTGTGGTTCTCCCAGTTGAGTTTTCCTCCTACCTTTCCGGCCATTCTTTGTCTTCTTCCTGACTTTTATACAATAGGAGTTTTGAGGACTCAGTCCTCAATCCTCTTCATTCTATATTCTCTTCTCTCTAGCATTCTTGTCCACTCTTCTGGTGTTATTTACCACCTTGGCCTAAATTCTCAGAACTGCTTGCAGGCTTGGTTTACTGCACCAGCTTCTCACAGTCAAAATATCCACTGTCCCGTCACCAGCATAGACCATCTTAGCAAAAGGCCCCACACGCACCTTAATATCCCCTTCTCCTCCGCCTCTCAGGCCTCATATACAATTAAGACACATCCAAACATCTCCAAATCTGTCCACATACCCTCCACGCCTCTGCTCATCACAGGATTACAGGGATGACCTCCTGATCTGTCCCCCTGATCCCAGTTTTGCTCCCATCCAATCCAGTCTCCACACAGTGTCCATGGTGATCTTAACATACACATGTGACCATGGCATTTTACTCTTAGGAGTTACCATGAAGTCCAAAATCCTCAGCATGAATAAGCCAACACACAAGGCAGTGCATCAGTTATATCCTGTCAATCTTTCCGCCTTCCTCATAAACCACTCCAGTCCTTACTCTGCTATCCTGCCATGGGGGCTCTTTCTGCCTGGAAAGTGACCCATGCTGCCTCTCTTGAAGATCTTACCTCCAAGGACTTTTCACCAGTGTCCCTCCTACATCGTCACCTCCCTACTCTCATATCTGTCTACCCGCCTCCAGCACCACCCGCGTCATAGAATAAGCTCTAGGAGGGCAGTGGGCTTAGTTGCCCTGCTCACCATTGTATCCATGATCTTGGGCCCAATGTGTGACATAGTTCAGTTCAGTCGCTCAGTCGTGTTCGACTATTTGAGACCCCATGGACCGCAGCACGCCAGGCCTCCCTGTCCATCACCAACTCCCGGAGTTTACTCAAACTCATGTCCATTGAATCGGTGATGCCATTCAACAATCTCATTCTCTCGTCCCGTCTCCTCCTGCCTTCAATCTTTCCACAATGAATGTAGAAAAAACGGATAGAAAGGAGACAGACAGGTGAGGCGGGCAGGACAGACAGATGAGATGGAAGGTGGTGCAGACAGACAGAAGCTGCAATAGGAGGGGTCACTAACCCAACAGCCGTGTGGGGTCTGAGGGAAGGGGAGCGAGACAGGACCCGAGGCGGGTGGGCAGGCGCGCGCGCGCCGGGCCCCGCTTCCGCAGGGGG
>NW_011494857.1:932875-936976 GCF_000754665.1 Bison bison bison
CTGCACGCACACCTCTGCGCGGGTGTCTATGGGGATCCCGGGCACGCAGGGCGCCCAGCTGGCCGCAGTCTCTCCTCTGCCACCTGCGGCGACTCTGCGGGCGTCCGGCCGGGACGCGGCTGTTCTTCCCCGGGTTTGCGTTCGTCCTGACTTGGTCTCTGGCCGCAATCTCTCCGTGTTCTCTGCGTCTTCGCGTCTCTGACTGTGTGTGTCTGTGCGCCCCGCCCCCGCCCCGCAGAAGTGTCCCGGGCGGTGGAGCTCCTCGAGCGGCTCCAGCGCAGCGGGGAGCTGCCCCCGCAGAAGCTGCAGGCCCTCCAGCGAGTCCTGCAGAGCCGCTTCTGCTCTGCCATCCGAGAGGTGAGAGCACCGCGGCGCCGGGGTACGGGGCGGGCGGCCGTGGTCCTCCTCCTGGTCTCCCCGAGCCGAGGGACTACGCCTCCCAGCAGCGACCGGGGCGGCGCTCCTGGGGGTTGCGGGGGTGGTGCCCGCGCTTCAGCTCAGGGGTTCTTCGGGAGTTGTAGTTTCCGTGGCCTCGGGATTGCGGGGGCGGGGCGGACCCTTGTGTGGGAGGGTCTGCGGGCCTGGACGCCTGTGCTGAGGAGCTGGGCTGGCGGCTCCCTGAGGCAGGGCTGCGTCCTCACCAGGTGTATGAGCAGCTCTACGACACGCTGGACATCACCGGCAGTGCTGAGATCCGGGCCCACGCCACGGCCAAGGTAGGCTCCCCCCACCCCACGGCTCATGGTATCCACTGAATCTCATGGTCCAGCTCAGCGTCTTCCCAAAGCCAGTCATTCCTGTTTCCTCCTTCATGATGTTTGCCATATCTATCACCTTTACTAGTATTTATAATGTATTTTGAATAGTCTCACATTTGTAGCTTCAATGTCATATAAAAGTATCTTTGAAAGTGAAAAGAGAAAGTTTTAGTCACTGAGTCGTGTTCGACTCTTTGTGATCCAATGGACTATAGCCCACTGGGCTCCTCTGTCCATGGAATTTTCCTGGCAATTAGCAAGTACAGTTAGAAACTAGTATGAAATGCCTGACCAGAAGATAACTTTAAACCTTTACATGATGAAAACAATGAAGTTGGGTTAAACACTGAAATCTTACTTAGCCACGGTTAGATGCTGTTTGCTTGCTCGAGGCTTGAGACTCTCTGTCCAGGCCTTTTTTTCTCTCTGTAAAAAGGTGAGATTGGCAAAAAAAGTGAGATTCAAGACACACACACACCAAATGGAGACTTTCTCTTTGAAAGTGAAGTGTCCAAAGTGACTAAATCTGACGTCCTGTCACCAGAGTGATCTTGTGTTGACTTGTGTGGCCGGTGCCCCATTCTTGAGGAAAGCTCCCTGGCCAAATCCCTTTCCTGGGCAGGGGCCTAGCCTCTACCTGAATGTGTATGCCCATTGTGGGGGGTCCTCACCTCCCAAGGCTTTCTCTTTCCCAGGCCACGGTGGCCGCCTTCACAGCCAGTGAGGGCCATGCACATCCCAGGGTAGTGGAACTGCCCAAGACGGATGAGGGCCTGGGCTTCAACATCATGGGGGGCAAGGAGCAGAATTCGCCTATCTACATCTCCCGTGTCATCCCTGGGGGTGTGGCTGACCGCCACGGAGGCCTGAAGCGTGGGGACCAGCTGCTGTCAGTGAATGGTGTGGTGAGTTGGGGGCTGAGGCAGGGCTGGGGGCCATAGTCTGCCCAAGGTAGCAGAGTCCCTGTTTTTCATATTCACTCAACACACTGAACACTGCCTCTGTGTCTCACCCTGTTCTGGGCTTTGCTGTAGACCCTGAGAGTAACTAGGGGGTTTCCCAGGTGGCTCAGTGGTAAAGAATCCGCCTGCCAATGCAGGAGCCCCAGGTTTGATCCTTGGGTCAGGAAGATCCCCTGGAGAAGGAAATGGAAACGCACTCCAGTGATCTTGCCTGAAGAATCCCATGGATAGAGGAGCCTGGCGGGCTACAGTCCATAGGGTTGCAAAGAGTTGGACACGACTGAAGCAACTTAGCATGCACACATACTGAGAGTAACTGGCCTCTGCTGCTACTTCCAAGGACACCCTCTCTGGTGAGGGAGATAGACCCTGGCTGAAATAATCCTAAACCAGGGAGAGAATGAGAAAGCACAGAGCACTGTGAGAGCCCAGATGTGGCACCAGACCAGTGTAGATGAGGGAAGTTTTTGGAGATTAAGAACATTTGAGTTTGTTGTTGTTTTTTTTGGCTGCTCTAGGTCTTGGTTGCAGCATGTGGGATCTAGTTCTCTGACCAGGGAGTGAACCTGGGCTCCCTCCATTGGGAGCACAGAGTCTTAGCCACTGGACCACCAGGGAAGTCCCCTTGAGTTGGGTTTTGAAGGATGAGTAGGAGTTGGTGAAGAGTGTTAGGTTGAAGGTACTGTAGGCAGGGACTGTGACTCTGCACTCCTATGAGCTGAAGAGAAAAGGCTTGGTTCTGATGGACTAGGGCATGCAGATAATTAAAACCCACTGTGGTTAGAGTAGAAGGAGGCAGAGCTTGGGGCCAGCTTGGGAGGACTGTGAGCAGTGGAAGGCTGCTCAGCCTGGAAGTATAGAAAGACCCCCTTGGGACTCTGGGGAATAAGAGACTGGGGGGAATAAGACACTGGAGGCCAGAACACCGAGGATGAGGTCTGAGCTGGGGCCAGGTGGTGGGGACAATAAACAGGGCAGGAGGGATGGATTGGGGGTCATCAGGCTTTGCCAGGGAGGAAGGGGATAAAGATGAACTGTCTGAACGGCCCCTGCAGAGCGTTGAGGGCGAGCAGCATGAGAAGGCAGTGGAGCTTCTGAAGGCTGCCCAGGGCTCGGTGAAGCTGGTGGTACGCTACACACCTCGAGTGCTGGAGGAGATGGAAGCCCGCTTTGAGAAGATGCGCTCCGCCCGGCGGCGCCAGCAACATCAGAGCTACTCGTGAGCCCTTTGCCACCACACCCCTGGGGCTCCTCTGCCTCCCTCATCCCCAGACTCCCAGACCAGGCCGGTAATTTCTGAGACACTGATTGCCACCCCCAGCCCTGGCTCCTTTCCTTGGGATTCTGACCTTTGACCCCGACTCTCACCCCAAGCCATTCTGACTACCTTGGGGGCCCCTACTTAGCTCACTCCCACCCCAAGATGGGGAACCTGCTCTCTCCGGAATCCCTCAACCCACTTCCCTGGGCTCTTGGCTCTGGAACCCCAATCCTGGCTCTCTCCCATGCCTACTGCTGTCTCCTCCGCTGAGCTTGGCTCCCCTCTCTTCACCCTCCTTTTAGGTCCTTGGAGTCTCGAGGCTGAAACCACAGATCTGGACCCTCACCCCCTCCCCTGTACAGTATTTATTGTCACCAACTCCTTATTTAAAGATCTTTGACCCTCACTGAGTGTCTGTGTCTGTCCTGCATACCGGGGTTGGAGTGTCTGGAGATGTGGGCGGGAGAGAAGCTGAGGTCGAGACCAGACCCTTTTCAGGGTCTGAGAGCGGAGCTTGAGACTTTTTGCCAGGTCTGAAGACAGAGGCTGGCCGGCTTCCCGGGGATAAGTCCAGGATGGAGGCTGGGACCCGGTCTGGGTCTGAGCGCGGGATCAGAGCTGAAGACAACTCCCCCTACCCTTCCGAGATTCTGAGGGCGGAAGCCAAGCCCCCTTTCTCTGTAGCTGGTTTGACCAGGAGTCCTGAAACGCGCCAGAGTCAGTGGGCGGCCTCCGTGTGGGCGGGGCGGAGCGAACCATTAGCCTAGTCCGCCGGGGGAGCCCTGCCGGCCGCGCAATAGTCTGCGCGGGAGGTGGGGGTGCCACGTGCAGTTCCCGAGGCGGGCTCAGGGGGTGCAGAGTAAGGTGCACTCGTCGACCAGGCATTCACCCCACCTTATAACCCGAGCGCGTGTCTCCGGGAGCCGCCCCCATCTTAAAAGCCATCTTTTACTCCCACCTCGCCGCCCGCCCAACCCTCCTGTCCCGTGCGGCGCGAGGGCAGGCGCGCGCCACCGCCGGAATCCGGGGTCGCGACTGGCGTTCCACGCCGCGCGCCACTCGCTTCAGGTGACATCATCCCCATGCCGGGCTCCGCCTCCCGCCCCAGCCGCCTCACGCC
>NW_011494857.1:937076-937397 GCF_000754665.1 Bison bison bison
CTTAGCCCTGCCTCCCGCTCTCCGCCCGCGCGACCCCTCCCAGGCAGCGCGGGGGCGGGGTTTAACCGCCGGCCGGCGCCGACACCGCCTCCCATTGGCCATTCGGCGCCGTCTGTCAGTCTCCTGTTAAAGGGGCCACGACCGCCCCAGCGCTGGTTGCCGGGGGGAGGAGGGAGGAGGAATTTTTTGGCGGGGGAAGGTGGGATTTGGGGGGCGCTGGTGAGCACCCCTAGATCTGGCGGCTGCGGCCTCGCGGGGGGAGGCTGAACGGTGACAGGGGCAGGGGGCTATTTTAAGGGGTAAAGGGCTGTTAGACGGTGA
>NW_011494857.1:937599-942050 GCF_000754665.1 Bison bison bison
ATCCGGGCCCCGGCCGCCGCCAGGGGCCCCGCCCGGTCCCCCCACCCCACCCCCACGTCCCTCCTGCAGCCCAGCTCCGCCCGCAGCCGCCGCGGACCAGGTAGGTAAGAGCCCGGCCCGGCCCGCTTGGCAGCGCCCACCCGGGGGACCCCTCGCCGAGCTTCCCCCGCCTCCCCGAGAACCTGAATTCTCTTCTCCTTCCCCGAGGACCTCACAGCCCAGATTTCACAGCCCGACCCCAGAGACTCAGGCGTGTCCCTCCCGGTTCTCAGAGTCCCCAACCGAACCCTAGGATCCCAGGCGTACTGCCGCCTTGCGCCTCCTCCAGGGCCCAGGAGCCTTAATTTCCCAGGTCAGCCCCGGGAACCCCCTCTGGACCAAGATCCTCCTCCTCGGCCCAGTCCTGGGAGATCGACACCGGCCAAGGCTGTGTCAGACTCCCCCAGCTAGAGCCGCCCCCCTCCCCCGGTCGCGTCCGCATAGTCCCCCATTCGGGGACCCAGTCAGCCCATCTCCGGTCCTCGGCTTGTACAGCCGGCCGAGTTCCTCAGTCCAGGCCGGCTCAGCGGCCGCCCTGGACACAGGCCCGCTCTGGAGCTGTCCATGGTCACCATTCTCGGCAGCCTTGCCTCCCCCATCTCCTGCTGCCGCCGCCGGGGAGGGGGCGCCGGCGGCGCGGGGATCCCCCTCGCCGCGCCTTTGACCCGGGAATACCCAGGCCCTCCCCGACCTGGGCGCCCGGGCCTCAGGATTCCTCTGGCCAGGCTCTCAGCCCCATCCTCAGCACCCCAGTTGTGGTGACCCCAGCTGCTACTTGAGGAGTCGGGGCTTCTGAATGTTCTTGCCTGGTCCACCTTAGGGATCTTGGCATCCGGGGATCCAGATCCTACCCGGCTCTGGAAGCCCTGTCAGTCCTTACTTCCTCTGGCTAGAGGCCCCAGCTGGTAGCCTTCACCACTCCAGGAAGGAATCCAGTTTCCCAGCCTTTACCCCCTTTAGAGACCCAGTTCAAAGCCCTGTTCCCCTCCAATAAATATACCCAGCCTCCTGGCACCCCAACATCTGCCCTCTTAGGGATTCAGGCACATGATTCCTCCTTTTCAGGGGCTCAGAATGCAATTCTTAATGCAATTCGCTGGCTTCTGCCCGTCCTCCCCCTTGAAGACCTAAATGCCCTGTCCCTGATCCTGTCTCCCCTCAGCGACCCAGGAGTTCAGACCCCACCTTCTGTACTGCTCATCAAAGCCATCTACCCCTGCCTTCCCTTCCAACAAGGACTCAGGCTCCAAACTTCCATCTCCTGTCTTTTGCCTCCACAAAGATTCAGGAGTCCAGTTCCCCAACTCTGACCTCCAAAGTATCTAGCTGCTCAGCTGTTACTCTTAGGGACCCAAGTCCCTACAGCCTCACTATTGCCCATCAGTTCTGGTGGCCTTGAAAAACCCCTGCCTCATCCCCATATCAGCTCAGATTTTGGGCTTCCTGGGGTTTCCAATATTTTCCCCTGAGACCCAGGTTCTTGAGATGCTTCCAGCACCCCATTATGATTTTTTCATATCGTGATGCCCTATCCTTCAAGTACATTCTCAGATTGATAAGCCGAGCATACATCCCTTCCTCCAGATGTGCTCTGTGACCTAGGTTCATTTTGTGATCTAGAATTGTCTTCTATATTTCCAACTAAACAGGCACCCTGGCAGTGCTTCGTGGAATTCTTTCTAAATCCTAGAATACTCCCAGTGAACATCTCTGTTCCTTTTTCACCCAAGGTATGTTCTAAATTCTAGGTTAGATGCTAAATTCGAGTCATGATGTTCCCCAGGTAAATTCAAATTTCTAGTTAGTGCTCCCAAGCCAAGCTCCCAGCCCACTTTCCTCTCCTTAGATATGTTCCTTCCTCCCCCACAGATCTTAGTTCCCTGACCAGGGATCCAACCCAGGCCCCAGCAGTGAAAGCGCCTAGTCCTAACCACTGGACCGCCAAGTAATTCCTGACATATTCCAATTTTTAAGAAGCCAGTCTTTGCTTATTTTCTTTTAAAATTTCATTTTGGGTGTGTTCTAGGTTCTAGCCAATCCTTGGCATTGTTCTAGATTCTGTTGTTTTCCCAGGGGCATTCTCTGCTAGAATGTGTGTGTGTGTTCCATTTATGGGCTCTAGCTTTTCTCCAAACCACGTTATCAGTTCTAGGATATGCTTCCGTATTTCATTTTATTTATTTTTGGGCTTTGCTGTGAGGTATGCAGGATCTTAGGTCCCCAACCAGGGATCGAACCTACACCCTCTGCAGTGAAAGGCAGAGTCTTGACCACTGGACCACCAGGGAAGTCCCTGAACCTCCCTATTTTATATACCATCCAGTTCTACAGTCTTAAGTCCCCAGGATTACACTGCACCTTCCTTCTTCAGGTTCTGTATTCTAAGCCCATCCATCCCCACCTTCTCTATCTTTTCCCTCAGTGTGACCTTGGCTCAGAACTTGTCCCCTGGTGGATTGTGGGCTTCTTCCATCTGCCACTTCAGCATTCTAAACATGCTCTAGGCCCTCTCTTGTTCTGGAGTCTTCAGCCTAGAAATGTCCTCATTTCTAGAACACACCACCCCCACCCCCACCTCCTTTGCCAGCTCAGTCCTTATGCCAGTAAATTCTCAATTGCCAGAATGCCTCCTTCAGCATTCTCCCCCAGGCAATTCTAAGTTCCAGGCAAACTCCTTGCTATTTTCTAGGTTTTTTTCCTTTGCTCCAGGGCATGTTCTGAATTCTAGAGCAAATATTCTGCCCTCTGAGTTCTAACATTATCTAGACATGTGAAGAAACCAAGAATGTGACGTCTGTTATATTCTGTGTTATATTTTCGTCTCTGGTAGGTTCTGAGTTCTTGTTTGTCTTCTGACTTAGGTTTGTTAAGCATTGCGTTAGGTCTGTCCTTAGATATCATCTCCCTCCCCTCTATGTTTGGGGTTCTGAGGGTGAGCCAGACACTCTTTTAAGTTATTGGATTGCTCTTGGCTGGTTCACGGTTCTAGACCTGGGTTCCAGAATATGCCCCTCTATTTGGCCCCATGTGAGGCTCTTACCCCAAGCACATTGTATATATGGAAGCATATATCCTTTCTGCATGCTCTATTGTGTCTAGAGTCTACAGTCAGCCTTGTTGAGTTTTGCTTCCTTCCTAGGGAATCTGAAGTTCTAGAGCAGCCTCCTGAAAACATCCCTAGCTGCATCTCATGAGTAGGTTCTGAGTTTTAGATACCATGCTAATTTTTTTTTTTTTTAATTTCCTTAAGTCTGGCTTGCTCTCTTATAAACATTTTCTTGAATCTGACTTCTCCATGTTTGGACTCAGATGTCTAGATTTCCAGATATACCTCTTCAAAGACCCAAGGGTACAGGCATCTAGTTGTCTCCTCTCCCAGGTCCTGGGGCTCTCAGTCCCTACCTCTCCTCCCTGGAGTCCAAGGTTCCAGTCCCAGGCTGTAGATATAGTCCAAATATTGGGTGGGGCTGGGAATTATCCACTCTGAGAACCGGTTATTCCTCTGCCTGAAGGGAGAGAAAGAAAGGAGAGAACAGAGTGTAAGTCCCTCCCGCTTTCCGCTGGGCCAGCCAGACCTGTCTGACCTGATGTGAGCAGAGGGAGTGTCTCGGAGAGCTCCCTTCATCCCCGCCCACAGCTCACGCACCCAGACTCCTGGGGCCTGGGGGCCTGGATTCCGAGGGAAGAGAAATCTGAAGGCTGAGATTTCTGGGTATACTGTTGGAGATTGAAAGCCCAGGCTCTTGTGCCCTGGAAGGAGAGGGATCTGGTCTCGGACTTCTGGGTCTGGGAAAGAGAAGGATGGAGGCTCAGACTCCTTTCTCTGGGAGACAGAAGGGACAGGGGAACCTAGATTCCTGTGACCTGAGGGAAGAAGTAGCTGGATCTAGGATTCCTGTGTAGTGTGAAATGGCTAGCATGGTCCATGCCATCTTTTTTTCCCCTCTGCCTGGAGAGAGTCTTTAGATTCTCCTGTAACTAGATATCTGGTCAATTAAGGAGGCAGGAATTGGGCTGAATAGCAGTTCAGGGCCATCCCTGTGACATTATATAGCTGACTACCTACCAGTGACCTCCTGAAGACATAGTCTTCCTCTCCTGGGCCTGAGTTTTCTCATTCATACAGTGAGGTTGAAGGGAATTCTCAGCAGGGCCAGAATAGGTAGACTGATTTTCCCACAGTGCCAGTGATGGGCGGGGCCTGAGCCCCTTGCAGGGGCGGGATTTGGACTGGAGGGGAGTGCTAGTGCACCCAGTCATGTCCGACTCTTTGGGACCCGATGGATTTCCCAGGCAAGAATACTGGAGTGGGTTGCCATTCCCTTCTTCAGGGGATCTTCTCCACCCAGGGATCGAACCCGTGTCTCCTGCATTGGCAGGTGGATTCTTTACCACTGAGCCACCTGGGAAGC
>NW_011494857.1:942150-942525 GCF_000754665.1 Bison bison bison
GCCCTTGGGTGGGAGGGGAGGGGCTTCCAAGCTTTCCACTTTCTCCCAGGGAGTGGGTCACTCGGCTTTGGTTTCTCTCAATAGGCTGAGTCTAGATTTGCTGCCCGTTGTCAGATGAAGTCTGACCTCAGTTTCTCCAAGTGCTCTCACCCAGGTCTGGTTTCCTGAGAGCATTGGGTTTCCGTTTATCTTGCACCATGATCGGAATGGATGGGTTTCCGTTTCTGTTGTGCACTTGCTTGGGTTGTCTAGCCTCAGTTCTCACTATGTAGTATCCCAGTGACCGTGCCTCAGTTTCGTTGCCTGCGCTCTGACGAAGCCGCTCTCGGTTCCCTGGCCCCTCCCGGTACACGCAGGCCAGCACCCCCACCCCGC
>NW_011494857.1:942625-942957 GCF_000754665.1 Bison bison bison
TCCCGGCCCCCCCCGGGTCCCCGCGGCCCGCCCCCGCCGCCATGATGTGCGAGGTGATGCCCACCATCAGCGAGGATGGCCGGCGGGGCTCGGCGCTGGGCCCGGACGAGGCTGGCGGCGAGCTGGAGCGCCTCATGGTCACGATGCTCACCGAGCGCGAGCGCCTGCTGGAGACGCTGCGCGAAGCGCAGGACGGGCTTGCTACGGCGCAGTTGCGGCTGCGCGAGCTGGGCCACGAGAAGGACTCTTTGCAGCGGCAGCTCAGCATCGCGCTGCCCCAGGTCTGGGCGGGGCCAGGGCGGGGCCTGAGGGAGGCGGGGCCTCGGCTCCCG
>NW_011494857.1:943057-959218 GCF_000754665.1 Bison bison bison
GAAGGCAAGGGGCAGGGCGGCCGGAAGGGGCGGGACTTGACTCTTGGAAGGAGGAGGGGCTTGCCTCTAATGGGCGGGGCCTAGGTCGCTTGAAGGGGCGGGACTTGGCCAAGAGGGGAGGGACTTAAAAACCTCCCAGTCCTTTGGAATGAGGGAGATGGGAAAAGGATTGATCTGAATGTACAGTTCTGCTCACCACTGAACAGGAGTTTGCGGCTCTGACGAAGGAGCTGAACTTGTGTCGGGAGCAGCTACTAGAACGGGAGGAAGAAATTGCGGAGCTGAAGGCGGAGCGGAACAATACACGGGTGAGGCGTCTTGGGGGCGGGACTTAAGCGGGGTGGGCGGGGCCTTGGGTGTTGAAGCCTGACCCATCTTTTTATACCCTTTCTTGCCTTCCTTTCTTCTTCCTGCTTCCACAACTTGGGCGGGTCTCCTCTGGTCCCCTCCTTCCTTCATGTCCCCTCCCCTATCTCCATAACTGTTCTCATTTTCTGTACCACTTCTTCCTGACCGCCCCACCCCCGACCCGTTATCCCTCTCTTCTCCGGACCTGTTTCTCCACACCTCTTTACTTGGCTCCACTTCTTCCCTGTGTCTGCCCCACCTGTCTGAATCCTCTTCCTGCACTCTGCCTCTCTTCCCTTGACACTTTTCCTTGGCCCGGTGCTCTATCCCTGTAGCTTCTCCTAGAACACCTGGAATGCCTGGTGTCCAGGCACGAGAGGTCACTGCGCATGACCGTGGTAAAGCGCCAGGCCCAGTCTCCGGGCGGGGTCTCTTCCGAGGTGGAAGTACTCAAGGCTCTAAAATCCCTCTTCGAGCATCACAAGGCCCTGGATGAGAAGGTATGAGAATCAGAAGAGACTGCATATAGAACAGAAACCTGTGGTCGGCTGGGCTGTCCTGAATGGCAGAAATTCTGGCTGTGATTGGTTGGAAATAGCCCAAGTGGGAAGAATGTTGACTGTCTTGAAATTGATTGAAACAGACTACGGCTGACTGAGACCTGATAATGGAAAAAAGTAATAGGATAGGGGTATACCAGGGGGTGAAGCTGCCTTGCTAGCTGGTTGGGGCTGCACACCTATTATAAATAGAGGAATGATAATGTCATCCTATCAGGTCCATCCCAAGGTGTTCTGCATCAGCTGTCCTTGATCAGGTCTGATCTCCATCTCACTTGGTCTTGCCCCCATCCTCAGGTCCGAGAGCGGCTGCGAATGGCGCTGGAGCGGGTGGCAGTGCTAGAGGAAGAACTGGAGCTGAGCAATCAGGAGGTGGGGGTGTAGCCAAGAAGGAGGCGGGACTAATGAACTACCAATGGGGTGGAGCTGATTGGATGGGTCCTAGAATCTACTGGGGACAGGACTAGGGCACAGGACCAATAGGATTGGACTGTGGAGAACCAGGTTCCTAAGGTGAAATTCACTGGGCAGGACTAAGGGGAGTAGAGTACCGCTCTGTGACAGTGAGACTAGGGTTAGAACCAGGGCTGGGGGCGGCTAAGGGAAAGAACTGACTTCGGAGGAAATGGTTGGGTGGGGTAAGTCTGGGCACAAGGAGGCTAAGGTTAAGATTAAGGGTGGCTTCCTCTCTGGTGGGTGGCTAAGGAGAGACGAGGACACAGGGCCGAAGGGTAGACTATGGAATAAGGGTAGGCCCAGCAGGACCAGAGCCAGTGGGAAGTAAAACAGGGATTCTAGGACCCCCTTCACTCTGATCTCCCTTTCCTGTTGCCAGACTCTGAGCCTTCGAGAGCAGCTGTCTAGGCGCCGGTCGGGGCTAGAGGAGCCCGGCAAGGATGGGGATGGGCAGGTAAGAGGTGGACATCTTTCCCTCTCTTTGCTCTTCACTGGCCCCCATCCCTGTGGTCCTACTCAGCCCCGTGACTTTGCGATGGTCCCTTTAATGTTTGGTATGATTCTCACAGACCCTAGTCCATCTGAATCCCTCAGACTCTTGCTGACCTTTGACCTCTGATTCAGGTCAGCTAGCTAAATTTGTGATCTCCATGGCCCTTAACTGATCTTTGATTCCCCCTCACCCCTATCAGCTTTCTCTTTGCATTCTATCTCAGTTACCTGATCTGAGTTCTGTGCTTTCCTTCCTCACTGTCCCCATTCCAGACTCTTGCCAATGGCCTGGGTCCTGGTGGGGATTCGAACCGGCGCACGGCGGAGCTGGAGGAGGCCCTGGAGCGGCAGCGGGCGGAGGTGTGCCAGCTGCGGGAGCGCTTGGCGGTGTTGTGCCGCCAGATGAGCCAGCTGGAGGAGGAGCTGGGCACCGCCCACCGCGAGCTGGGTAAGGCCGAGGAAGCTAACGCCAAGCTCCAGCGCGACCTCAAGGAGGTGAGGCCGGAGCCCCTGCTGGGCTGCCCTCTGTCCCTCCCCCCAACCCTCCCTGTTCCCTTCTACCCATAGTCACAGAACTCATGAACCTGGATTCAGTCCACAAGGTGTGCGGATTCTTCTCTCTGAGCTTGTTTCCTCACCTGTAAAATGGGATTTATGGCCCTTGTCAGAGAGTTGGTACATGGCACATACATGGTAGTCACCCAGTATCTGGTCGTAGTTTTTATGTTACCACTGGGAAATTCTTTCCCACCTCTTAGCTGAACTCCATTGGCTGTATTTCACCCCATCCTGGCTGACGCTCCTTGATCTCAACTCCCACGCTGCAGGGACTGCTGAGAAATGTAGGGCATGGATTCTTTAAAGCACTGAATGAGAAAGAAGAGAGAGCACTTTTGCTTTCATCATCCACTGGGGCTTTTACCTCGGATTTGAAGTGTGGATGGCCCGAGGGCTTATTAGGAAGTGTGGTCTCACCACACCGGCCTCCAGGCAGATGTTCATCCCCCACGATACCCTGGAACACCTTCTCTGGTTTTATAAACCTGTGCTACCCTGGGAGGTCTTGGGAGATTTTGCCTCCCAGATGGAAAGGACATTTGTTTTCTGTGAGACCCTAGGGCATTTGCTCTGTGATTCTAAATCTGAGTTGTGCCAGAAGTTGCTGAAAAATGTAAGACTTGGGTTTTTGAGTGGGCCAAGAAGAGTGGAGACTTTCCATCCCCTGGGCCTTAGGTCATCCGTATGATAAGCTAGTACTGTCCCAGAAGTTTATGGGAGGTGCTGCACTGCCATTTTATCTGTCAGGTGGCAGAGGGCAGGCAATGTAATGTTGGCTATTCTCAGGAGCTCTTGGCAGGTGTGGTTCCATCTTTCTGACCCCCAGATGGCAGGGGACTTCATTTCCCAGTGTACCCTGGGGTGCCTGAATTGAGGTTCTAAGCCTAGGCTACCCACAGGACCTAGTGGGAGCTGTAGTCCACGCGGTCCTTTGTCACCTCTGCAGGCGCTGGCACAGCGGGAGGATATGGAGGAACGGATCACAACCCTAGAGAAGCGCTACTTGAGTGCCCAGCGCGAGGCCACCTCTCTGCACGACGCCAACGACAAGTTGGAAAACGAGTTGGCCAGCAAGGAGTCATTGTACCGACAGGTGAGGGCACGGCCGGGGAGGGGCGGAGGGGCGAGGCTGTGGCCCATATGACCAAGCTCCTCCCTTTCCCTCGTCTGTGTCCCCCAGAGTGAAGAGAAGAGCCGTCAGCTGGCCGAGTGGCTGGACGACGCCAAGCAGAAGCTCCAGCAGACACTGCAGAAAGCAGAGACCTTGCCAGAAATTGAGGCCCAGCTGGCCCAGCGCGTGGCGGCTCTCAATAAAGTGAGGGAGACCTGGGGCGGGGCTTTGAGTCTCTGGGGCGAAGGGGTGGGGCTTAGGGGAGGCGGGGCCTAGAGGCTGGAGGGGTTGAAGACCTACAGCCTGAATTCAGATGGAAAAGGCAGGGCCTGGGATCTAGAAAGGGACGTGACTTAGAATGGGGGAAAGGCCTAGAGGTTTGGTGGAAGGTGGTGTTCTCTGCTAAGTCGCCCTGTGGACTGTAGCGCCCGCCAGGTTCCTCTGTCCATGGGATTCTCCAGGCAAGAATACTGGAGTGGATTGCCATTTCCTCCTCCGGGGGATCTTCCCGACTCAGGGGTGTTTTCTAGTTTGGACTAAAAGGATGGGTGGGACCTGAACTGAGAAGGGGACAGAGCTTATAGAAGAGGGCAGGGCTTGAGACTCAAGTGCAAGGTTTGGAGTTTTGTTGGACAGGAGCCTAGAGCTCCAGGGGCGGGGCCTGGAAGCCAGCCTTGGAGGAGGTGGGGCCTGGGGCCTGAACGGGTCCTAGTGGAACAGTCAGATGCCATGGGTTCCAACTTCCAGGCTGAGGAACGTCATGGGAATTTTGAGGAGCGGCTTCGGCAGCTGGAGGCCCAGTTGGAGGAGAAGAACCAGGAGCTGCAGCGGGTGAGGGGGCTTTGAGGCTTGGGGGATGAGCCTTAGATGAGAAAGTGGGCTGAAGTGGGTGGGAGCTGGGAGCAGGGGCAGCGCTCAGGGTTCCAGCACCTGTGCCCTGCTCTCCTCTGGGCAGGCCCGGCAGCGGGAGAAGATGAACGATGACCACAATAAGCGGCTGTCCGAGACAGTGGACAAGCTGCTGAGCGAGTCCAACGAACGACTGCAGCTTCACCTCAAGGAGCGCATGGGGGCCCTGGAGGAGAAGGTGCGCCCCAATCTAGGACTCCCATAAACTGGAATCTTGGGGGCCCAGACCTTTCCCCAAACCATTATCTGAGATCTCCTCAAATCTAGGCATCCGGAATTCGAATCTGACAGACTGCTCTATTGCTGGGACCAGCACTATTTCACCTGAACACCCTAGAGCTGAATTCTGGGGCACCTATACCCTGAATTCTTGGCGTTTCCCCAAGCCTATAGCCCTATGGGCCCTCAAACTCTGAATCTGCTGAAATTACACAGGATGCTGAATTCTGGGCTCCTAGGGACTTCCCCTCTTCAGCAGCATCTTCACTCCACAACCCTCTAGCTCACCATTCCAATCCACCCATTCCCCTTGGGGTCCCCTCAGGCCTGCCTCTGTGCACTGGAGGCTTCTTCCAGGTTCTGGCCCCTCACTGCACCCCTGTCCCCCTACAGAACTCACTAAGCGAGGAGATTGCCAACATGAAGAAGCTTCAGGATGAGCTGCTGCTCAACAAGGTAGGGAGGAGCCTGGGGGGTGAGGGCCAGAGAAATGGAGCAGGCTTTACTGGGGCTGGAATCAGCCCGGCTGGGAGGGACCGATCTCAGAAGGGGGCAGATTCTGACCTGGCCTCTCCAACCTCCTCCCCCAGGAGCAGCTCCTGGCTGAGATGGAGCGGATGCAGATGGAGATTGACCAGCTTCGGGGGAGGCCACCGTCGTCCTACTCCAGGTGACAGTAACTTTCCTGTGCCCATGGGGCCCCCTTGGCCAAGCACATCCCTTCTGCTTCCCAAGTCTCCTGATTCCCCTCCCTGTCCTCCTGAGACTTCCACTGGCCCCTCTTATTTTTGACCCCTGATTTCATGATCTCTGGCCCCAGACCCTTTTTTCCTGACTTTTAACATAAGATCCTTCTTCCAGTCCTCTGACCCCAAGCCCTTCCACATGACCACTGACCTCTATTTCCTTTTCCTGACCCCTTGGTCTCCACCCTCTCCATGCCCACAGATCTCTCCCTGGCAGTGCCCTGGAGCTCCGTTACTCTCAGGCACCCACCTTACCTTCTGGTGCCCACCTGGACCCCTATGGGGCTGGCAGTGGCCGGGCAAGCAAGAGGGGCCGCTGGTCAGGGGTCAAGGATGAGCCCTCTAAGGTCAGCAGCCACTTCTGGGGCCTGGACTGAGCAGGGCCTGGGAGGGCAGCAGTAGGAGGTGGTTCCCAGTATGCAGGGCTCTGGGTGGGGACTAGTGGAGAAGTAAGGCTTCCTGGGCCCACACTGTCTTCTCTTCTTTCATCATCCCCACTTGCCTTGATGTCTCCTCGCGTGGATGTCCTGCTGCCTGGTGAGAACTTTAGAGGAATGATGGGCTGGGAAGAGGGTTTTGGGGGAGATGATGTGCAAGGTGTAGAATCCTAGAATGGATGGGGCTAAGTGAAGAAAAGAAGTGGGCTGTGTCAAAAGAAACAGTGGACTCAGGGGAGGTTGTGGGGGGTGTCAGGGGGGGTCAAAAAAGGGCCCCACCAAGAGAGAAAGGTGGGCTGGGGAAACTGTGGGGACTGGATCACAGGGTGAGGGCAGTTAGTGTCAACGGATGAGGGCAGGGTCACGGAGGGTGGGAAGGGTCCGGAGCAGTGAGGGAAGACACAGCATCTGCCTTTGGCTCCTGTCCACCTGCCATCCTTCTGTCTCCACACAGAGACAGGAGTGGGAGAGGTCTGCCCCTGCGGGGTCCATGCCACCTCCATTCCCTGGCGAGCTGGATGGCTCAGATGAAGAGGAGGCCGAGGGGATGTTTGGAGCTGAGCTCCTGTCCCCCAGTGGGCAGGCAGATGTTCAGACACTGGCCATCATGCTTCAGGAGCAGCTGGAGGCCATCAACAAAGAGATCAAGTGAGCACTGGCCCAGTTCTTTCTCGTCCTGCCTGAGCTAAGCCCACAGCCCCTCTGGCTCTGGAGACTGATCTGAATACCTAAGCCCAACTCCTTTCCTAATCATCCTCAAGGAGTTCTCCCAGCCCAACACTATTCTGGAATAGTCTGAGGAAATACCCAGAAGTCTCCTATGTGCTACTTATACATTATACACCTCCCCACCCCAAACAGTACTCACAATTTCCCAAAATACCCAAGACTGCATCCTCAGATACCAAAAATCACAATCCAGTCCATCAAGAGTCCTCCATTATATCACAGCTTTCATGACTTCAAGCAGCCATTACCCAGAGACTCCCAGTACCCTAAGAATCTCTACACGAGGTCCCCAATCCAAAACACCGCAAGAACCTCGACTCTAGATAACAAGAACTTCTACCTGATATAACAAAAATCCTCAGTTTATTAAGATTCCCCCATCACGTAAAGTCTACTTGGATTCCCCAGCAATTGCCCTACTTAGCAATTCTCTGATAACACACTTTGCATGGGCCCCAGCAAACATATCAACCTGACCACCATCTTCCATTCCAACTCATTCTGACTGGAGATATTGACTCTCACCAAATGTCTCTATGACCTTCCCAGATCCCAGATTGACTTCAGAGTCCCTGATCTCAGCCTTCTCTTATTATGAGCTTGCTCTTTCTATCCTCCTTATAACTTGACCTCTTGCCCATGGTCATCCATTTATGATTTTCCAGAGCCACTTGGTCATCATCAGGGTCATCCTGAGGCACACTCTGGTCATCCTGTCATCCCTAATCTTTCCACGACCTCCAGAGCCTAACATGATCCCTTGACTCCCTTTGAACCTGTAAGGCCATCAGGGATCCACCAAGACCTCACTGTGCCTTCCCCAGAATTATTTTTGCTCCACCAAGCCTTCCTGGTCCATCGGGATCCCCAGACTCCTCCTTTTGGACGTGCAGTGCAGCATGTGGGATCTTAGTTCCCCAAGCAGGGATTGAACCTGCATCCTCTGCATTGGAAGCATGGAGTCTTAACTTCTGGACCACCAGGGAAGTCCCCCCAGGCTCCCTCTCCTGTTGCCTGCCTCAGTCCTCTCATCCCGTCTCCCCATTTCCCTCCTCAGGTTAATCCAAGAGGAGAAGGAGACAACAGAACAAAGGGCAGAAGAGCTGGAGAGCCGGGTGTCAGGCTCCGGCTTGGACTCACTGGGCCGCTACCGCAGCAGCTGCTCACTGCCCCCCTCCCTCACCACCTCTACCCTCGCCAGCCCCTCCCCTCCCAGCTCTGGCCACTCAACACCCCGTCTGGCACCCCCTAGCCCTGCCCGTGAGGGCACCGACAAAGCTGTGAGTATTCTTAAGTCTCCTCAGCTTGGTGGTGATGGTGGTGGTGGTGGGAGGTCATAAACAGGGCTCTCTAACAAACAGCAACGATAATCATCACACCAATGATAGCAACCTTAGCTTCCCCTAAAAGCTCAACTCAGAGGGCAAAGGAGGACTTCCCTGGTGGTCCAGTGGTTGGGAATTTGCCTGCCAGTGCAGGGAACACAGATTCGATCCCTTCTCCAGGAAGATTTCACACGCTGGGGAGAGGCTAAGCCCATGCACCACTATTGAGCCTGTGCCCTAGAGCCCATGCGCCACAAGAGAAACCACTACAATGAGAAGCCCGTGCACTGCAGCTAAAGAGCAGCCTGTGCTCACTGCAACCAGAGAAAGCATATGCATAGCAATGAAGACCCAGTGCAGCTAAAAATAAATAATTCTCAAAATTTAAAAAAGGGGGGCAAAGGGGAGGCTGAGTCACTAGATTCCTGAACCCTAACTTGTACTTTAGTCAGACCTGATCTACTTTTACCTATTTTATGCATTAAATTTCTGCATAGGATTTTTATTTTTAATTTTTTGGCCATGTCATGCAGCTTTCTGGATTTTAGTTCTCCAACCAGGGATCAGACCCTGGGCTCCAGCAGTGAGAGGACCAAGTCTTAACCACTTAACCACTGGATACAGAATATATATATTCTGTGACTAAATGTACATTTGAGAACTATTATAATGGCCCCAGAATTGACCTTAGAGGCAGGCACAAGAGCTATAACCCTGTTTTATTGCCTTAAACTCAGCTTTCCTATTTTCAGAACTTGTAAGTCATTAGATTTTCTTGAAACTGAGCAGATCCCACTCCTGACACCAGAAGCTAAGATAGTAGAAATATGGGCTCATCAAGCTCCAGGGGGACTGAAGTTATTGGCTTTATATTTCTGCAATTCACTCCCACTTAATCTAGCCTATCTTTAGAAGTGATAGTCCAAATCAGGGGTATCCTAGACACCTGGTATACCTCCCAACTAATGAGGAGCCCCCAACATGATCCCTCTGACTCAGTAGCAACTCTGCCTGTCTACAGAATCATGTCCCTAAGGAGGAAGCTGTGGCTCCCCGAGGGGAGGGGCCGGCAATCCCAGGAGACACCCCACCTCCCACTCCTCGCTCTGCCCGCCTTGAGAGAATGACACAAGCCTTGGCACTGCAGGCGGGATCCCTGGAGGATGGAGGGCCATCACGGGGAAGGTCAGTAAGAATAAGGGACGAGACAGGGAGGGACTTGCTTGGGAGGAGGAGATGGGAGTGGACAAAGACTTGGAACCTACCAGATGGGATCTACCTTCACTCTGTCCTGCTCACCCAGTGAGGGCACCCCAGATTCCCTGCACAAAGCTCCCAAGAAGAAGAGCATCAAGTCGTCCATAGGCCGTCTCTTTGGCAAGAAGGAGAAGGGGAGAATGGGACCACCAGGTCGGGACAGCTCTTCTCTGGGTGAGTCCCCTGATTTCCTCTCCCTTTCTTTATTCCTTCCTTCCTCCTCCTTTACATATTCACTTGACATACAGTCCTGTCCACAATCATTTGGTAATGCATTTTGAGCACTGGAACCTTGGCAGAAGTCGAGGGGAGAAGGGGCAAGAAGGGTACTCTGAGGCCTGCCTGAGTGATGGTTGGACAAATGAATTTATTTCATTTACCTGTTTTTTTTGTTTTTGTTTTTGTTTTTTTTTTAATAGAGAGGAGCTTGCTTGTCTGACTTGTGAAATCCAAGTTAGTCAAATTTTCAGGAATTTTATGAGCTGCTTTGACATCACATTCGGTAGCCTGAAATTGGTGGGATTATTTACACTATGGAAACTGGCAAATACTACCAATCAGGAAATACCTCTTCGTCCCCAGGGAGCCAGTTGTTAAGAACTTAGCAGCATAGCACTGCCACCTTTACCAAGGCCAGCCCAGTGCATCAGCTCTATTTGGGGGGTTTCTCCAATTCTTTGCCTAGGAGGTGGCATTGCTTCCTGTGTGGTTTTATCACTCCCTCTGTGTGGCCTCATTTACTAATCCCTCTGGGCCTCTGCTTTCCTGGCATCCTTCTCAACCCCCCAGCATCAAAGATTCTGCCTCCCCTCTGAGACTCTCCAAATTTTGGCCCCTCCCTGCCTCCAGCTGGAACACCCTCAGACGAGACACTGGCCACTGACCCTCTGGGGCTAGCCAAGCTGACGGGCCCAGGAGATAAGGACCGGAGGAACAAGAGGAAGTGAGTGTGGGTGTGTGGTGTGTGTGCGGGGGAGGGTTGGTCATAAGTAAGAAAATTCTAGGAGGGGGCGTCCAAGATCCTGAGCGTGCTTGGAAATTTGGGAACTCCTAGAGGGTTGGGGTTTTTTTCCCTCCACTTTTCATTTGTTTGGTGTGTGTGTACATGTGTGCTGGGGGAGGGGGATTATAAAGAACCACAGTATTTGTGTTCTTTTACCTTCTGCCACGTTTTCTACATTCATAAAAGTTGTTTTTGTGGATGGGGCCGGGGAGCAGTTGGTGAAGGGAGCTATCTGAGAGGGCTAGGTGTATCTACCCCTGAGACCTCCTGCCATGGCCCTCTCTCTTCAGGCATGAACTTCTGGAAGAGGCCTGCCGTCAGGGCCTGCCTTTTGCTGCCTGGGATGGGCCCACTGTGGTCTCCTGGCTAGAGGTACTGGGGTCCAGAAATGTCCTGACTCTTCATCCCCAATCCCTCTGAGAATCCCATGGTCAGGGCTGGCTGACCCTGTGCCATCCTCCTGGCCCAGAGGTGTCGGGGAAGGGAGCTGGGGGGTGAGGTCCTGGGAGGGGTCAGGTTTCTTGTGGACCTTCCTGTTGCTTTTTATTCCTTCTCCCCTCACCCCTCACCATGCCCATCTTGCCCCTATTGTCTCTCTCTGTGTCTTCCCATGCCTCTGTCTCTGGGATTCTCTTTCTCTATTGTCTCTCTCTCTATGTCTTCCCATGCCTCTGTCTCTGGGATTCTCTTTCTCTATTTTTCTGCCTCTCCTCATCTCTCTGTTTTTGTCATTCCCCGTACTTCTTCCCATGTCTCTCTCTCTCAATGTGCTTTGCTGCTTTCTCTCCGCCTCTCTGCCTCTCATCTCTGTCTCTCCCCATCTCTCTCTCCCTTCTGACTCTGGGCTCACCCTTCTCTGACTGTCCTTCGTCTCTTTGTGTTTCCCTCTGACTCTTGATGTCTTTGCCTCACTGCCAATTTTCTCATGTCTTTCTGTTTCTCCCCCACTTGCCTTTCCCCACCTCTCTGTCTCCCTCTCCCCCTTTCTTTCTGTCCTTCTCCCATTTCTCCTGTGATATATCTCTGTCTCTCTGTCTCATTTCCACCCCTTCCTCACTTTCTCCCTCTGGTCCAGCTGTGGGTAGGCATGCCTGCATGGTATGTGGCCGCCTGCCGGGCCAATGTCAAGAGTGGTGCCATCATGGCCAACTTGTCAGACACGGAGATCCAGCGTGAGATCGGCATCAGCAACCCACTGCACCGGCTCAAGCTGCGCCTTGCCATCCAGGAGATGGTCTCACTCACCTCACCCTCTGCTCCTGCCTCCTCTCGCACCGTGAGTGTCCAGAGCCAATCCCAGCCCCTGCTGGAGTAGCCAATCCTCAGAGTACTGTCCTCAGAGTAGCCAGTCCTGAGTCCACTCATTCTAGCTCTGTCTTGTCAGATATACCCTGCTCCGCACAGTCTCTCACTGGATTATCTCTGAGGGTGGGACACCCTTCAGGTCTCTCTGCCTCCCCTCTACTTCCAACCCTCAGTCTGTCTTACACACCGCAGCAGAAGGATCCTATCCCGGAAAAAAAACCCAAATTCATATGGTTCTCTGCAAGTCCCATGATGAGGGGCCCCTTTCCCAGCTCCTTTTCTGCTCTGCTCCTTGACATTTGCTGCTCCCTTTTCTTGGAGCACCCCTCCCTCTTTTTTACCTCCAAGGCTGGCTCCTACTCATCCCTGAGGTCTCAGCTCAAATGTCACCACCTCCAAGAGGCCTCCCTAACTCAACAGCTAAACTAGTCCCCAGCTCCATCATACATGAACACCTATTTTTTTTTTTTACCCCATGGCATTTACTGCCTTCTAACATTTTATCATTTTGTTCCATACAGAAAATGATGTGTTCCCATGCCTAATTCGGCTCCTCCAGGAGCACGACTCTCTTCCCCTCCCCTGTCCAGAAGCTCTTTCCCAACCTCCATAACACCTCTCACCCCTCAGTCCACAGGAAATGTGTGGATGACACACGAGGAGATGGAGTCCCTTACCGCGACGACCAAGCCTGTGAGTGCCCCCTGCCCGTGGCCTTGGGGGTGGCACTAACTTTCCCTGGGCAGGGGCCGGGTGGCGGGTGAGTCTGTGGCTGTCTGTCCGTCCGTTCGTCCTTCCCGCCCTCCTCCGCCTGCCCCTTAACCCACCCCTTCTCTCCCCTCTTCCCACTAACTGGTCAGGAGACCAAGGAGATCAGCTGGGAGCAGGTAGGGGGCGCGGGGCGGGCTGTGGGCGCATGAACAGGCTGTGCACGCTGCATGGACGCCCCTCCTTCTCCGAGCCCCGCCCCGCCCCGCCCCTCGCCGGAGCATTCCATCCTCACCGCGGGGGGGCGCTGCGCGGAGCTCTGCTCTGGGCTGTCACTGTGACTTGGTGGGGTCCGTGTAGAAGCCCGACTGTTCCATTGCCAGTGGTGCGCGGGTCATCCCACTATGGTCGGTTGCGCGGGCTCCAGGGGCTGTTTCATTGCTGTAACTAGAGGGAAACGCTGAGTGGCTCTTTGCCCTATGGCAGAGGGAAGTGAGGCTGTTCCCCTCACTTTGTACTGGGGCAAAAGGGAAAGCATTTGGGGCGGGGTTGCGGGTGGGCAGGGTACATCAGGCTGAGAAGAAGTTGGGTAGAAGGAAGTACATTTTATTCTCAAGAGGGCGAGAGGTATGAACTCACCTGAGTACAGGAGCTATGTTGGGTCTTTGTTTCCAACAGCCCAAGGTATGGATTGTTTGCTCATGCTGGGAGGAGTGAAGGACTTGGGGGTGGATCCAGAATATTGTCCTGGGCCAGATTGTAGCATCGGGCTAGAATTTCTCGGACAGCGCAAGAGTGGTAGATGAATCCGTTATCCTTTGTTGGGGAGGGAGCTACGCTGGAAGAATCTGTTGTGCGGAGTTGGAGGAATAGTGATATTGGACTGATCAGTTGTTTTGAGTTGGAGACGATGCTAGACTAGTACTTAGATATACTGTTCAGATCACCTGAGGCTCTTGTGAGAATGAGGATTTCGATTCAGTAGCCTAGGGTCTGAGATTCTGCAATTTCAGCAAGTTCGCAAGTGATAATGATGCTTTGAGTAGACAAGGGCCTGTGTTGTCAGTATGAAAGAGAAGGAAACAGTTTTGGATTGCCCGTTGTCCTGAGCAGAGACTGGCCATTGTCCTGCTACGGGATAGAGAAAGAACAACCTTGGATTTGGGAGAGAGAGGGTGGTACTGTACCCTTTCATACACACATGGGAAGGGGTCAGAAGGCCTGACTGCTCCCCCACCTGCCCATGGCCCCAGATCCTGGCATATGGCGACATGAACCACGAATGGGTGGGGAACGACTGGCTGCCCAGCTTGGGGCTGCCCCAGTACCGCAGCTACTTCATGGAGTCGCTGGTGGATGCCCGAATGTTAGATCATCTTAACAAGAAGGAACTCCGGGGCCAGCTCAAGATGGTGGACAGCTTTCACAGGTGAGTTGCCTGGCCAGTGGCGACAGTCCAAGTGGGGGAGGCCCCCACTTCTAGAGAGTCTTTGGCAAATAGGACCAGTGATGTGGGAATTAATTCATCTTGGACTATCTTTGGTCCTTTAGCCTGGATTGTTAGGAAATCCAGACTCCTGTGCCCCTTCCACCCATTAAGATGGTCCAGTAGGAATAGTCCAAGTCCTGAGACAGCTTGGCTAGCTGACCCCATACCCCTTACAGGTTGGCTAACAGGAACTGCTTTTTAAAAAATATCCCTGCTCCTGGGAAGGTCAGCAATCAATAGAACAGATCCAGTGGAGCAATTCCCCAGCCTCTCCCAGAAAACCACAAGCAACAGGGGAAACAGTCACTGGGGTTGTGGGGCTCTTCTGTGACTCTGCTATCTCTGCTACTCAGGGTGAGCCTGCATTATGGGATCATGTGTCTGAAACGGCTCAACTATGACAGGAAGGACTTGGAGCGGAGGCGGGAAGAGAGTCAGACCCAGATCCGAGGTGAGTAGAAAAGTATGAGTCCAGCTGGGAGCCATGTGGAGGGGTTTGGGACAGGGTTGGAGGAAGCATCAATAGGGAAGGGGAGGGAGGCCAGGGGAGACGGGGTGGAGACAGGAAGAGGAAATGGGGTTGGAGATAGAGGATAAACGAAGGACCAGGCCCCAGGAAGGGTGCAGCTGAGGGTCCCTTCCATCCCCAGACGTGATGGTGTGGTCCAATGAGCGGGTCATGGGTTGGGTGTCCGGGCTGGGCCTGAAGGAATTCGCCACGAACCTCACGGAGAGCGGGGTGCACGGGGCACTGCTCGCCCTGGACGAGACCTTCGACTACTCCGACCTGGCCTTGCTTCTGCAGATCCCCACGCAAAATGCACAGGTGAGCTGCCGCCGGGCCCGGGGCACACTGGGCATCCCCATCTTGCAGATTGCACGCTGCAGCCTCTCTCCCACCTCTCCCCTGCAGGCCCGGCAGCTCTTGGAAAAGGAATTCAGCAACCTCATTTCCTTGGGCACAGACAGGCGGCTGGATGAGGTGGGCGCAGCAGCAGCAAGCGTAGGGGACTCCACGCTCCCGGCCGCCCCTCTAGACTCGCAGCTAAAGGGGTGGGGCTTGATTGGCCAAGGAGTCGCGGTTGGAGGCGGTGCCAGGGAAGGGGCGAGGCTAAATGAGCGAAGGGAGCCGGAGAGGGGTGGGGTCAAAAAGAGGAGCGGAGTCCAAACGCGGCCCTAGTCCCTCACCAGCTGGCTGCACCCCTAATACCTAGGACAGTGCCAAGTCCTTCAGCCGCTCCCCATCCTGGCGGAAGATGTTCCGAGAGAAGGACCTCCGAGGCGTAACCCCCGACTCAGCTGAGATGTTGCCCCCCAACTTTCGTTCGGCCGCAGCAGGGGCTCTGGGCTCGCCCGGGCTCCCTCTCCGCAAGCTGCAGCCGGAAGGTGGGCGGATACCAAATGGGACAGCCTCTGCTCCCCTCCCCTTCTTAGGTGTCGGGGGAGAGACCATCTCCACATTCCAGCAGCCTTCCCGAGTTCTGAAATGGTCTAGTCCCTTTTTCCCCACCCACGACAAATGGACCGCTCCAACAAGCCAACTCCCTCCTTAGGGTGTGGAATGGATTAATCCCAGCATACCCCGTTTTCCAGGGTGGGAAATGAACTCGTCCAGTGTCACCTGGGGCATTTTGAAGGAATCGGAGGCTTTGAGAAAGGAATGGAAACTGGCTTGGAGGGAGTCAGGCAGTCGTTGGCTTCTCGGGAGGGAGAATCCAAGGGAGGACGCTTAGGTGGAGGAGGAACTGGGCAGGGGTGTGTGTGTGTGTGAGGGGTGTGTGTGTGTGAGGGGTGTGTGTGTGTGTGTGAGGGGTGTGTGTGTGTGTGTCAGGGGTGTGTGTGTGTGTGTGTGCGCGCGCGCGCGCGCGCTTGCGCTTTGCTGAACCAATGCTCATTCTCCCTCCAGGCCAGACTTCTGGGAGTTCCCGGGCAGATGGCGTTTCTGTCCGGACCTATTCCTGCTAGTGTAGGCTTCCAGGTGAGGACCGTACTGGGCGATCTTGGGGATCGGGGCGGCACAGTGGATCTTCACGCCTGGCGTCAATGCAGGTGACCTCACTCGGACGGAAGAACCTTTCAGAGGCTGGGCTGTTCCCCCTCCTGCCCACAGTATGGTCTCGCCGGGGAGAGTGTACTGGGGAGCTCGCGCCGCGGACTGGACCATCTGTACAGACGAACGGGGAATGCTGGTCCCCGCCTCACAAATGGACTGGGCCTGGACCAAACCACATGCACTGGACTGAGAGGGGGGAAGAAGAGGGCAGGAAGAAATCCCGCCCCAAACTTCCGCCTCCCTATCCTCTACTTTGTAATTTATTGATCAGTTTCCGATGGGAGATGGGTGCCCTTTCCCCGCGGGAAGGGGGCGGGGCTTCCCTCCCGGGCCGCATGCGGGGAGAGGCTGACCCCTCCTCTTTCTTCTCAGTTGCGGGGCCCAAGTCTTCCTTCTTCGTCCGAAAGGAGGGGAGGGGGGACTCGCTGCTAAAAGCCTCGCCCCTTGTGCCACTCA
>NW_011494857.1:959388-965082 GCF_000754665.1 Bison bison bison
GCGTCCCGTCGCTGGTGCCTGGGGTCAGCTGCGGGCGGGGTTCCCTCTCTCTCCCCAGTGTCTCGTGTCCCCGAGGCCCCTCCGCCCCCCGTGCTGTGGCCGTGTTCGTGCCCCGGGGGTACGGGGTGCAGAACTGAGCTCCCCGTTCCGCTCCGGCTCCGGGGTTTGCATGGGAGAATCCTCTTTCCACGATGCCACTGGGCGACGTGGCGTGGGGGGAGGAAGGACGGTGGGGGAGCCCTCGCCCCCGACTCTTGGTCGGCCTCCCTGCCCCAGGCGTCACTCAGTGATCACGGGTAAAGAGAACTGTTTCAAAAAGCTCCCGTGTTGACTGATTTATTTATCAGGACCTAGTAACCAAACACCTCGAGGAGTTCAGGCCCCTTCTCCCTCAAATCCACGACCCCACGCCTGACAGTGAGGTCTCGGGGAGCACGTTTATTCAGAGAAATAAATATGGCTCGTGGAAAGGGGTTGGAGGGCCAGGGAGGTATGTCTGCGCCGCAGCCACGAGGCTGGGTCAGGGTTCCGGAGTTTCCAGCATGTCTGCCAGGGCTCTGGAGAGAAGGACGCAGAGATTGGATAGTCGAAGTGTCCCTAGCTCACCCCAGGGCGCTTAGAGGTCCTTAACCTGCCCATTTCACCAAGGGGGAAATAGAATCCCAGGGTTGTCTAGTAATTCATAGCGGGACAGCACCTTTCTAAAGGAGCCCTCAAACTTTCCCTTCCACATACTTACTGGTACAGGGACGAGGAGAAATAGTCGACGTAGCTTCCTGTGGGAGAGAAGAGGCTTGAGGGGTACACCACGGGTTAATTTGGGGGTCACTTTTCACTCAGTCCAGGATCAGGACTAGCTCCACCCCCCTTTCTGGGTTCCTTCTCCCAAATTAATTCCTTCTTCCGGGACACCTTTGAAGGGCCCACTCCTTCCCCTCGGCTCTGGGTGTTCTCATTCTTCAGGAGCCCCATTCTTGTTTTGGCCCCACCCTCTCGGTTCTCGGCTAGCCCCTCAATCCTCTAGGCAATCCTAACCCCTTTAGTTTTGGCATCTATCCCCAACCTTCCCTCTGTGCGGGCCCCACCCCTCAGTGCTCCTCCCATTCCTGTCAAAGACGCCCAGCCTGGGCCACGCCTCCCCACATAGCCACGCCCTACAGCCTTCCGGTCCCCTCCTCGGGTTGGCTCCGCCCCCACTAGTCCCCGCCCCTTCACCCGGGTTCCTCCTGGGCCCCGCCCATGCTCACCCGGGGAGCAGAGAGTTTCGCAGACCAGCGGGCAGAGGTAGCAGAACTGACAGTGCTGGGGGCGAGGACACGGAGAGAGAGAAATAGGAGGTGGTCAGGGGCGGGGTCAGGATGGGGCGTGGGCACTACGAGGGCAGGAGACTAGCTGCTGAGACTAGCTAGGTGGAGGTTAAGGTCAGAGGTAGGATGGGGTTTGGAATCCAGGCTACATCAAGAGTAAGGGGTTAGGTCGGTTTGACGGCAGAGGGCAGGATTTGGGGCTGGGGTTGCTCAGCTGGTCCGGGGCCATCCTGAGCCTGGGGGATCCTTGGGTCTGGGAGAAGTCTCACCTGGCATTGGTCGCAATGCTCTCCCATGTTCTCCTCGTCACAGTGACAGTTCTCACATTCAGTGCATCGCTGGGGACCAGAGGAGCCAGGTTAGACGGAAATGTTTGGGAGCCATCCACCAGTTCTCCACCCTGCCGGCTGGACGTTTCCCCAACTTCTCAGCCTCCTCACCTCCAACACTGAGCTCAGTTATCTTCCTCCAACCTGCTTTCCACCCTCTCATTTCCCTATTGTAAGGTGCCGCGACATCACCTTGTTACTGTGGGCTGGACGTTCGGATACTCTCTTCACCTCCTCCCTCCCTGCTCTCCGTCTCCAGTCCTGTCCCACCACCTGCCCCCCCCACCCCCGGCTCTGCCTTGCCCCCTCCTCCCTGTCCTCGGGTCTGCAAGTGCAGCTCAGGCCTCACCCTCCCACTCTTGGACCATTGTCCCAGCCTCCTCCCCAGCCTCCTGGCCTCCAGTCTGCCCCCCAGGTAGCCCCAGAAGTGTCTTTGTTCACTCTGAACTGTCGCTGATTCTCCTTTGCTCACGACCCTCCCAAGGCACACCAGAGCCCTGGAACAAAGTCTAGAAACAGCTTGGTGGGTGGATCTGGGTTGCAGACATACATTGCAGAAGGAGCAGTAGCCACACAGGGACCCTGGCTGGTAGTTCCCATACTCCTGGGCATCCTGCTGACCTGTGGGGACAAGAGGGCAGCAATGACCCAGGCTGACTCCGCTCCTCCCCACCCCCAACCAGTCAGATCACTCACCCGTGTCCTCGCCACTCTCCTCCTCACTGGAGGCACCTCCAGACACCTCCTTCCGGGTCAGCGGGTTGGGGATGATGGTGAAGGGGAGTTCATCTTCTTCGAGCCCCACCTCCTCTTTGTCTTCCTCCTGGTGGTCTTGGTTCAGTGGGACCCAAACCTTAGCTCTCTCTCCTCTCTTTTCCTCCTTCTCCTCTTCCTCCTCCTCCTGGCTCAGGCTGAGGCCATGCCCTTCCTCCTCATCTTCCTCATCCTCCTGGTCATCCAGGCTGCCATGGCGGGTGTCTTCTCCCTCTTCTGAACCTTCGTTGGCTTCTTCATGGGAGCTGTGATCCTCTTCCTTCTCTTCCTCGTCCTCCTCAGAATCGCTCTCCCTTAAGTGGCTTCTATCCTTCACCCCGATATGTTCTGGGGACTGGGGGCTCATCTCTTCCTTGATGGACCCTCTGTGGCCAGTCCCCTCATCTCTGTGGTCTTGCTGCCTGTGGCTGGGAGCCTGGTGGCCAAGCCTGGCAGGGATGTCCTCATCTTCCTCCTTGGGGACTCCTTGGTGGTCATGGCCAGGGACTGCTTTTTTATAATCTTCTGGGAAGTCCTCCTCCTTAGCGCTCTTGTGGCCTTGGGGTTGGGGGCTTGCAACATGGTGGCTGAACTTGACTGTGATCTCCTCTTCCTCCTCCTCCTCCTCATCTCCAAGGCCATGGTGGGTATGTCTGGGGGCCTGGTGCCAGTGTTCCGTGGACAGATCCTCATCCTCGTCTTCCTTGTTGCCACCATGATGGTGGTGATGTTCCTCTGAGTCATCTTCCTCCTCCTCCTCCCCATGATCTCGGTGCCTGTGGACTTGATGCCTGTGCTCGGTGGAGACAACATCATCTTCATCTTCATCATCTTCTTCTTCTTCGTGGCCCCGGTGTCTGTGGCTGGGGCTGTGATGGTGGTGATGTTCCTCTGAGTCATCTTCATCCTCCTCCTCCCCATGATCTCGGTGCCTGTGGACTTGATGTCTGTGCTCAGTGGAGACAATATCATCTTCATCATCATCTTCTTCTTCGTGGCCCCGGTGTCTGTGGCTGGGGCTGTGGTGGTGGTGATGTTCCTCTGAGTCATCTTCCTCCTCCTCCTCCTCCCCATGATCTCGGTGCCCGTGGACTTGATGTCTGTGCTCAGTGGAGACAGCATCACCGCCATCATCGTCATCTTTGTGGCCCCCATGTCTGTGGCTGGGGCCATGGCCGCGGTCGTGTTCCTCTGAGCCGTTTCCGTCCTTCTGCTCCCCGCGGTCCTGGCGTCTGTGGACCTGCTGTCCATACCCAGGGGAGACATTCTCCTCTTCCTCGTCTTCATCTTCCTCTTCTCTGTGGCCTCGGTGGGCCTGCCTGACGATGTGATGTTGGTGATGCTCACTGGACACAACTTCCTCCTCCTCCTCGTCTTGATGGCTCTGGCTCCCGTGGCCGGGCAAGTGGTCCCCGCACTCAGCTGAATCATCTGCGTCTTCATTTCCGTGGCGTCTGTGTCCGTGGGCCTGCTGAGCATGCTCGGGGTACTCCTCCTCGTCAGAGATGTTCTCATCTCCCACCTCGCGGCCTTGGTACCTATGGCCTTGAGATTCTCTGGAGACATCTTCATCCTCTTCTCCGTGGTCTCCGTGGCCCCAGAAATGGTGCCCATTGTCTGTGGAAACATCCCTGTTCTCATCTCCATGGCCTCCGTGGTGGTCAGACTTGCCCGAAACGTCTTCTGAGGACCCCGAAGCTCCTGCATGGTCGTCCCAGTTGCTGGGGCCGGGTCCAGCCCCTCTCAGCTGCTGGGTCATGGCAGGGGGGAGGAGCAGGCTAGCCACTGCGGCCCAGAGGACAGAAGTGTGCAGCCATGGCCCGCAGAGGCCCATGGGGACAGACGGGCAGCAGAGCTGCTCCCACGGCTGGCTCCCACTGCGGCTGTGGCTGCAAGGATGGATGTTGGGCTCCTTGTCCCTTTGGGGCTCCTTCCCTTTCTGGCTCCGTGTGTCGTTCCTTTGCTGTGTCCCTCCCCGTCTCTGCCCTCTGGCCCTCACAGTCAGCCCTGGACACCCCTCTGAGGCTGTCTTCAGAGTCCCCTGACCCCCCTCGCAGGCCCTCCCTCCCACTTCCCAGCCAATAGGGTCTCTCCCCTCCCCTTTCTGTGGCTAAATTTACTCTGGGCCCTGAGTTATTCTGGGTCAGTCCCCTCCTGCCCCTCCCCTCCTGCACCTCCTCCTCTCAGCTGGGAAGGGGGTGGATGAAGGGGTCTCTCTTTGGCCAGGAGAGAGGAGTCGAGGGTCTCTGACTTTGGGCTGCCAATGCGTTCATGTTTGGCAGCTGCCAAGACAATGGCTAGATTTTTAGTTGGCCAGTGTCGGGGAGCATGGACCCCGGGGGAGGGGAGCAGGTGGGATGTATGTGAAGGGAGAGACCCCTGCCAAGGAAGGACTGGAGGGTTAGATTCCCGGGAGTTTCCGGCCAGAATGGGCTGCTCTGCTGAGATGGTGGATGCCAGAATGGAGGCCCTGGCGAGGGGTGAGAGGCATTCTGCTGCAGCACACATACCCGTGACCTCCTGTCCCTGGGACTCAGATCTGGGGGCAGGGGATGGGGCCAGGCCAGGGCTATAAATGTGGCGCAGGGGGGTGGGGGGCTCAGGTTACCCAGGCGGCCACAGCTGTCCCTGTCAGAGAGCTGGCAGGGGACATGCAGCCCTGCCCGTCCGCCTACCCACACCTCCCACTGCTCATCCCAGCACTGCCGCTCCAGCTCTTTGGGGTCCCAGCCTTCTTCACCTGCTCTCTCAGGACCCCTGTCCCCCGTCCTGAGGATTCTGTCCCCTTCTTCTCACTCTTGAGTGTGTCTGTGTGCACACTATCCACCTAGCCAAGCCTTTCTCACTGTCTCGGGTCAGTGTAGCCCTCCACCCATCCAACTCTCTGCCCCCACCTAAGTCTTTGTTTCCCCCCAACACCTCGTCAGTGTAGTCAGTGGACCCCTCCCTCATCGCTGGCATTTCCTCTCTGTGTCCCCGTCCCCCTCTCTCTGACCTCTGTCCCCCCTCTCTTGGACTCTGTCTCTCACTCTCTGGGTCCCCGTCCCCCTCTCCCTGGGTCCCCGACCCTCTCTCTCTGGTCCCTGACCCCCTCACCCTGGGTCCCTGTCCCCTTCTCTCTGGTCCCCGTCCCCCTCTCCCTGGGTCCCCGTCCCCCTCTCCCTGGGTCCTTGTCCCCCTCTCCCTGGGTCCCCGTCCCCCTCTCCCTGGGTCCCCGTCCCCCTCTCCCTGGGTCCCCGTCCCCCTCTCCCTGGGTCCCCGTCCCCCTCTCTCTGGTCCCTGACCCCCTCTCTCTGGTCCCCATC
>NW_011494857.1:966085-966252 GCF_000754665.1 Bison bison bison
GGTGTCTGTGGACTTGATGTCTGTGCTCAGTGGAGACAATATCATCTTCATCATCATCTTCTTTTCATGGCCCCGGTGTCTGTGGCTGGGGCTGTGATGGTGGTGATGTTCCTCTGAGTCATCTTCCTCCTCCTCCTCCCCATGATCTCGGTGTCTGTGGACTTGAT
>NW_011494857.1:966352-987976 GCF_000754665.1 Bison bison bison
TCCCTGGGTCCCCGTCCCCCTCTCCCTGGGTCCCCGTCCCCCTCTCCCTGGGTCCCCGTCCCCCTCTCTCTGGTCCCCGTCCCCCTCTCCCTGGGTCCCCGTCCCCCTCTCTCTGGTCCCTGACCCCTTGCCCCGAGTCCTGTTCCAGCCTCGGCCCCGCCTCCCGCTCTACGCATCCCCTGTGCTCCCCGCCCCGCCGACCTGGTCCCGCCCCGGCCTGGGCGGGGAGGCGGCAGATCCGGTCTGTCCCGGGCGCGTCTGCAGCCCCGGGTTGGTGGAGGGGGTGCGGGCTGCCAGATAGGTGGCTGTGGCCGTGGCAGCATGGTGGGTGCGGAGAAGGAGCAGGTACAGCGCCGGACCCGGGTCTGAGGGAACAGGGAGCCTGGGCCGGGCCTCCTTGCTCGCGGGGAGGAGGGCGCTTGAGACCTAGATTCTCGGGTCAGACAAAGGAGGGGGGGTTGCTGGAGGCAGGGACTCCTGGGTCCCTGGGGACGGATAGAAGCGGGGAGGCTGGGGGTGGGGGTCGAATCACTGGAGTCCGGGAGAGGATGACGCTGGGGGTCGCGGACTCCCGGATCTCCCACTAGGGCGCGGGCGGGTCACTCCGTGTCCGCAGGACTGAGCTGGATCCCCTCATCCCTTGTTCCTGTCCCCCCAGAGCTGGATTCCCAAGATCTTCAAGAAGAAGACGTGCACGACTTTCGTCGCTGACCCCACAGATTCGGGGTGAGGAGCTCGCCCAGGGGACAGACCCTCGAGCGTCCTGGGCCCGCTGAGCCCCGCACACCGCAAACCGCGCCCTTCGGGTCCTTTCGGTCCCGGGTCCTGTCACTGCGGACACTCCCAAGGGCGTTCCCCGGTGGCCCTGTATATCGGGGAGGCCTTGGGTCAGTCTGCAAACACTTGCAACTTACCGGCCTCGCGCTCAGGATCAGTGTTAAAGCCCCAGGGCAGGTTTCTGTTTCTTTCCTTCCCAGTTTCCCTTCTGGGTGTCTGCCTTCTGGTGTCACTTTCTCTTGTCTTTCTTTCTTGGCTGTCTCTGTCTCATTCATTCATCCCTTCCTTCATTCCTCCAAGAAACTCTCACTCAGCACTTCCAAGGGGGAGCACTGTTTGCAAGAGTACAGGCCCTTGCCATGGTTCACATTTGAACGGAGATACAAATTTCAACTGAGGCGCTAGGTGGCTTCCGGCAAATCATTTTACCTTTCTGGGCATTGTACTCATCTATCATCTGGGCATAAAAACAGGCTCTAGTTCCTGAAGCTATTGTGAGAATTAAACAAGTTAATGCTTGCGGTATTTCTGAAACGGCACCCAGTGCTTAGTAAGCCCTGGCAAATATGTCTGACTCCCACTGGAAGGTCACAGTTACTAACTCGTGTGCGTAGACCCTGTGCTTGCGCTGGGCAAGCTGGGGTGAAGAGTGGTGGCTCTTAGGAGCTCCTGGCCTTCAGTGATGGTCTTTCAAGGAGGCTCTGGCTTTCTGGTGTCCTTAAGACCACCCTTGGGGTATGGGAAATGTCAGTGTTCCTAATTTAGGGTGTGTTCTATTATGAATATATTCTATTAGTGCAGGATGGCTTGAATGATGCGTAAATATAAATACTATTTGGGGGTGAGTGCTCAGAAACTTTTACTGAGGGGAAGGGTGGTCAAGGAAGTTTAGAAACCTCTGGTCTGGTGGGAAGAAGATAATTCTAAGGCAAGGAAGTGAGAGCTGCAGAGGACACGCCGCTGGCCCCCGGGGGAGCATCTGGTTAAGGCTGGGAGGGGACACAGGAAGAGGGGCCAGTGAGGGGACATTTGAAGGTGACAGAGTTGGAGTTTGACAGCTGAAGGTGGGCTGGATTCCAGGAGTGGGAACAGCATGTATAAATCGCCCCCTGTTGACATTGCGAATTGAAGAGAGGGCAGAGTTCAGGGTGCCAGGGCCATCGGAGAGAGGAAACCAAGGAAGAGGGTGGGACCAGAAGTTACAGGGCCTCAAATGCCACCCTGAGGGGTTGGGGACCGGGTCTGGGTGTTCCAGGGAGCCCTGGGAGGGGCAGGGTCAGCTCTGGGTGTGGAACTCCCTGGGGGCCACGTGAAGATGGATGGGAGTTCAGGAAGCCAGGGAAAAGGCTGGGCAAGGGTCAAGTGGGAGGAGAAGAGGCCTGAGGCAGCCAGGGCTGTGGGGACACAGAGGGGAGGAGTCAGGGCAAAGATTCGGGGGGCAGGAACCTGGGGGCCGATGGATTTGTGGAATGAGGGGCGAGGGGAGGATGGATCCAGACATCTAGTCTGGGGCTTGGGAGCCCCAGAGATGGGAACCCAGGAGCATGAGAACCAAGGGCATGGCAGACCTGGGTCAGGGACTCAGGAAAGGTCTGCGACTTCCATCCTAGATTTGAGAGGGATTTGAGAAGTCCTAGCTGTAGATGGTAATGGAAACTGTGGGAGTAGGATGGCGTGGGAAGAAAGCATAAAATCGGAGGATGTTGCGAATGGGTAATTCTATGGCCATCCTTCCACCCCTCCACCTCCCACCCACTGCCATGGAAGAGGGTTCCTTAAAAACGTGTCTCTGAATGCTTCAAGACAGACATGCTACCTCAAGTCAGGACGGTGTCCACCACACCCACTTATAATCTTCCCCCTGATGCTTCTTTCTTTCACCTGCCTGGCCCTCGGGGACACTGAGCTTGAGACCCATGTCGGGCAAGGGTCAAGTGGGAGGAGAAGAGGCCTGAGGCAGCCAGGGCTGTGGGGACACAGAGGGGAGGGGTCAGGGCAAAGAGTCACGGGGCAAGAGCCTGGGGGCCGATGGATTTGTGGAAAGAGGGGCAAGGGGAGGATGGGCCTAGACATCTGGTCTGGGGCTTGGGAGCTCCAGAGATGGGAACCCAGGAGCATGAGAACCAAGGGCACGGCAGACCTGGGTCAGGGACTCAGGAAAGGTCTGCGACTTCCATCCTAGATTTGAGAAGGATTTGAGAAGTCCTAACTGTAGATGGTAGGAGAAGGCGATGGGACCCCACTCCAGTAGTCTTGCCTGGAAAATCCCATGGACAGAGGAGCCTGGTAGGCTGCAGTCCATGGGGTCACGAAGAGTCAGACACGACTGAGCAACTTCACTTTCATTTTTCACTTTCATACACTGGAGAAGGAAATGGCAACCCACTCCAGTGTTTTTGCCTGGAGAATCCCCGGGACGGGGGAGCCTGGTGGGCTGCCATCTATGGGGTCGCACAGAGTCAGACACGACTGAAGTGATGCAGCAGCAGCAGCTGTAGATGGTATTGGAAACTGTGGAAGTAGGATGGGCGTGGGAAGAAAGCATAAAATCGGAGGATGTTGCGAATGGGTAATTCTATGGCCCGTCCTTCCACCCCTCCACCTCCCACCCACTGCCATGGAAGAGGGTTCCTTAAAAACGTGTCTCTGAATGCTTCAAGACAGACATGCTACCTCAAGTCAGGACGGTGTCCACCACACCCACTTATAATCTTCCCCCTGATGCTTCTTTCTTTCACCTGCCTGGCCCTCGGGGACACTGAGCTTGAGACCCATGTCGGGAAGGCACGTGGCCCTGGCTCTGGGGAACACCTGGACTCGAGGGAGGCACAGAGGAAGAGAAAGCCGCAGATGAGGCCGGACAGGGCAGCCAGGGGAACGGGTGTGCTCTGCCAAGGAAAAAGTTTTCTAGAATCAGAACCTTTTAGCCATGACTGGTGCTGTTTTGTCAGAGTCAGATAAAACCTGAATAGAAACCATTGTATTTGGGGACATGCAGGTAACCGCTGATTTTTTCTTGTAGGTGACCGCTGATTTTTTCGGGTACAGTTTTGGTTTCTGTGGCCACGCAGAGAAAGGGGTGGGTAGGAGATGAGATAGGCAGATGGGGTGTCTGCCAGTGCTGTCCACTAGAGTTTTCTGGAATGATGAAAATGTTCTATAGTCACATCCAATATGGCACCCACTGGCCACACACGTGTGGCTCCTAGTCACTTGAAATGTGGCCAGAGCGACTGTGGAACTGAATTTTTAATTGTATTTAATTTTATTTGACTACAAGGAGCACTGTGTGGCTAGAGGCTATCGTACTGGAGAGTTCAGGTTCTAGAACATTCCTTGAAGAAATTTTGCCAGGAAGGGCTCATGGGAAGTAGATGGACAGGAACGAGGGAGGGGTGCGCCCAGGGACTGGGTTGAGATGGGTGAAAGGATCAGGTGGGTAAACTGAGGCATGCCAGGACCCTGACGGTTGACTCAGAAAGGAGGAGGTGTGTGTCCCATAGTCCTCACTCTGCCAGAAGCTGGTATATTCAGCGTGATGGCTTGATTATTTTTGTTGTCTTTGCGTGTGCGCGTGTGTGCTAAGTGGCTTCAATCACGTCTGACTCTCTGCAGCCCTATGGACTGTAGCCCGCTAGGTCCCTCTGTCCATGGGGTTCTCCAGGAAAGTATACTGGAGCAGGTTGCCATGCTCTCCTTCAGGGGATCTTCCCAACCCAGGGATTGAACCCTAGTCTCTTAACTTTTGTCTCCTGCCTTGGCTAGCAGGTTCTTTACCATGAGCGCCACCTGGGAAGCCCCTGTTGGCTTTACAACTTTTGCTAAATCCATGGACCACTTGTGCTGTTCCTTCTAGAAAATTAGTCTGTTTAAGTTGTAGCTTACTCTGTTTACATTCCAGTATTCTTGCCTGGAGAATTCCGTAGACAGAGAAACCTGGCAGGCTACAGTCCATGGGGTCGCAAAGAGTCAGGCATGACTGAGCGACTATCACTCACTCACTGTTTACATAAATGCTGGTCTCCCCTGATATCTGAATCCCTTCTGGCATCAGGGACCAAAGAAATTTAGATACCTTTCCAAACCAATCCCTCATCTCTCAACCCTCGGTGCTTGCTCTTTTAAAACTCAGGTGCCAATCCCATTAAGTCACTAGGGATAATTATATATTTATTTAGGGGGAAAATGTCTCATATATGATCACCATAAATGGAAAATCCGTTCCATTTGCCACAAAGAGAAAGAAACAAGCCATAAAAGACAATTACAATAAAAACTAAGCCGAAGTATTTACCTTCTAAATGGATGCTGTTGCCAGCCTTTTTCTGAGCCCGAGGCTAACTTGTCTCTGTTATTAAAAAAAAAATAGTAAAGAGTTAGGCATGACAAATATTCTAGCACTCAGCTGAGCAGAGCTCTCTGCTTGACCGTAATCAGGAGAGCTCAAAAAGGAATGACTTTCTCACTGTGCTATTCAAGGTTATTTAAAGCTCTGTGCGGAGTTCACGGAGACTGGATCTGGTATGCAGCCCCCGTCTGAAGAAACGTTATTTCATTGGCTCCTCACAGTTCTCTGAAGTAGGCTGTGCTATTCTTTTCATTTGAGGGGGAAATTGAGGCTCAGAGAGGTGAAGCTACTTGCTCAAAGTTGCACAGCCTCCTTGGCCTCTAGAACATGCATGCTCTCTGAATCACTCTCTTGATTTCCCTTTTCATGCGAATATCATCTGTCTGGACCGGGGGCAGCAAGTTCACCCCGGAACTTTCCCACTTCAGGCCCTGAAGGCAACAGTGAGTGTGGGGCCCTGTACATAGACCTCCCTGCCCAGGCTTGCTTGAGCCACTGTGGCTTCCAGCTGCTGGGCGAGGTGACTGTGCTTGTTCTGCCCCAGTCTCTCCCTACCAAGAAAGGGCAGTGCCAGGGTCAGCATGGACTGTGAGCGCCTCTGGGAGGACACACAGAGACAGGGATGTTTCTGCAGGATGCTTGGGGTCGGTGCGGACACTCCTGGGGTTCATCTTCTTCTCCCCCCGCCCCCAGGGGGAGCTTGTGCCAGTGTGGGCATCCTCGGGGTGCCCACCCATCCGTGGCTGTGGAGGATGCATTCGGGGCAGCCGTGGTGACCGTATGGGACAGTGACTTGCACACCACGGAGAAGCCCACAGATGCCTTCGGGGACCTGGACTTCCTGGGCGCCGGCCGCAAGATCAGCAATGTGAGGCCAGCATGTCTGGACAAGGCTGGGGTTGGCCAGTGGGACTGCATGCCTCAGCATCCCAGCTGAACTCTGTGTCTCCCCACTTGCCCATCCTTGTCTTCATCTCTCCTGGGTCTCTGTCCCCTCCACCCCCTCTCTTTTGTAAGTCTGTCCTCCTCTCTCTGGGTCTCTGTCCCCCCATCTCTGTGCTCCTCTCTCTACATCTCTGTCCCTCTCTCTCTGTCCCCTCTCCCTGTGTCCCTTCCTCTCGTGTGTCCACAGTTCCTCCGGCTCTCGGACCGCACGGATCCAGCTACGGTTTATACTCTGGTCACCAAAGTGTGGGGCTTCCGGGCCCCGAACCTGGTGGTGTCAGTGCTGGGGGGGTCAGGGGGCCCCATCCTCCAGACCTGGCTGCAGGACCTGCTGCGACGCGGGCTGGTGCGGGCTGCCCAGAGCACAGGTGACAGGCGGGGTGGGGCTGTGCCTCCTGGCCCCCCCATCTCCCCCCACTTCCCTGGAATGCCTGTCTTCTCCCCTGCCGTCTCTGTGTGGCTTTTGTCTCTCTCTCTGGTCTCTTTCTGTGTCTCTGCGTTGTCTCTGGACCTCACCACTACTCTCTGTGTCCCTGTGTAGGGGCCTGGATTGTCACTGGAGGGCTGCACAAAGGCATCGGCCGGCACGTCGGTGCGGCTGTGCGGGACCACCAGACGGCCAGCACTGGGGGCAGCAAAGTGGTGGCCATGGGCGTGGCCCCCTGGGGCGTGGTGCGGAATAGAGACACTCTCACCAACCCCAAGGTGGGATTTGGGGTCTTGGAAGGGGGGGCTGGGGGCCTGGAGCCCCCAGTCTGAGTGGGGAGGGGGCTGGGGCTTAGGGTTAGGGGAGGGATGAGCGCCTAGTATCTGTGCCCTTGGCCCTGATGGAGAGACCCCCTGGTCTGGCAACTTGTCCCCCCCAGGGCTCGTTTCCCGCAAGGTACCGGTGGCGCGGAGACCCAGAGGATGGGGTCCAGTTCCCTCTTGACTACAACTACTCGGCCTTCTTCCTGGTGGATGACGGCACACACGGCCGCCTGGGCGGCGAGAACCGCTTCCGCTTGGGCTTCGAGTCCTACCTGGCCCAACAGAAGACGGGCGTGGGAGGTGAGTGGCTTCCTCCACTGGGGATTCACTGCTCAGAATCCCAGTGGTCCCCTCTGGTTGGAATCTGGGGACTGCAGCCAGGGGGAGTTTCCTATGGTCAAGGGCCTTCTCCCATCACTTGCTGTGCTTAAAAAAATCCTTTATCTTGAAATCTGCAATGCACAAAGGTGGACAGCTTGATGAGTTTTTAACAAACTGAACCCACTTAGGCAACCAGGACCCAAATCAAGAAACAGAATAATACCAGCCCTCAGAAGCCTTCTCCTAACCACACCCAAAGGCCACCTCATCGTGTTTGTCACAGCATCGGGTAGTTCTGAACCTGTTTCATATGACTAGAATCATACCATCCTCACGTCTTAAATTCTCGCTTCTCATAGTCAACGTTACTTCTGTGAGATTCATCCATATCATTGCATGAATTGTAGTTTGTAATTAACCCATGGATCAAAGAAGGAAAAAAAAGAAGCTAGGTAATATTTTGAACTGAGTGATGGTTATGTCATGACATACCAACATGTTTGCGGGGGCAGCTAATGCTTGGGCTTCCCTGGTAGCTCAGCTGGTAAATGCAGGAGACCCAGATTCGATTCCTGGGTTGCGAAGATCCCCTGGAGAAGGGATAGGCTACCCACGCCAGTATTCTTGGGCTTCCCTGGTGGCTCAGACCGTAGAGTCCTCCTGCAACGTGGGAGACCTGGGTTCAATCCCTGGGTTGGGAAGATCCCCTGGAGGAGGGAATGGCAACCCACTCCAGTATTCTTGCCTGGAGAATCCCATGGACAGAGGAGCCTGGTGGGCTAACAGTCCACGGGGTCACAAAGAGTCGGACATGGCTGAGCGACTAAGCACAGCACAGCATTGTGCTGTGCTTAGGAAATCTGTAGACTTAAATGCGTATATAATAAAGAAAAGAAAAAGAAGGTTGAAAATCAATGATTTGTCTCCAATTAAAAAAAATCCTAGAAACAGAAGTGAAGTCACTCAGGCGTGTCCTACTAAGTTCCACCATCCATGGGATTTTCCAGGCAAGAATACTGGAGTGGGTTGCCATTTCCTTCTCCAGGAGATCTTCCCGACCCAGGGATTGAACTCGGGTCTCCCACATGCTAGGCATTGTAGGCAGACACTTTACTGTCTGAGCCACCAGGGAAGATCCAAACAGAAGAAACAGAAGAGCAAGACAAATCTAGAGGAAGTAGAAGCAATGAACTGATACAGACAAGAGCATAATCACTAAAACAGAAACAAATGTCCAGTGTAGAAAATCAGCTGAACAGAAAGCTGCTTCTTTATAAACGTTTCTTATATTTTAAAAGGTGTCCACCTAATTCTTGACATTTAATTAGTTTTGGGGCAATTTTAATCTTATTTTTATCATTTTATTTTATTTTTGGCTAACGAACCACTTTATTTTTCTTCCCACTCATAGAACACACCCTCTCAGAAGAGACAACTCAAAGTTCCTTCCAGCCACTATTCCTTGATCAGAGTCAAAGTATAGGGCATACACACTAGTTTATCGGGCCCAGTGGTTCCAGAGTCTGACTCACACATGTAGGGATTTTTTTTTTTTATATAATTAATTTTTATTGGAATATAGCTGATTTATGATGTGGTGTTACTTTCTGCTGTACAGCAAAGTGACTCAGATATCCATGATTTTTAAGATTCTTTTCCTATAGGGGTCATTACAGAGTGTTGAGTAGAATTCTTATTAGTTATCTATTTTATACATAGTGGCTTTATACATAACAGCCTTTGCTGGTGCCTCAGATGGCAAGGAATCTGCCTGCAATGCAGGAGACCTGGGTTCGATCCCTGGGTTAGGAAGAGCCCCCTGCAGAAAGGAATGGCTACCTATTCCAGTATTCTGCCTGGACAATCCCATAGACAGAGAAGCCTGGCAGGCTACAGTCTATGGGGTCTCAAAGAGTCGGACATGCTGAGCGACTAACACTTGCACTTTTTGTACCTAGCGTGATATGTCAATTCCAGTCTCCCAACTTATCCCTCCTGCCCTGCTTTCCCCCTTGGTAACCATAAGTTTGTTTTCTACATCTGTGACTCTGTTTTGTAAATAGTTTCATTTGTACCATTTTTAAAATTCCGCATATAAGCAATTATCATATGATATTTGTCTTTTTCTGTCTGACTTCACTCAGGATGACAATCTCTAGGTCCGTCCATGTTGCTGCAAATGACATTATTTCATTCTTTTTTATGGCTGAGTAGTGTTCCATTATTTTTAATATATATATAATTATAATTATGTATATACACACATCACATCTTGTATACATATGCACATATATTTATACATACGTACTGTACTTAGTCGCTCCACCGCCGCTGCCGCTAAGTCGCTTCAGTCGTGTCCGACTCTGTGCGACCCCATAGATGGCAGCCCACCAGGCTCCTCTGTCCATGGGATTCTCCAGGCAAGAACCCTGGAGTGGACTGACTTAGTCGCTCAGTCGTGTCCAATTCTTTGCAAGCGCATTGACTGTAGCCTGCCAGGCTCCTCTGTCCATGGAATTCTCCAGGCAAGAATACTGGAGTGGGTTGCCATGCCCTCCCCAGGGGATTGTCCCAACCCAGGGTCGAACCCTGGTCTCCTGCACTGCAGGTGCAGTCTTGCCACTGAGCCACCAGGGAAGCCCATAAATACGCATACACATATATAAACATATACACACCACATCTTCTTTATCAGTTCTCCATCGATAAACATTTAGGATGTTTCCATGTCTTGGCTATTGTAAATAGTGCTCAGTGAACGTTGGGGAACATGTATTTTTTCGCATCATGGTTTTCTCCAAATATATGCCCAGGAGTGGGATTGTTGGATCATATGGTAGCTCTATTTTCAGTTTTTTAAGGGACCTCCTTACTATTCTCCATAGTGGCTACACCAATTTACGTTCACACCAACAACGCAGGAGGTTTCCCTTAATCTCATTTTTTAAATTATCTTTTTGGGGTGTAAACTGACTTTTTGGGGTGTATAATTCTGTGAGTTTAGGCATATGTACAGAGATTCATGTGGCCATTTCCACAATCAGGACACAGACCAATTCTGTTCCCATCAAGGCACTCCTTTGGCACCCAGCCCTGTTTACTAACCTGTTTACTATCACATGAGGCCTCTCTCTTCCAGAAGATAAATACATGGAATATAATATATGACCTTTTGAAATTGCCTCCTTTCACTCAACATAATATTTTAATATTAATTTAATATTTTAATTAAATTTTAAAAATTAATACGTATTTAATATGTGGCAACTTTAATATGTGTTTATTGGAGCTAATCAAACCATGCGAAAGTATGTAAGGAAATTCTTATCATTGCATGAGTTGTAGTTTGTAAATAACCCACAGGTCAAAGAAGAAGAAGAAAAAAGAAGTTAGAAAATTCCCTTCCCAGCTCCAGCCCCATCTATTGGGGTAATCAGTGTTATATGGTTTGGGGTTTATCCTTTTATACTTTTCTCTGTGTTTATAAAATCCTATGCGATTGTATTTCCACCTCTCTGGTCTTTCTTTCTTTTATACTATACATATGCGTATCACTTTCTTATAACCATCCTTTTAGGTCCAAACTTCTTTATCTTGCATCCCCTTCTAATGGTTGCATGATATTCCTTTATAATGTTTGTTCCATCTCTTATTTAAATTTTTCTCAATTGGTGGATACTTAAACTGCTATCAGTGTTTGGCACTACAAACAATGCTGAAAAAATACCTTTGTATAAATGTCCATAATTACATCCCAGTGTTTCATTTTAATTTTGTTTAATTAAAAATTTATTTTTCCTGGCTGTGCTCCACCACTTGTGGGATCTTAGTTCCCCAACCAGGGAGGCAACTCAGGACTAATCACTGGACCGCCAGGGAACTTCCAACATCCAGGTGTTTAAAATTCTATACAGTAGATCTTGAAACTGAGATTGCTGTGCGTACTAATAGTACTAGGTAACTTTCTCAAAATGTGTAGCGGTTTTCATTCACTCTCTCATCAACAATGTGTGAATTTTCTTTTCCATTCAGTCTTAACCAACTCTGGATAATCTTGCTTTAATTTTTATTTTATTTGCCAATTTGATGGGTAGAAAGTGATGTATCACTTAAAAAATTTTTTTTAACTTTGGCTGTGCTGGGTCTTCATTGCTGCGCTTGGGCTTTCTCTGGTTGCTGCGAGTGGGGTCTACGCTCCAGTCGTGATGCATACATAGGCTTCTCACTGCAGTGTTTTCTCCTGTTGAGAAGCTGGGCTCTAGGACTCAGGCTCAGTAGTTGTGGCACACGGACTTAGTTGCCAGCAGCATGTGGAATCTTCCTAGACCAGGGATTGAACCCGTGTCCCCTGCATTGGCAAGCAGATTCTTAACCACTGGACCACCAGAGAAGTCCTGATTTCGCACTTTTAATTTGATGTTTTAATTTATCTAACCGTTAGTAAAAGATAAAAACACATTTTGTTGGCTGATCAGATTTCTATTCAATATGAACTAAATATGAAATGTCTATTCATATTGTTTGCCCTTTTTGAATTGGATTCTTTTAAAAATCTTTTTATAAGAATTCTTTGTATCCTATTGATAGGAAAGCTTTAACTGTTAGATGTATTGTAAAATTTTTAAAAGATACTTTAATTCTGGTGTCTACTTCCATAAAAATTTGATCATATTAACGTGGTTCGATATATTTGTTGTTCCTTTTATAACCCCTTGGTTTCTCTTGGTCTTTTTAGAAAAGTCCATTCCACTCCAATGCTATACAAACATTCTAAGTCTTCTTTTCTAATATCTTATACTTTTATATTTAAACCTCAATCCATCTGGAAATGATTTTTACATATTTTGAGGTAGAGTCTACATTTCTTTCTTCTAAATGGGAAGCTGTATTTTCTTCATGACCATTTAATAAATAAACTATCTTTTCGCAGCTAAATTGAAATGCCACTTCAGTTATATATTCAGTTCCTTTATACACTGAACTATTTCTAAACCTTTTCCTCTTCTACTTCTCTATGTATTTATTCCTGTGCCAAAAATATATTTTGTTTACAGCAGTTTAAAGATGTTTAAATATATATATCAGAGAAAGTTCCTCCTCACTGTCCTTTTTCAACAATTTCTTAACTCTTCAATATTTATTCTTTCGTATGAATTTTAAAATTATTTTGTTGCATTAAAAAAGAACAAAGGAAAAACACTGCCAACCTTCTTCGACTTCCCTCTTTCCCCAAACTGCATTGAATTTGTGTTACATTGTGACAGGTTAGCATAGTATTTACTTTTCCATTTAGTCATACCTTGTCTTTAAATAAGGTTTTATCAATCTTATAAAAATATCATAACTTTCTATACAAATTAATCCCTGGGTATTTTATCATTTTTGTGGAAATGTGGATAAGATACATATTCTTACTAGCTGGAAAAAAGGTTTTGATTTTTGTATATTTTTCTTGTATTAATCCACTTAGCCAAATTATCTTATTAGTATTTAGATATTTTGAGTGGAGTCTCTCCAATTTTCTGAGAATGTAGATCATCTTTTCTTCAAATAAATACCTTTGTCTCTTCCAGCTTCAAAAAAAAAAATACAAGTTTCACTCTAGTTATTTCATTTTCTTGCATTATTGCATTAGCTCAAGACACCCAGATAAGTGTGATTAGTAGTAATGTTGTCTCATTTCTTATTTTAATGGGAATAGAGTTAATAGAAAACTTTTATGAGTTTGCCATTGGGCTTTAATACATATCTTTATTGTATTTGGATAGTCCTTCCTATTCCTTATTTCCTTCATTTTCTGTTTGAACTTTCATCCTCTCCTGGCTCCAGGTCAGTTAATCAGTCACAGGATTGACTCATGCCTCATTCAGGAACCCAGGAGTCCAGGTTCCCAGCTCTGTCCTTCCTTGAGAAGTTGAACACTACTGTCTTTGAGATCCAGCTCCTCCCAACACCCTCAAAGGCATGACAGTTCCCATGAGCCTCAGGACTGAGGATTTTAGGCAGAAGCCAGCGTTTGCCCCAGGGACTCCTGGGAAATGTGACTGCCATCCCCAGCAGAGGCTGATGGGAACTGCCCAAGCCTTCTGCTCTGTTCTCCCTGCAGGGACTGGCATTGACATCCCTGTCCTCCTCCTTCTGATTGATGGTGATGAGAAGATGTTGAAGGTACAGGAGCCCAGGGGGCCTGGGGGCTGTACTCCTGGGTCCCAAGTCCTGGAGGAGAAGAGGGCTGGGAATCTAGGCTCCAGGAAGGGTGAATGCTTTCCTTCCCTAACCTGCCTGCCCCTTTTACTCTGTAGCAGATAGAGGATGCCACCCAGGCTCAGCTCCCCTGCCTCCTGGTGGCTGGATCTGGGGGAGCTGCGGACTGCCTGGCAGAGATCCTGGAGGACACTCTGGCTCCAGGGAGTGGCGGGGGCAGGCGACGTGAACCCCGAGATCTGATTAAGCGTTTCTTCCCCAAAGGGGACCCTGAGGTCCTGCAGGCCCAGGTAGGACACTGAGGGCCCAACTGTGGAACCTGAGATGGGAGAGAGCTGGGGGCTTGGATTCCTGGGTCTTGAGATGTGAGGATGCTGAAGATTTGGAGTCCCGAATCCAAGGGAAGGGGAATGGGGGCCCAGCCTCATGGATATGAGGAAAGCCTGGGAACCTGGACTCCTGGGTCTGAGGGAGAAGAGGCCTGGGGGCCTTGACACCCCTAGGTTCTGGGAGTAAAGGGTGCTGGGCACCTAGACTATGGGGTCCTGCAGGGGAATGTTCTCCTTTATCTCTGTGGACAGGACCAGGGGGTTGGGTGGGGGTGGCAGAATTTGGTATTCTGCAGGTGGAGAGGATCATGACTCGGAAGGAGCTGCTGACGGTCTATTCAACTGATGACGGCCCTGAGGAATTTGAGACCATCGTCTTAAGGGCCCTTGTCAAGGGTAAGACTTGGAATCCCCCAACCTCTGCTTCTGTCAGTTCCACTTTGGACACCTCTCCTGTCTTCGGCACTTTACCCATCCTCTCTAATCTAAGTTGTGCCTCTTTTTATCTCTTTCCTTTTGTCAGTGCCTTTTGGGGCTTTGCATGGTGCTATTGAACAGTTGTCCCAAGATACTTTCAGTATGTTCCAACATTGCTTTCTTTCTGTTGCATCCATCCACCCATCCTTTCATCCATCTAGCCAGCCACATGTACACTGATCTATCTACCCATTATTCCCTTTATCCTTCCATTCCTTCAGCTGTTCAACCATTCATCCATCTTGCCATTCACCCATCCTTCTACCAATCTATTCACCCCTCTGTTAACAATTCCACCCACTCGTCATTCTTCCATCCGTTTGTCTTTCATTTACCCATCCATCTTTTCATCCATCCATCCATCTTTCATCTATCCATCCTTTCATCCATCCATCCATCCATTCATCTACCCATCCATTCATCTTTTCATCTATCCATCTTTTCATCCATCCATCCATCCATCTGTCATCTATCCATCTTTTCATCCATTCATTCTTTCATCCATCCATCTTATCCATCCATTCTTCCGTCTATCCACCCACTCACCCTTTCTGCCTTTCCTACATGCCTCCGATATGTTTTAAGCCCTGAGGTGTGGTGGCATCAGAGATGAACCAGAGTGCCATCTCACAGTGAGGGACTTCTGATATTTCACTAGAGGAATGAATGATGAAAACCAAGACAGGGAGCGCAGTGGCCACATGGTAGAGGCTGATGTTGGAGCTCATTATTCATTCAGCCAAGACTAGCTTAGGCTTCAGAGATAAAAGCAGTTCCTACCAGGGCTGTTTGGACACATCTTAAGTAAAATTCAAGACAAAAACATGGAGAGGAACTGCTGTCAGAAAGGCGAGAAAAATTCAATTGGGAGGTGGTATCTGAGTTGGGCCTTGAAGAGCCAGTAGAACCTGGAGTCAGTAAGATGGGGTAGTGGGATAAATAGGTGCTAAGGTGGATCCCCAGGGCTCTGTGGGGATGTGTGTGAGGAGGGTCATTTTGGTGTCAGAAGAGTTTTACAGGGAAAGCACTCACCTAGATAAAAAACTCCCAAGAGGCATAGTGTGAACTTTTAATGCATTCTGAGCCCCAGGTTCCCACCCCAATTGCATCTAGCATATTCTGTGGTGAGGGAGTTATTTTTGACTCTGGAATCAGATAAAACTGAAATCTGAATACCAGCGTCGCCCCCCTCTCTGCTGTGTGACTTTGAGAAAGACACTTTCCTTCTCTGAGCTTTAGTTTCTGTCTCTGAAAACACTGAGATAATACCTGGCAGGAGTGTTTTGAGCCTCAGCAGTGCCTGCCCCAGGGGAAGCCTGATAAATGGGAGCTCTCCTTAATATGATTCCATTTCTTGTGGGGACACATCCTTTAATAGAGGATGGCAGTCAGTGAGCAAATGTGATTCACTTCACAGAAGTTAACTCACCAGCCTCCTGGGAGAAAACACAGCCACTCTCTAAGATGTGGTTTGAGGGGGTGGTGGTATAAGTCTGTGGCTTGCAGCAGGGCAACTCTGCTGGGGAAACTGGAGATGGCTGGACAGGCTCAGTGTTGGCAGAGTTGAAGGGATGGGGTTTCGGCAGGTGAAGAAGGAATGGGGGAAGGGGACGGATGCTTATTAGAGTCTAGGAACACCCAGGCCCCGTGCTGAGCGGGTAGCACACGTCTTTGCTCTGATCCTTCACCCTTGCCTAGAAGGATTGTCTCCTCGGGTTGCAGATGAAGAAACAATGCTAAGAGAAGGGGGATAGCGACTTGCCCAAGGTCACACGAGGTTGACTGCACACTTTGAGATCAAAGTTTTAAAGGCCACTTGTTCTTCTTTGTTCTTTTGAATGGCCTCAGGGTCTCCTGGAGCCCTGCTAATGTTTGGAATTTTTTTCCTGCTACGGGCTCCTCTTTCTTCTCACAGATACTCCCAAGTTGCAGGAAGCCAGAGTGACTCACGTTTGCTGTCATATCCTGTGCTTTCCTGCACCCAGGCTTTTGCTTGGGCTGCCCCTGCTGCCTCAGAGATTCTTTTCTCATTTTAGACGCAGACTTACAAATCCTACTAGTCTTTCAAAAGCCCTTCCTCATTGTCTACCTCTAGGAGGCTCCCTTGGGTCTCTCCACACCTCTGTGGCTGTAGCCTCCTCTGGCCTTGATCACATTCTTCACCCACCTCCAAGGGGACGGTGTTTATGTGATTCTGGGACATATTTCCCTGGAATGAGGTTCCTTCGGGGCAGAGCCTGCGTCCGGTTTCTCTCTCCATCTCTCTCACTGCCTGGCACGTGGTTGTTGTTGCTGTTGAGTCGCTAAGTCAGGTCCGACTCTGCGACCCCATGGACTATAGCCCACCAGGCTTCTCCATCCATGGAATTCCCCATATACTGGAGTGGGTAGCCATTTTCTTCTCCAGGGAATCTTCCTGACCCTGGGATCTAACCTGGGTCTCCTGCATCGCAGGCAGATTCTTTAGTCTGAGCCACCTGGGAAGCCCACCTGGCTCATAGCTTACCTCAATAAATGTAAAGTGAATGTAAATGATTCCTTTTCCTTTTCTTGGGGCCTCTAAACCACTGGTCCGTGTTCTGTCCCTGAGCTGAATGACTTTATGCTTGTAATAGCCTGGCTTCTTAAAGGCTCCAGACTCTGCCCAACAACACTCACTTTATACCGAGTTTAAATGTCAGGCATCTCAAGAAGAAGCAATACAGATGCTCGTCCTGTTCCCAGTCCCCCCGCCCTGACTTCATGCCCCCTGTCCCTGTCACCCTTTCAGCCTGTGGGAGCTCTGAAGCCTCAGCTTACCTGGACGAGTTGCGTTTGGCTGTGGCTTGGAACCGTGTGGACATTGCCCAGAGTGAACTCTTCCGGGGGGACATCCAATGGCGGGTGAGGGGTTGGGGCCCGGAGGTGGGGATCCAGACAAAAGGGATGCGTTCTCCACCCTCCAACTCCTTTGACATCTGGCTCTGTCTTCCATTATGGCCTGTCCAGCCTTCTCTTAATTGTCCACCCATCTCTGGTTGTCTGTCTGTCCCCATCTTATTTCCTCTCTCCCCATCTGTCCATCACTCATGGTTCTGTACTCCCATCTCCTGTCCTTAACCTCTGACCTCACCTGGCCTTCTGCCCGTCTCTGTGCTCAACTCTTCCCCCATTCATTCCACCCCTACCAGTCCTTCCACCTGGAGGCCTCCCTCATGGACGCCCTCCTGAACGACCGACCGGAGTTCGTGCGCTTGCTTATCTCCCATGGCCTCAGCCTGGGCCATTTCCTGACTCCAGTGCGCCTGGCCCAGCTCTACAACGCAGCGCCCCCCAACTCACTTATCCACAACCTTCTGGACCAAGTGTCACACGGTGCAAGCACCAAAGCCCCAGCCCTTAAACCCTCTGAGGAGCCACAGTTTCCTAAGGTGGGGCAGGTGCTGCGCATGCTGCTGGGGAAGACGTGCGCGCCGACGTTCCCCGCCGGGGGCACCCGCCGGAGCAACAACAGCAGAGAGAATGTAAGAAAGGAGGTTGGGAGCAGGGGGGGCACGAAAGGACCTGGGGGCGGGGCTCTGCCAGGAGGCGGTGTGATCAGAGAGCTGGGTGTGCGACTGAACGCGGTGTGGGGTTGACGGTTGGGACGGAGTCAGAAAGGGTCTGGGGCGGAGCCAACCCTCATCGCACCTTTCCCGTCTGCAGTCGTTTATGCTGTCAGACAAGGCTGCCTCTGAACTGATGGAAGCTGTCCCCGGGCAGGCCCCCTGGAGCGACCTGCTCCTCTGGGCACTGCTGCTCAACAGGGCTCAGATGGCCTTGTACTTCTGGGAGATGGTGAGTGCTGACTTGATCTCTGATTCTACTCTTTCCTATATTCCAGTCCTTTATTTCTACAGGACTCGAGTAGAAAGGTGCCTGAGCAGGAAGGTTCTGGTACCCTCACTCGCCTTTCCATTTTTTTTAAGTTTTATTGATTTATTTTTAATTTTGCCCATACTCTGCAGCATGTGAGACCCTAGTTCCCGGACCCGGGATCGAACCCTTATCCCCGCCCACCCCCGCATTGGAAGAAGGAATCTTAACCACTGGACTGCTGGGGAGGTCCCCCTCCATTCTTGATATATAACTCTGAGTGCTGCTTCTTTCTCCTGCCTCTCCCACTATGCATTTCTTGTAACTCCATTCTTCCATTCACCATGTATGCTGGGCATTTACCCCATTCATGCATATGCATCGGGGCTTCTCCCAGGCGGTTTAGCCATAAAGAGTCTGCCTGAAATGCAGGAGATTGTGGGCTGGATACCTGGGTAGGCATGATCCCGAGGAGAAGAAAATGGCAACCCACTCCAGTATTCTTGTCTGGGAAATCCCACCGATGGAGGAGCCTGGCAGGCTACAGTCCACGGGGTCACAAAAAATTGGACAACAACACCAGTACATATGCCTCATCTCATCCTTTCAAATAGTTGCCTCTGTGAGGAAGTTAGCTGTTACCTGAAGATGATGGGATGTCATTTCACCTTAACTGTTCTTGCAGTTTAGAAGCATTGTTGTGGTTGCAATGCAGAAGCAGACAAAACTAGAGGCAAGGACAGCGCCTGGGAAAGTAAGCTGGGATCCTTCAGGCAGCCAGGATGGGGGCCTGGACTAAAGCTGAGGTGTTGGGATGCATTTGAGAAGTTTAAAAAGAAAGTCATGAAATTCAAGTAGGATCAGAGATAGACCTTATTTTTGTGTCAAAGAAATACCTTGACAGGAGTTCTTCAACTTTGGATTGTAATCTGGTCATCAGCTAAATATAGATTTTTTAAAAAATTGAGATAAAGGTTCATCAGTGTTATAGCATGTGTTAGAATATCCTTCCTTTTAAAGGTTGAATACTATTCCATTATATGGATATACTATATTTTCTTTATCTGTTTATCTGCTGCTGGACATGTGGATTGTTTTGACCTTTTGACTCTCGTGGAAAATATGGCTATGATTAGTGTATGAACATCTATTTGTGTCTTTGCTTTCAATTATTTTGAGTACATATCTGAGAGTGGAATTGCTGGACCATCTAGGTTTCATTTTTTGAGGAACTGCCATACTGTTTTCCATGATGGGGTTACCCTTTAAATTTCTACCAGCAATGCACAGTTATTCTAGTTTCTCCATATCTTCACCATCAGTTGTTACTTTCTTTTCTCTTCCCCTTTTTTTCCTCCTTCCTTCTTCTCTCTGTCTCTTTCTTTTTTATAATTGTCATTCTAATGGGTGTGAAATGGTACCTCATTGTGGTTTTGATTTGCATTTTCTTAACGATCGATGATATTGAGCATCTTTTCATGTGATTCTTGGCGATCTATATATTTTTGGAGAAATGTCTATTCAAGTCTTTGCCCATTTTTAAATTGGGTTGTCGGTCTTTTTTGTTGGTGAGTTTAAAGAATTCTTTATATGTTCTGGATATTAATCCCTTATTAGATATATGATTTGCAAATACATTCTCCCTTTCTGTGCGCAGTCTTTTTCTTCTATTGATAGTGTCCTTTGGTGCACAAAAGTTTACATTTTGATGAAGTCCTATTTGTCCTTTTTATTTCTTTATTTCTTGTGCTTTAGGTGGCATATCTAAGTAACCATTGCAAAATACAAGGTCATAAAGTTTTATCCCTATGTTTCTAAGAGTTTTATGGTTTTGTAACTATCATATATAATTATTTGATCTTACATGAGTCACTTCTGTCTTGCTGATTTTAAAGCTCTCTTTGTGTTTGGCTTTCAGCAATTTGGTTATAATGTTTTTTTCTTTTTTTTTGTTGCTTTTTTAAATTTTTTAAATGGTTATAATGTTTCTCAGTGTGAATCTCTTTGAACTTATCCTACTTGGATTTCTTCATCTTCTTGGAAGTATAGATTCATGTATTTCGTCAAATGTGGGAAGTTTCAGTCTGTTATATCTTCAGATATCCTTTCTGTCTCTTTCTCTCTGTCCTCTCCTTTTGGGGTTCCCATTATGCCTGTGTTGGTCTGATTAATGGTGTCCCACAGATCTCTTAAGGTCTGTTTATTTTTCTTCATTTTTTTTTCTTTCTGCACCTCAAGCTGGATAATCACAGTGGACCTAGTTTACAAACTCTTTCTTCTGCCTCCTTAACGCTGCTCTTAAGCCCTTTAAAAGAGTTTTTCATGTCAGTTATTGCACTTTTCAGCTCCAGAATTTCTACTTGGTTCCTTTCTGTAATCTCTATATCTTTATTTCTTTAAAAAAAAAATCTATTTATTTATTTGGCTGTGAGAGGTCTTGGTTGCAGCAGGCACTATTTTCAGCTGTGGTGTGTGGCATCTAGTTCCCTAACCAGGGATTGAACTTGGACTCCCTGCACTGGGAGTGTGGAGTCTTAGCCACTGGACCACCAGGGAAGTCCCTATATCTTTATTTCTATTCTCTATTTTCTGAGACATCATTCTTCTGGGTTCCTTTAGCTCTTTGTTCATAATTTCCTTTAGCTTTTTGAGCACATTTAAGACAGTTGATTTAAAGTCTTTTTCTAGTAATTCCAGTGACTCAGCTTTCCTAATTTCTTTTGTCCTGTGAATGGGTCATACTTTCTTGGTTCTTTGTAACACTCATGATCTTTTGTTGTTGAAAACAGGACATTTTGACTATTATAATATGGCAACTCTGGAAATCAGCTTAGCTCCTTCCTTCAGGGGTTGTTGCTGCTGCTTGTGGGTTGTTATTTGTTTAGTGACTTTTCTATTTTTGTAAAGTCCATTTTCTTTATTACGTATGACCACTGAAATCCGGTTGTGTTAGCTTAGTGGTCAGATAGTGACTTGACAGAGATTTCCTTAAATGCATGTAGGTGGGGGAATAAAACTCTCCCACTGTGCAAACTGGCTGTTTGTGGAGCTGTCTTTCAACACTTGGGTAGGCTGTTTACAATTCTGCTTTAGCTTCAGCTTCCTGCTTTGGCTGAGCCTAAAGGTCAGCCAGAGGTGAAAGCTTAGGGGTTTCCTTAGTCTTTTCTGAGCACGCATCCAGTCTCTGTTGTTTGCAGTTTTCTAGATTTCCTGGTATATACAGCAGCTTTTTAAAAAAAATTTTATTTATTTTTGGCTGCACTGAGTCTTTATTAACTGTATTCCTGGTGGCTCAGTGGTAGAGAATCTGCCTGTCAATGCAGGAGACACGGGAGACTTGGGAAACGCGGGAGACCTGGGAGATGTGGGTTCGATCCTTGGTTTGGGAAGATCCCCTGGAGTAGGAAATGGCAAACCACTTCAGTATTCTTGCCTGGAAAATTCCATGGACAGAGGAGCCTGGCGGGCTACCGTCGATGGGGTGGCAAAGAGACATGACTGAGCACGCACGCACACCACAAGTTGTTGCCGCACTGCCTTTTCTCTAGCTGCAGCGAGTGGGCTCCATTCTAGTCGTGCTGCGTGGGCTCATTGCCGTGGCTTCTCTTGTGGAACATGGGCTCTAGGTATGTGGGCTTC
>NW_011494857.1:988076-996425 GCF_000754665.1 Bison bison bison
GAACGCAGGCTCTAGGTGTGCAGGCTTCCGGCTCTAGAGCAGATGCTCAATAGTTGTGACACATGGGCTTAGTTGCTCTGCGGCATGTGGGATCTTCCCAGACCAGGGATCGAACCTGTTTCTCCTGCATTGGCAGGTGGATTCTTGTCCACTGAGCCACCAGGGAAGCCCCACGTAGGAGCTTTTTAAAGCCCTCACTCCCCCAAGCATCTCCTTTCCCTGCTGCTTCCCTCTGCCCTCCTGGGTTGTTCAGAGTATCTCTCGCTTGCCTTGACTGTTACTATTTGCGTCAAGGAGCCGAGGCTAATATGTTTGTCTTTAATGTTTTTAAACACCACTTGGGAAGCCACTCCTGCTCTGAGGGAAGCTGCAAGAACAGTGAAACAACCGCCAGCCCTTGAGCCGCCCCTTCAGAGAGCCACCAGCTAGGTTGATGCACACAACCACAGTTATTTAAGAGTAAGATCTGGGCCTTCTCTGGTGGCTCAGTGGTAAGGAATCAGCCTGCCAGTGCAAGAGTCATGGGTTCCATCCCTGATCCGGGAAGATCCCATAGACATTAAAAAAAAAAGGAGTTAAGATCTGAGTTGTTCCCTCAGCAGAACAACAACCTGCAGCAGAATATGGGCTATTTTTTTCAAGGCAACCACTGTGCTGGGGAATTGGCAATGATAAGTGGATTAGTTAAAATGTCACAGTGCTCTTTTACTGAAATCTTTCTTCATTAAGCATTCTCCTGTTTGTTGTAAATTTTATGTTAGATTCCAGAATTCTGAAAAAGCTGATCCTGACAGTTTTTTCTTTTTTAGCCAGCTTATTTGTTGCCGTTGCGGAGGGACCAAGTTTTGAGGTTCTCTCCAACTGAGGCGACTTAGCATGCATGCCTGCACTGGAGAAGGCAATGGCAACCCACTCCAGTGTTCTTGCCTGGAGAATCCCAGGGACGGGGGAGCCTGGTGGGCTGCCGTCTATGGGGTCGCACAGAGTCAGACACGGCTGAAGCGACTTAGCAGGAGCAGCAGCCTCTGCCATCTCTCTCAACTTACTAGGTGGCTCAGTGATAAAGAATCTGCCTGCAATGCAGGAGACTCAGGTTCGATCCCTGGGTCGGGAAGATCCCCTGGAGAAGGGAATGGCAACCTACTCCAGTGTTCTTGCCTGGAGAATCTCCTGGACAGAGGAGCCTGGTGGGCTACAGTCCGCGTGGTCACAAAGAGTCGGACTGAGCATGTAGCTGTCTTTCAATAGGTCTGGCCAAGACATGAGATGCTGTCTTCCTTTTTCCTCTGCCATTTTAGGTGACACTTCTGACTGCTTCTCGGCTCTGATGTCCTTTTAATTCCAGCCCAGCCCGGGCAGTCTCTGAACCATCTGACTTCTGACATGTTCCCTTGACGTCCAGTTTATTCCAGATCCATCTGCAGACATCCTTGGTTTCTGATTCCCTTGGTTAATTTCTGATGACCTCTGGCCTCTGTCCCTTCCCTTGATCACAAGCTTTCCTCCCATCTTCTCTACCACCTCCATGAATCTCACTTCAAACTCTGTCCCTACCCATGACCCCATGTCTCTGTCTCTCCAGGGTTCCAATTCTGTGGCCTCAGCTCTTGGGGCCTCTTTGTTGCTGCGAGTGTTGGGGCGCCTGGAGACTGAGGCCGAGGAGGCGGCGCGGAGGAAGGAGCTGGCGGCCAAGTTCGAGGGGCTGGGTGTTGGTGCGTGGGGTATGGGTGCCTGGGGGCACTACAGGCAGCAGCCAGGAAGGGGGGTTGTAAGTCTCCCCCTTCCTTCTTTAGTAACCCTGCCCCTTCCCCTGCGATCCCCTCATCTCTTCCCTCCCACTGTCTTCCCACAACTCTTCCTCCCCAGACCTCTTTGGAGAATGCTACCGCAGCAGCGAGGAACGGTCCGCCCGCCTGCTCCTTCGGCGCTGCCCACTCTGGGGTGATGCCACTTGCCTGCAGCTCGCCACACAGGCGGATGCCCGTGCCTTCTTTGCCCAGGATGGGGTACAGGTGAGCATCTGAGACACCCACACAGTCCTCAGCTGGACTCTGGGAAGTCTGGAGGATGAGCCCCTGCCATGGTCTTGACCATGGGCAGTCCATGGTCTTGACCCCCTTCCTGGAGACCATCCCTCCTCCAGAAAATCTCAGCCCTCACCCAGAAAGCTTGCTCTTCCCCAAAGAAGCCCCACGCCGTGCCACAGGAAAGCCAACCTTCCCACAGCAAACACACCCTTCTAGAAAGTTCTATTCCAGGAATTCCTGGTGCTTCAATGCCTAGGACTCTGCGTTCCTAATGCAGGGCGCCTGGGTTTGATCCCTGGTCAGGGAGTCAGATCCTACATGCCGCAACTAAAACATCCCACGTGCCACAGCTAAGACTAGATACAGCCAAACAAATAAACAAATATTTTTTTAAAAGTTCTATTCCAGGGAATTCCCTGGCAGTCCAGTGATTAGGATTCTGTGCTTCCACTGCACGAGGCACAAGTTTGAGCCCCGATAAGGGAACTAAGATCCTGCATGCCTGTGCAATGTGGCCAAAAAAAAAAAAAAAATTCTATTCCAGATACAGGAATACTGGTGACTTTAGTAGGAAGTCCCGCCTCTCACACAGGAAGTCCTTCCCACTTCCCTGAGAGGTCCCCGTTTCCAGGTTTCAACAATCAGAACGGTGTCACTGGACAATTGCCTAGTGTTCCAGGTGGAGACAAACTCTGGTTTAGGGAATCCTACCCTTCCTTTGGGAAGCTCTGTGTGCCCCTCTGTCTCTCCCATTCTGCTAATCCTGACATTAAAAAAAAAAACAGACTTATTTATGATAATTGGGAGTAAATTTCGTACCTCATTATTTGTACTCAGCCCCGCATTTTTGCATTCTGGTTGTCAGTTTCTACTTTCTTTTTTGGGGGGCACACAGTGGCATGTGGAAATTCCCTGACCAGAGATCGAACCCACGCCCCCTGAAGTGGAAACGTGGAATCTTAACCACTGGACTACCCACCAGGGAAGCCCTTAATCCTGACAGTTTGAAACTTCTCTTGGTTTCCTTAGTCTAAATCTGACAGGGGCTCAGTGAGTCCCACCCAGAGTACGAGGTTTGCCTACGCAGCAGGGAGTCCCACCTTCACTGTCGGAATGACTTGCTGGCACTTCAAGTACTTTCCCAGAGTCCTTTACTCTGAATGATGGTTAAACTCCTGGGTTCCAGTTTTCGCCCCTTCCGTAACCTCCCTGTACCCCATCTATGGAAAAGGAGAAAATAATAGTACCTGTCCTCCTGGGGGGCGGGGTGGTGAAGCTTAAGTGAGCTGATCTGTCCGAAGTGCTTAGCCCAGTATCTGGTGTATTGTGTTAACAAATGTTGGCTGTTTAACTCTACTAAAATCTGCGACACATGGTCCTGCCTTTGACCCTTTCCGTCCCCCCCGCCCCCAGCCCCACCACTGCAGGGAGCATTTGCCCTGGGCTCTGGAGCAGGGTCCAATCCTTGCCTGGGGTCTTCGGGAGGGGGTTGCGGGGGAGATTCAGGCTCCTAATCCTCCCCACCCCTGCAGTCTCTGCTGACACAGAAGTGGTGGGGGGAGATGGACAGCACCACGCCCATCTGGGCCCTGGTTCTTGCCTTCTTTTGCCCCCCACTCATCTACACCGACCTCATCACCTTCAGGTCAGTCCCTGGGGTTAAATTGGCAGGAGGCGGGATTGGGGGTGGGGTGGGGCGATCGGCCTCTCCTTCCTGCTCAGTTCTGGCCGCCTTTCTACGTGGTCTGTCTAGTGCTTTGCCTAACCATGTTCATTCTTTCCCTCCCCCAGACTGGGGGCACGTTGTGGGAGGGGAAGCTTTCGGGGGACTCTATACGATTCCTCTGCTTTCTGACCAGGGCTCTGGGGGCAGGTCCCTTTGGGGTAATTCCTCTCCTTCCTGCCATGTCTCTGGGTGCTGAGTTTGGGTCTCTCTGGAGAACTCCTCTCCTACCCTCCCTCTCCCCTATTCCTCACTCTGGGTGTCCCTCCACGCCAGGAAGTCAGATGAGGAGCCCACGCAGAAGGACCCGATGCTTGACGTGGATGGCAACATCAATGGGGAAGGGCCTGTCGAGTGAGTGAAGCAGCAGCACCTCGAAGGGGTGGGGGCACCCGGGGCAGCCCCAGGAGCACCAGGCACTGGGAACAAGGCCAGAGGGGAGACGTGGGGCTTTAGGAGATGGGGGTTTCTTGAAGCCACTGAAAACACCGAGGAGGTTTCCCAGATGCCAAGCTCAAGGCTTGGTTCTCAGTTTGGTTCTGCTGCCAAGGAGTTCCTCACTGGCAATCAATTTGCTTCATGTTACATGTATTTCTGTCTCGACAGAGCAAGTAGAACTGGGTGGATTTGGTTCATTTAGGGATCTTTTGCCACTTTTATTTTTCTGTCTCCAAGAATTTTGCTCTTAATCTCCGTGCTGTGGTACCCATGAAGGTGTTTTCAAAATCAGAGCCCTAAGCAAATGCAATAGAATACTTACCAATCTTCGGTAATTCTGCAGAACAGAGGCATGAAGGACTTGGTCCTGAGTCGAGCAGACCTGGGTTCAAATCCTGACTTTGACTTTGTAAGTGGCTCCACCCAAGAGCCTCAACTTTCTTTTCTATAAAAAGAAGGTTGTACGGTATTAGTCAGGTTCGGTTGGGTGATGCTACAGTGATGAAGCATCCCAAACTCTCAGTGGCTGGCAACAGTGAGGACTTTGTTGTCATTCATGCTCCGTTTTGGGGTTGTCTGTGGCTCTGCTCTACATGGTCTCCACTTTGGGATAAGCAAGCACCTTCTAGCTGAGATGTTGTCGGTTTCATGGTAGCAGGAAAAGAGACAAGAACCGGGTATGTCAGTCTCAGTCATGTCTGACTCCCTCCAGGCTCCTCTGTCCCTGGAATTCTTCAGGCAAGAATACTGAAGTAGGTAGCCATTCCCTTCTCCAGGGGATCTTCCTGACCCAGAGATCAAACCTGGGTCTCCAGCATTGCAGGCAGATTCTTTACCGTCTAAGCCACCCGGGAAGCCTCAATGGCAACCAGGGAGGTACTGGATCTTAAAGCCTCCACTTGGAAGTGACACGTCACTTTTGCCCACATTTCATTGGCAAAAACTAGTCATATGCTAATTCCTTAGCTCCTAATTCTCCCACTGGGAGGGACCAAAATATTTGGTCCACAGTAATACAGTGTACTCATTCGCAGTTAAGAAGATCCCCTGGAGGAGGAAATGGCAACCGACTCCAGTATTCTTGTCTGGGAAATCCCATGGACAGAGGAGCTTGGTGGGCTACAGTCCATGGGGTCACAAAGTCAGACATTTCCGAGCAACTAACATATACATACACACACACACACATCTCTACTTTAACCACTTGAATAGGAGAAGGGAGGAACCTCAGCCCCAATATTCTAGAAGAAAAAAATGTTTCTGGTAACTGTTAGAAACATAGTCAGGCTGCCAGAAGTCTGTAAAACACACCGCCTACTGTGAAGTCAAATTTAAATATAGTATGTATACTTTTTTTTTAGATAATGCACAAAGAATATAAAATATTTGTCAAGGTAGAAGAGGAAACTAAAAAAAAAAAAAATCGGAAATAAATTTGATAGAAGGTTCCAGTGTCAGGATCCATAATGGTGTCCTTGCCTGGTGAGTTCCCAACATTTGTACCATATGATAATGACAACAAGAGATGATGGGGACTTCCCAAGTGGTCCGGCATCTGGGACTCCGTGCTTCCAATGCAGGAGGCCTGGGTTCCATCCCTGGTCAGGGAACTGGATCCCGCAGGCCACAAGTAGGACTTTGCATGCCACAACTAAAGATCCCAGTGAAAATCGAAGATCCTGCATCCTGCAACTAAGACCAGGCACAGCCAAATAAGTACATAAAAATAAATATAAAAAAATAGATGATGCTATAGAACACTTACAGTGGGCAGCCAGTGTACTAAACCATTTTGAAATCAGCTCATTTACTTCTCTCAACAACTGTATGCTATCATGTCTATTGTTATCCCCATTTTACAGATGAAATAACTGAGGCATTAAGTCACCCACCTCAGATCATGTGATTGACTGGTCAGTGGTGGGAGGTGGGATTTGAACCCAGATCTTCTTGTTCCTAAATCTGTGCTCTTAGCCACTGTGGAGAGCCACCTTCCTGGAGAACTTTCTTAAAGGACAGATTCCTGTGCTCCCTCAGTGAAGCATCCAGGAATCTGTGTGTGTCTTGCTTGGATTTAAGACGCCAGACTTTGGGGAGCACTCTGACCCACCACATATTTTTGTTACCAGGTCTATATTTTCCTGTTACTGGGGAGCTAATTCTCCTTTCTTTTTTTAATTTTTATTTTTTCAAACTCTTTATTTTTGGCTGCATTGGGTCTTCTTTGCTGTGCGAGGGCTTTCTTTATTTGCCATGATGGGGGCTGCTCTCTGGTTGCCGTGCGCAGGCTTCTCATTCTGGCGGCTGCTCTTATTGTGGAGCGCAGCCTCTAGGAGCCTGTATTCCCTGCATTGGCAGACGTTAACCGCTGGACCACCAGGGAAATCACTAGTTCTTCTTTCTGCACCTCACTTTCTTTACCTGTTATTGTGCTTTCTGCTTATTTGTTTTGGAACAGCTTTAGTGAGATATAGTTCCCACACATTCAGCCCACCCACTTATGGTGTACAATTCTCAGTCGCTTTCAGTATATCCACAGGGTTGTGAAATCATCACAAAATTAATTTTAAAATATTTTCATCACTGCAGCAAGAAATCTCGTATCTATTAACAGTCTCACTCCCCTCTCCTCCCTTCCCCAGCCTCAGGCAACCACTAATTTATTTTCTGTCTCTATGGATTTGCCTGTTCTGGATATTTCATGTAAATGGAGTCATATACTACGTGGTATTTTATGACTGGTTTCGTTAACGTAGCATCATGTTTTCAAGATTTATCCACTGTGTAACATGTATCAGTGCTTCATCCCTTTTTAATTGCTGGATAATACTCCATTGTTTGAATCCGCTACCTTTTTTTATCTGTCTGTTCATCAGTTGATGGACATTTGGGTTGTCTCCACTTTGGGGTTTCCTTTCTGCTTTTATTTTTTTTTAAAGACAGGATGCCTTTCCAAGCCAGTTTATTTTTCCTGTTAGCTTTCTGAATTTATTACTAGTAGTAGTATTCATTTTGCTGTTTCTGATTTGAGATCAGAATTAAGAATTAGGATGTAACTGGGAAGAGTATCAGAACTCAGGTGAAAAGTGCCAGAGATATGAGTGGACCAAGAAGGTTAGAATTCAGGTAGGGCTATACAGTGAGGGATCAGATATCAGAAAGGAAGAATTAACTGAGAAAATGCAGCTGGATAATCTGCAATTGGTTGCGGGTCAGAAGTTAACTTTCAGGGTGGAGTTCCATGAAGGAATCTGGTGCTCTTCTAGATATGAGGAGATGCAAGAATTGGGTTCATAAGATCAGCACCTGAAAATATCTATCTGAAAACCTGTTCTGCCAGTTTTCCCCAGAGCACAGAGTGCCTCATTCCTGCTCTCCACCCTGAATTCCCTTCAAGGGGTGTTGAAGGTCAGCCAGCTGCAGCAGCGCCTGATTTAATCCTTGAGCAGATGTGTGCTCAGTCACTTCAGTGTCCGACTCTTTGCAACCCCATGGACTGTAGGCCACCAGGCTACTCTGTCCGTGGAATTTTCCAGGCAAGAATACTGGAGTGGGTGCCATTTTCAGTGCCATTTCCTTCTCCAGGGGATCTTCCTGACCCAGGAATCCAACCCGCATCTCTTACCACTAGTGCCACCTGGGAAGCCCTGTAGAGGTAGATGGCAAGTGCCAACTGTAGTTAACAGAATTGTCAAACCTGGGGAACCGAGGTCGCGAAATGAGGAGGTCAGAGGTTATATATGAGGGCCAGAGGTCAGGTAGATGGTCCAAGGTCAGACAGAGAGCCAGAGATTGTGAGGGGGAAAGAAGAGGGACTTGGAGCCAAAAGCCAGACAAGAGTCAGAAGTCAGGCCAGAGGCCAGAGGCCAGAGGTCAGAAGGGTGGGGAAAGTCAGGGGTGGAAGCTCAGCAGTGTTGAAGGTAGATTTCAAAGGTTAGATCAGGGGTCAAAACTCGAGGAGATGGAGGGCGTCCGAAGGCGTGAAGGTGGGGACTGACTGGAAAGCAGGATGAGGAGGGTCAGAAAGCTGAGTCTTGATGGTGGTGAAAGTCAGGTGCAGAGATCAGGGTGAGCCCTCCTCCCTTCTCCCCCTTTCTCCTGCACAGGGCTACAGAGCCCCCTGAGAAGATGCCCTTGGGGGTACTGAGGCCGCCCAGACGC
>NW_011494857.1:996525-1001917 GCF_000754665.1 Bison bison bison
CGGCCGCGCCTGCGCCGCTGGCCGCAGTTCTGGGGGGCGCCGGTGACGGCCTTCATGGGCAACGTGGTCAGCTACCTCCTCTTCCTGCTGCTGTTTGCGCGCGTGCTGCTCATCGACTTCGAGCCGGAGAGGCCCAGCGTGCTGGAGCTGCTGCTCTACTTCTGGGCCTTCACCCTGCTCTGCGAGGAGTTCCGCCAGGGCCTGGGCAGCGGCCTGGGCAGCCTGGCCATGGGGGGACCCGGGACAGACTCCCACCGGGCCCCACTGCGCCGTCGCCTGCAACTCTACCTCTCTGACGCCTGGAACCAGTGCGACCTGGTGGCCCTCGCCTGCTTCGTTCTGGGCGTGGGCTGCAGGTGAGTGCCCTGCGACGTTGCATGCCCTGCCCACGACCTCTGACCCTTCCTTCCTGGGGGTGGGAGGGTGGGGATGGGAGGTGAGGGGCGGGGTTAGGGGCCTCAACTCTTGGCTTCTCTGCAGCAGGCAGCAGCTAAATCCAATTCTGCTTCTTCTTTTCTTTTTTTTTCATTGACATGTAATTGATGTACAATATTATATCAGTTGTAGGCATACAGTATTGTTGTTTAGTTGCTAAGTCGTGTCTGACTCTTTGCGACTCATGGATTGTAGTCCCTCAGGCTCCTCTGTCTATAGGATTTCCCAGGTAAGAACACTGGAATGAGTTGCCATTTCCTTCCCTAGGGGATCTTCCTGACTCAGGGATCAAACCTGCATCTCCTGCATTGGCAGGCGGATTCTTTACCACTGAGCCACCTGTGGTATCCGTTACAGATATACAGTATGGTGGTTCACAATTTTAAAACAACTCCACTTTTTTTTTTTTCTTAAAAAAAAGTGTTTAAAGAACATATGAAAGTGAAAAGACAAGTTGCAGACTGTGAGATGATATTTAGAACAAAACCACCAAGAATCGGGATCCAGAGTATAAGAAGAGCACCTACCAAAAAATATATACAGGCACGAGATCAGTGAACACAATAAATTAAAAACTGGGACAGAGAATATGAAAAGACAGGTGATAAAGTACATGTGCCATTAGATATGAAAGGTGCCCAACATTTTTTCTTAAAAAAGCTCAGATCCCACCTTGATTGAAAGTACTGGCTAAAGATGTTCTGTAAGTCGTTTGCTCACACATGGGTATCTGGCTTTGGGGCTGATGGGGTAAAATGAGAATCCCACTGCTCTTTGTTCTATTAATAGATCTGAACTTCACAAGACGTTTCTCTAGTCCTCAGCCTGGCCCTGCAGCTGCACCCCTGTCCTGGCCCCCAGACACCAGGCCACACACCGAGAGCCACCCTCACATTCTCCCTCTTCTTCCTCTACAGTCCTTGGTCCCAGGCCCCATCCTCGGGTCCCCTGACTTCCTCTGTCCCATCCCCAACTCATCTCCATGGCTGCCTGTCCCAGCTGGACCCTCGAGCAGCTTCCTGGACCCCATTCTCTTCCCTCCCTAGTCCATCCTCTACAGGGTCTGCAAGGGGCCTTCTATACCCAGGGCTGGCCTCTCAGAGCTCCCTTGCTTCTCGGGGCTCCCCGGCGCCACGCCACCCTGGACCTGGTCTGGGTCTGCCCTTCTCTGCAGGGGTGCCTCTCTGATTCCTTTCTCTCTTCTTCGTCTATGCTTCAGCCTCTCTGAGAACTACTTGCAATTCCTTCTTCACAAGGCCAGTGGCGTTGACCTTGATCCTCGGTATTTTGAATCTGCATGATTATAAAATGGTAATCAGAATTCGACTGACAGATTCTTATCAAGGAAGTATTTTCTAGTTACTTTAAACGGCCTTGATCAATTTTATATTGCAGGGTGGTGAAAGCAGCTCCAATTATTTTCTTTTTCAGTTTCTGAAATTACTTCAGTTTGATTACTGTTCAAGTTAAGTTTTACAAGTATTCGGTTCAGTGTTCGTGTTTTTAATCCATTTCAGATTTTGCTAAAATCTGCTCAAACTATGTTTGTGAATTTTACTTTGTGACTTTAATTCTGTCATGTCTGATTTTCCTGGGTCAAATTTCATAGTTTTAAATTTCATCAGGGAAGCCTGAGTGTTTTGTCAACTTTTTACTCCCTGATAAATCAGGGTTTCCCTGATAGCTCAGTTGGTAAAGAATCCGCCTGCAATGCAGGAGACCCCAGTTTGATTCCTGGGTTGGGAAGATCCCCTGGAGAAGGGAAAGGCTAGTATTCTGGCCTGGAGAATTCCAAGGACTATACAGTCCATGGGGTCGAAAAGAGCTGGACACGACCGAGTGACTTTCACTTTCACTTACTCCATAAAAATCTTGACTTTCTGCTTATTTCTTAGCTAATTAATAAAACAAATTGTGGGGAATTACCCTGAAGTATTTTCTGTTGCCCAGGTTGGGATATATGTGTAAATAATGTTAGTTCGGCACACCACTCCAGTACTCTTGCCTGGAAAATCCCATGGATGGAGGAGCCGGGTAGGCTGCAGTCCATGGGGTCACTAAGAGTCGGACACGACTGAGCGAGTTCACTTTCACTTTTCACTTTCACTTTTCACTTTCATGCATTGGAGAAGGAAATGGCAACCCACTCCAGTGTTCTTGCCTGGAGAGTCCCAGGGACAGGGGAGCCTGGTGGGCTGCCGTCTATGGGGTCACACAGAGTCGGACACGACTGAAGTGACTTAGCAGTAATGTTAGTTCATTTCTTCTATAGTTTCCAGATCATGTTGTGTGGTGCCCAGAGAGAAGGCAAAGGGAAAATCAAAATATTCTTGGGAATACATTGTTGTTTTTGGGTCTTGGCACATGCTGTTCGCCCACCCTGAAACGCTTTTCCCTCCTCTCCTTGGCCAGGCCAGCCTTCTGTACTTCCTTTCTGCCTCAGCTTTACTGTCTGTCTCTGAAACTCCTTTTTTCTTCTCAGACTCTGGGTCTCTCCTTTGTGTTCCCCTAACATCCTGAGAGCTCCCCGCCATAGAGATTAGATCATGGCTTTTGCGTCTCTCTTCTCAATGCAAGATTATAAACTCCTCAAGCCCCGTCTGTCTCATCTTCCAGCAACTTAAAACATCTCTGAATATAGTCTATTCCTAAAGAAATGCAGAAGGACATCCTTATTGAACAAGATTATGTCCCAGTGTAGAAGAGAATAAAACAGAAACCAATTATCTTCCTCAGCCATTGCAAGATTTCTCCTTTTTTTTTTTTTTCCCAAGCTTCCTCCTTTTCTCTGTAGTTACCTCCATCAACAGTTCGGTGAACATCCTGCCTGTTCTTTCTCTATGCATTTACATACTTCTTTTATGCACAGATATTATACACAGAAGATACTATAAGTTTTTTAAAATTCGTTCTTTTATTGAAGGATAATTGCTTTACAGAATTTTGTTGTTTTCTGTCGAAGATACTATATGTTATGTATTCTTTTGCAACCTCTTCTTTTTCTCCATAATATGTCCCTGACATTCTTTCCATGTTAGTATTTGCAAATATTCCTTATTCTTTAAAAATGCTGCATCCAATTCCTGAAGAAGGGGCTTTAGCCAATCATTGGCAGCTAAAGCAGCCAGGAAAAACTTTTCCTTGCCAGATTTAATGAATGAATGAATTCTTTTCATGAGGCAGTGGGACAAAGATTCTGAACTTCAAGAGAGAGAATCAGACCAAATATTTCTCTCTAAAGTGTCTTTCATTTTCTACTTGAGATAACATGAAGTTTTAATCAGATATTAGCTGCTCTGAGTCCAGTACTCTGATGATATATTTTTTAAAAATAAAGTATTAGCTGTTAGGACATGGCTGCTTTTGAAGACAGCAAAGAACTTTGTGGTCACAACCTAGTGACTATTTGTAGGGGATGAAGGGTCCTGACGCCCCCTTTCATAATTTGGACAGTTGACAGCAATGACCCTCTATTCTTTTAAATATTCTGACACACTGAGAGGCATGGTTCCTCTGTGCTGTGTTAAAAATGGTACAAAGTCCCTTGAAATGAATAATTTTTTCAAACAGCAAGATAAGAAAGTTTTATAGAACATTGTGCTTCTGTTTATTCCTCATGTTTTGTATCAAGTATCTTCTGAGAGGAAAGGACTAAGGCCTTGTGCTGACGTTCTTTAGGAATCCCACTGATATTTTAGATATTTTTGTCAAGCTCATCATGTTCTAGATGGGGGAAGAATTATTGCAAGGGGGGAAAAAAGACCAAAAATCTCAGTTTACACAGGACAAATTTCCAGTATTCTCCAGAATTGAATGCATGAACCATTTTATTTTGCCAGTCCCTTCTGGATGGACATTTCAGTTGTTTCTAATTTTTTATTATTCCAAAGTTATACAAGTTTACATCCTGGACGTACATTTTGTGAGTCAAAGGGCATGTGTATTTTTGAGGTTCATTGCTTTCCTTGGAAAAATAGCTTCTTCCAGCTACACACCCACCATCTGGGTAAGACACTGCCCCCTTGAGGACATGCTTGATGATACCCGATATTTTCAATCTGAGAGTTTGTAGCTCTCCATTTAACCTTTACATGTTTTGCCAATCTGATGGGTAAAAAGGACCTCTCCTTGTTTTAATTTATGCATCCAAGACTCCTAGGTGGTAAGTTGGGCACCTTTCATATCTAATGGCACATGTACTTTGTCACCTGTCTTTTCATATTCTCAGTCCCAGTTAATTTATTATGTTCACTGATCTCGTATTGATTATCCAGTGGAAGTGAGAAATAGATTCAAGGGCCTAGATCTGATAGATAGAGTGCCTGATGAACTATGGAATGAGGTTCGTGACACTGTACAGGAGACAGGGATCAAGACCATCCCCATGGAAAAGAAATGCAAAAAAGCAAAATGGCTGTCTGAGGAGGCCTTACAAATAGCTGTGAAAAGAAGAGAAGCGAAAAGCAAAGGAGAAAAGGAAAGATATAAGCATCTGAATGCAGAGTTCCAAAGAATAGCAAGGAGAGATAAGAAAGCCTTCTTCAGCAATCAATGCAAAGAAATAGAGAAAAACAACAGAATGGGAAAAACTAGCGATCTCTTCAACAAAATTAGAAATTCCAAGGGAACATTTCATGCAAAGATGGGCTCGATAAAGGACAGAAGTAGTATGGACCTAACAGAAGCAGTAGATATTAAGAAGAGGTGGCAGGAATACACAGAAGAACTGTACAAAAAAGATCTTCACGACCAAGATAATCATGATGGTGTGATCACTCGCCTAGAGCCAGACATCCTGGAATGTGAAGTCAAGTGGGCCTTAGAAAGCATCACTACGAACAAAGCTAGTGGAGGTGATGGAATTCCAGTTGAGCTATTTCAAATCCTGAAAGATGATGCTGTGAAAGTGCTGCACTCAATATGCCAGCAAATTTGGAAAACTCAGCAGTGGCCACAG